>NC_053023.1:197378700-197703405 GCF_003073215.2 Triticum urartu
GTGGCCTTGCCACAAATACTACACCAACTACATGATCATGCAAAGCAATATGACAATGATGAAGTGTGTCATAATAAACGGAACAGTGGAAGTTGCATGGCAATATATCTCGGAATGGCTATGGAAATGCCATAATAGGTAGGTATGGTGGCTGTTTTGAGGAAGGTATATGATGGGTGTAAGGTACCGGTGAAAGTTGTGTGGTACTAGAGAGGCTATCAATGGTGGAAGGGTGAGAGTGCGTATAATCCATGGACTCAACATTAGTCATAAATAACTCACATACTTATTGCAAAAATCTATTAGTCATCGAAACAAAGTACTACGTGCATGCTTCTAGGGGGGTAGATTGGTAGGAAAAGACCATCACTCGTCCCCGACCGCCACTCATAAGGAAGACAATCATTAAATACCTCATGCTCCAACTTTGTTACATAACGGTTCACCATACGTGCATGCTACGGGAATCACAAACTTCAACACAAGTATTTCTACAATCCACAATTACTCACTAGCATGACTCTAATGTCACCATCCTCATATCTCAAAACAATCATAAGGAATCAAACTTCTCATAGTATTCAATACACTTTATATGAAAGTTTTCATTATATCCCTCTTCGATGCCCATCATATTAGGACTAAATTCATAACATAAGGAAATTACCATGTTGTTTAAAGACTCTCAAAATAATATAAGTGAATCATGAGAGTTCATCAATTTCTTCAAAATAGAAACCACCTTCATGCTCTAAAAAGATATAAGTGAAGCACTAGAGTAAATGACAAACTACTCCAAAAGATATAGGTGAAGATCAATGAGTAGTCGAATAATTATGTAACTATGTGAAGACTCTCTACCATTTTAAAAAATTCAGATCTTGGGATATTATTCAAACAGCAAGTAAATCCTAATAAAATAAAATGACGCTCCAAGCAAAACACATATCATGTGGTAAATAAAAATATAGCTCGAAGTAAGGTTACCGATGAACAAAGACGAAAGAGGGGATGCCATCCGAGGCATCCCCAAGCTTAGATTCTTGGTTGTCCTTGAATATTACCTTGGGGTGCCTTGGGCATACCCAATATTAGTCTCTTGCCACTCCTTATTCCGTAGTCCATCGAAACTTCACCCAAAACTTGAATATTTCACAACACAAAACTCACCAGAAAACTTGTAAGCTACATTAGTATAATAAAGTAAATCACCACTTAGGTACTGTTGTGAACTCATTCTAAATTCATATTGGTGTTATATCTACCATATTCTAACTTTTCCATGGTTCATACACTCCGATACTACCCATAGATTCATCAAAATAAGCAAAGAACACAATAAAAATAGAATCCGTCAAAAACAGAACAGTCTGTAGTAATCTGGAAACTTTGCATACTTCTGTAACTCCAAAAATTCTGAACACTTAGGACTCTCTAGCAAATTCATATATCAATCTTGTTCCTAAAGAATTAGTATTTTATCACTCTCCTGTAAAAAATTAAAATTATTTTACTGGGCACAAAAGTTTCTATTTTTCAGTAAGATCAAATCAACTATCACCATAGACCATCCCAAAGGTCCTACTTGGCACTTTATTGAAACAAAAGCTATAAAACATGATTATTACAGTGGCATAATCATGTGAACACACAAAAATAGTAGGGGTAAGAATTGGGTTGTCTCCCAACAAGCGCTTTTCTTTAATGCCTTCCTAGCTAAGCATGATGATTTCAATGATGCTCACATAAAAGATAAGAATTGAAACATAACGGGAGCATAATGAGGCATATGGCTAGCACATTTAAGTCTAACCCACTTCCTATGCATAGGAATTTTGTGAGCAAACAATTTATGGGAACAAAAATTAACTAGCATAGGAAGGCAAAACAAGCATGACTTCAAGACTTTCAACACATAGAGAGGAAACTTGATATTATTGCAATATGTAAAAGCATATGTTCCTCTCTCATAATAATTTTAAGTAGCATCATGAATGAATTCAACAATATAATTATCACATAAAGCATTCTTTTCATGATCCACAAGCATAGAAATTTTACTACTCACCACATAAGCAAAATCCTTCTCATTCACAATAGTGGGAGCAAATTCAACAAAATAACTATCATGTGAGGCATAATCTAATTGAAAATTAAAATCATGATGACAAGTTTCATGGATATCATTTCACTTTATAGCATACATGTCATCACAATAATCATCATAGATAGCAACTTTGTTCTCATAATCAATTGAAACCTCTTCCGAAATAGAGGAATCATCATTAAATAAAGTCAAGACCTCTCCAAATCCACTTTTATCAATATTGTAATAAGATTCAAAACTCTCCAAACTAATGGGATAATTATTATCTAAAGTTGACACTCTTCCAAACCCACTTTCATTGATATAATCATCATAAATAGGAGGCATGCTATCATCATAATAAATTTTCTCATCAAAACTTGGGGGACAAAAAATATAATCTTCATCAAACATAGCATCCCCAAGCTTATGGCTTTGAATATCATTAGCATCATGGATATTCAAACAATTCATACTAACAACATTGAAATCATGCTCATCATTCAAATATTTAGTGCCAAACATTTTATTGACTTCCCCTTCTAACACTTTGGCACGATTTTCATTTCCATCATTTTCACGAAAGACATTAAATAGATGAAGCATATGAGGCAACCTCAATTCCATTTTTTGTAGTTTTATTTTATAGACTAAACTAGAGATAAAACAAGAAACTAAAAGAATCAATTGCAAGATCTAAAGATATACCTTCAAGCACTCACCTCCCCGGTAACAGCGCTAGAAAAGAGCTTGATGTCTACTACGCAACCTTCTTCTTGTAGGCTCATGTTGGGCCTCCAAGCGTAGAGTTTTGTAGGACAGTAGAAAATTTACCTCAAGTGGATGACCTAAGGTTTATCAATCAGTGGGAGGTGTAGGATAAAGATGGTCTCTCTCAAACAACCCTAGAACCAAATAACAAAGAGTATCTTGTGTCCCCAACACACCCAATACAATGGTAAATTGTATAGGTGCACTAGTTCGGCGAAGAGATGTGATACGTCTCCTATGTATCTACTTTTTTCCATGCGTTTCCTCTTGTTTTGGACTCTAATTTGCATGATTTGAATGAAACTAACCCCGGACTGATGTTGTTCTCAGTAGAACTACCATGGTGTTGTTTTTGTGCAGAAATAAAAGTTCTCGGAATGGAACGAAACTTTGCAAGGATTTTTTATATCAATAATAAGAATTTCTGGAGCCAAGACCTGCCGGAGAGGGGCACCTGGGTGGGCACAACCCACCAGGGCGCCCCCCCCTCTCCTAGTGCCCAGGGGGGTTGTACCCACCTGGTGGCCCCGCAGACCTCAACCCTGACACCATAAATTCCTATTTTTGGAGAAAAAATTCAGGAAGAAAGAATTATCGCGATCCACGAGACAGAGCTGTTGCCAAGCCCTGTTCTTCCTCGGGAGGGCAGATCTAGAGTCTGTTTGGGGCTCCGGAGAGGGAGATCTTCGTTCTTCATCATCACCAACCCATCTCCATCGCCAATTCCATGATGCTCCCCACCGGGAGTGAGTAATTCCTTCGTAGGCTCGCTGGTAGGTGAGGAGTTGGATGAGATTCATCATGTAATCGAGTTAGTTTTGTTAGGACCTGATCCCTAGTATCCACTATGTTCTTAGATTGATGTTGCTATGACTTTGCCATGATTAATGCTTGTCACTTTGGGCCCAAGTGCCATGATTTCAGATCTGAACCGTTTATGTTACCACCATTATATCCATGTTCTAGATCCGATCTTGCAAGTTATAGTCACCTACTATGTGTTATGATCCGACAACCCTAGAGTGACAACAACCGGGCCCACTCTTGGTGATGACCATAGTTTGAGGAGTTCATGTATTCACTATGTGTTAATGCTTTGTTCCGGTTCTCTATGAAAAGGAGGCCTTAATATCCCTTAGTTTCCAATATGGACACAGCTGCCATGGGATGGTAGGACAAAAGATGTCATGAAAGTGCTTTTCATAAAGCATGTATGACTATTTGCAGAATAGATGCCTACATTATATCGCTGAGCTGGAGCTAGTGCCGTATCGCCCTAGGTTATAACTGCCACATGAGGAATATCATCCAACAAGTCATCGATCCAATGCCTACAAAATTTTCCATATTGTTTCTGCTAAGTTACTACTGCTATCATCACTGTTACACTTGCTACAAAATTACTGCTATCACTATTATTGTTACTGTTGCTACTGTTACCACTATCAAAACTATCAAACTACTTTGCTACTGATCACTTTGTTGCAGATAATTAATCTCCAGGTGTGGTTGAATTGACAACTCAGCTACTAATACCTTCAAATATTCTTTGGCTCCCCTTGTGTCGAATCTATAAATTTGGGTTGAATACTCTACCCTCGAAAACGGTTGCGATCCCCTATACTTGTGGGTTATCAAGACTTTTTTCTGGCGCCATTGCCGGGGAGCGTAGCTATATTTGTTGAGTCACTTGGGATTATTACCATATTATTACTATGAAGAATCTGAAGGATCCAAAGACTAAGATATTTCCCTCAAGGACGAGGGGAGGTAAGGAACTGCCGTCCAGTTCTTCTTTAGATTCACCTTCTGTTATGAATAAACTTGCAACACCACCACATGCTATCAATTCTGATAAGTCGCAAGTTATTGATGATGCTACTTCTACTATGAATGATGCTTATGATGATGCTAGTACCTTGCTTGATAATGATGATGTGCCACTTAGTGAATTTCTTGATAAACAAATTGCTAAAGTTATACAACATGATGTTGTTGAATCTGATGATGAGCTTGAAACTGAATCTCCTGAAACACCTGCTAGAACTAGCGTTCTTAGATATGAATTGCCTAAGGTACCGGAAGGTTATGTTATGAGTGAAGAAGCAACTAGAGATATTCTTGGTTGCAATGATAGAGATGATCTAGACAAATTATTACACAAGTATAAAGAAAAATCTCTGAATGCTAAAATGAAGTGTGATCCTAAGTTTGCTACTTCACCTATCTTTATTGATGATAAGGATTATGAATTCTCTGTCGACCTAGAGTTAATTACTCTGGTTGAATCTGATCCTTTCCATGGTTATGAAATTGAAACTGTTGTGGCACATCTTACTAAGTTGAATGATATAGCCACCCTTTTTACTCATGATGATAAAACTCGCTACTACTTTATTCTCAAGTTATTTCCTTTCTCATTAAAGGGTGATGCTAAAGCTTGGTACAATACTCTTGCTCCTGGTTGTGTGTGTAGTCCCCAGGATATGATTTATTACTTCTCTGAAAAATATTTTCCTGCTCATAAGAAACAAGCTGCCTTACAGGAAATATTTAACTTTGTGCAAATTAAAGAAGAGAGTCTTCCACAAGCTTGGGGGAGGCTTTGCCTCATCAGCCTCTTAAGAAAAATGAAATGCTTGATATCTTCTATAATGGACTACTGATGCTTCTAGGGACTTCCTAGATAGTTGTGCTGGTTGTGTTTTCAGGGAACGAACTGTTGGATAAGCTGAAGAATTATTGAATAATATATTGAAAAATTATGATGATTGGACTATTCCTGAACCACCGTATAAACCCACACCGAAGAAGAGGGTATATTATATCTCAGTCCCGAAGATATGCAAGAGGCAAAGAAATCTATAAAAAAAAGGTATTAAACCTGAGGATGTTAAAAATTTACCTCCTATTGAAGAAATACATGGGCTTAATACACCACCAATTCCTAAGGTGGTAGAGGTAAATTCTCTTATGAAGTTTAAAGATAATGATAATCCTCACAATATGCATCCTAGTCAATGCCTTTATGAGTTTGAAAACTACATTAGGAAACAAGATCACTTCAATGCAAATGTTATGAAACAATTGAAATACAGTTCTGATATGATTGCTCGCTTAAGTGACTTGTTATTTAGAATATTAAATGATGTTAGAGGTGTTGGAAAGCATGCTTCTATGGTTCAAACTCAGTTAGAACAAGTTGCTAAATCTCAAAGAGAATTACTTGATGAAATGAATAATAATATGAATGACTTTGCTATTAGAGTTGCAACTAGAGGAGGTAAGATGACTTAGGAACCACTTTACCCTAAGGGACACCCAAAAATAATAGAACAAGATTCACAAAGAAATAACACTAGTGCACCTAGTCCTTCTAGAAAGAAAAAGAAAAAGGAAAATGACAGGACTTTGCACACTTCTAGTGAACCTGAAATAGAAAAACCTCCTTATAATGAAAATGAAGTTTCTATCTCAAATGCTGAAACTCAGTCTGGTAATGAATGCTCACCTAATGATAATGGAAAAGACAATCATGAGGTTCATGAATACTCTCAACCAACCAATGATAAGGAACCAGATAGTGATGTTGAGATAGAACCACCTGCTGATCTTGATAACCCACAACCTAAGAATAAAAGGTATGATAAAAGAGACTTTGTTGCTCGAAAACACGGTAAACAAAGAGAATGGTGGGTTCAAAAACCTATGCCTTTTCCACCCAAGTCAACTAAAAAGAATGATGATGAAGAATTTGAACACTTTGTTGAAATGTTGAGGCTAGTCTTTTTGCGTACTTGCTTGACTGGTATCTTGAAAATGCCTCCTTATGCAAAGTATATGAAAGACATCATCACAAATAAGAGAAAAATATCGAAAGCTGAAATCTCCACTATGCTTGCTAATTACACTTTTAAAAATGGAGTACCTAAAAAACTTGAGATCCGGGAATACCAACTATACCTTGCTCTATAAAAAAGAATTATGTGAAAACTGCTTTGTGTGATTTAGGAGCTAGTGTTAGTGTTATGCCTTTCTCTATATAAAAGACTTGACTTGAATAAACTCACACCTACTGAAATATCTTTGCAAATGGCTGACAAATCAATTGCCATACCTATCGGTATCTGTGAGGGTGTGCCCGTTGTTGTTGCTAATGTTACTATTTTGAGTGACTTTGTTATACTTGAGATGCCCGAGGACGACAACATGTCGATTATCCTTGGTAGACCCTTCTTGAATACTGCAGGGGCTGTTATTGATTGCAATAAAAGCAAGGTCACTTTCATATTAATGGCAATGAGCATACGATGCACTTTCCAAAGAAACAATTCCAAGTGAATGGTATTAATGTTATTGAAAAATCTCCGACAATCACTATTGGAAGTTTTCAAATACCTCTACCTACTGTCAAAAAGAAATATGAAATGCTTATTGTTGGGGAAATGCATATCCCCATTTAGGTAACTTAGTGATTTAAGACTTGATCAACCTTATTAATGGATCATTTTTGAA
Organism: Triticum urartu; assembly: GCF_003073215.2. Lineage (NCBI taxonomy): Eukaryota > Viridiplantae > Streptophyta > Magnoliopsida > Poales > Poaceae > Triticum > Triticum urartu. The sequence continues at coordinate 197,386,073 of NC_053023.1, forward strand.
CGGTATGAAATTGATGAATTTAGTAAGCACTACTTTCTATCCCTATTTTTATTCTCTATTTTTATTAGTTAAATAAAATAAAATGACATGTTTTGTCTGTTTTCTGAATTTCCCGTGCAATAAAAAAATGTCCCAAAAATAAAAGTTCTTAGAATGCCCTGAAAATATTACATGATTTTTTTTAATATTTGAGAATTTTTGGTGCAATAAACATCATAGGGACGTGCACCAGGTGGGCACAACCACTGGTGCGCATCGGTCCTAAACAAACGGTTTTTAACCCCTTTCCGCGATGGCATCTGGAACTGTCGTGAGTGTGGGCGATAGGGGGGGTCCCCACACGACCTAGAAACCGTCGGGGATATGCCCTCCTGGCACACACATTCGGCAAAATGAGGTCCTGTGTGACCGACGAGCAGGCAAATACGGAAATACGGACTGTGTAGCTAAAAAAGTACAAGTATACGGCGAAATTGTTTCCGTCGCAAGTACATCCCACACAGTCAGTCCCCACTAAATGTTTCCGTTCGTATGTAAATCCCACACAGTCGCTCCAAGGAAAACGTTTGCGCAAGGTGGCGTAACGCAAACAATTTTGAAGAGAGTGTCGTGTGTGATTGTTCATTGATCCAACATGGTTTATTCCTAGAAACTGTGGGTGTTTCCTGAGGTCATCTCCCATGGTGGTTTATCATAAACTGTTTGCCATAGGGAAACCCAACTAGCAAGCTAATTGGCCAATTAGCGGGCTAATTGCCCTATTATTAATAATCCATTTACTAATCTAATTGACATTCATATTAAGCACATAATATATTCCATTTCCATATTAAGGAAGATGGATTTCATAATTGAAATACATCAGAGTACAACATAATATAGCTTCAGCACTCAGCTACCCCATTACACAACTACACCAGCAACAAGTTTCACATGCAACATCTAAAACCTTTCAAAATTAGCATCTTAGATGGTACATAGAGAGATGCATCTCATTTGGAAAACTGCTAAAGCAGAAGGCGAATATTGACCCTTCATTCATGTTGAAGGTCTTTGCAACTTTAGGCCAGTGCCTGTGGATGATTGACCGTCCATCCTTCGACCTCTTCAAGAACATTTCAATATTGAACCGTGGGTGTTGTATGAAAACTTTCCTCGCCTCCTGGCCACAGAGGTGGTTTGATAGGTAATCATCAGTGAAGCCTGAAAACAAGGATGTGCATAAATATCTTCTCTATATTGGAAATGGGGCAAAGGAATACAAAAAGGCAAGGTATAATAGTTAGTACCATCTTGTAAACCTTAGTGCTTCCCATTGTTTCCCTGGAACATATATAAGGTAGTTAGTCATCAGGTTTAGTAAGGGTTCGCATGCTATCAGTAAAATATGTTGATGATAAATAAGCACATTGCAGATTCATCAGACTAATTCAAGCCACATGGAAAAACCATTTATCCAAACCAAGCTTGATTAAGAACTAGGAAATATAGCACTTGTATATGTTTCTCATGTATTAAGTGTAGGCAAATCTGATTTATTCCTCACATGGTATACAATAACAGAATGCAACCACAACAATTGAACATCGCATTGCAGAATTGAACCAAGCAGTTAACTAAACACCACAAAAAATGAACCAAACGTTAGCTGAGCACCACATTGCATAATATAACATACTCCTAATAGAAGATCAGACAGTTAACCAAACCAAGCATGCTTAACAACTTGGAAATATAGCAATTGTATTTGTTTCTCATGTATTTAGTACAGCCAAATTAGATTTATTCCTCACATGGTATACAATAACAGAATGCAGCCACAACAATTGAACATCGCATTCCAGAATTGAACCAAGCAGTTAACTAAACACCACAACAAGTGAACCAAGCCACAACAAATGAACCAAGCAGTTAAGTAAACACCAATTGAACAATATAACATACTCCTAATAGAAGATCAGACAGTTAACCAAACAATGCGTGCTTAACAACTTGGAAATATTGCACCCTGAAGAATTGAACATCACCTTTGCAGAATTGAACCAAGCAGTTAATTGAACACCACATTGCATGACATATAGAACATATATACTATAGCAGAAGATTGCATGGTAAAAGTAGATAGCACAATTCACTAGAATTTGTTAAGGAAAGGCAGTAGCTAGCAAACTGAACATGGGTCGTTATAGTGAGCTAATATGACAAGCTACTTATTGTCGGAGATATCGATGACGATTGGCTCCTTGGACATGGAAGAGGGCAAGGCCTCCGCATCGTGGGTGCCCTCGTTGTAGTGGTGAGTTTCCTGAGCTGCTCCGGGCACCAACCTGCTGGCTCTTGAGATGAGGTAAGCACGTGCATGCTGAGAAAACACCTCGTAGTCTTTGTCGAAGGCACCGACGGTGGCCTCGAGAAAATGCCACGAACTGTCGTTTAAAGTAGCCAACCGCATCGCGCGTTAGCGTGCGAGGTGTCAACGGTGGCCTCGACGGCAAGGTCCTCCTCCAAGATCTGGGGGTCGGCACGAATGGCAGCCATCGTGACCTCATCTGCATGTGCGGTCGTGATTTGCTTCTCCTCTGCCAAATGCTCCTTGAGGTCTTGGCTATACTGCATGCACCATGGCTTCGGCCGGTGCTTATTTGGTGGAGGGGTCGGTGATTCGGGTGGAAGGTTCCACGCTCGCGCCGGCGGTCGGGGCATGTGCGTTGTGGAAGGAGGAGGATGGGGGTCGGGTGTGGATTACCTGCCTGGATAGGCTAGGCCGAGCAGCGTGAAGGAGGGTCGCCAGCGAGCAGGCGGTGGCGCAGCAATCAAGGAGTGAAGGTTTCAACTTGGAAAGGAAGGGGGAAAGGGGGAAATGTGGCTTTTGGTAAGGGGGAGGGGGCGGGGAGGTAGATATTTCTGCGGAAGCCGAAAATTTGGAATCGCTTCAGCCAAAAACTGGCGCGCAAAGTGTCATCAGACATGGTTCCTTATTCAGACATGGTCCAAAGATATTTTGTGCTGCATCTCACACGGTTGGTTATAATAAGCTGTGTGGGATCTACTTGATTTTTGCTCTTGGTTTGAATTACATTTTTATGCATTGAGTTTTCAATGCATTTATGTGCATAATTCAAATTTGAACTACATGCACATGCTCCAGTGCATATAAATTCGTTGAAATATCAAATCTTTGTCCTTGGGTGCATGCTTAGGTCCCATGCAACAAATGGGAATGAATTTCAAACACCATGGCACCGTTGATTGCCGGCAAAACAGTGAGATGCCTAGTTTTTAAATTCTAGTAAATCCAAAACTCGTCTGAAATTCATGAAACTTGGCATGCTATCATGGAGCGGCATCAACATGCCGTGGTATAAATTTTGTCCCATTTGGGGCAAGTTTGGATATATGCTTCTCACAAACCGGAGCTTCTCACAACAAGCATGATGGTTTTCGGTAGGGAACGTCCCACCTTTGGGGACGAAACAATATCCATTGCCTCTTATTGCTTTCAAGTTTTTTTCTCGTGTCAACATAGAACGACAGGAGTGTTGTGTGAATTTTTGTGATTTTTTGGGGTTCATTTGGACATTTTTATGCATTAACTGAGTTTTCAATGCATTTATGTGCACAATTCAAATTTGAACTACATGCGCATGCTCTAGTGCATATAAATTCGTTGAAAAACCAAATCTGTGTCCTTAGGTGCATGCTTAGGTCCCATGCAAGAACTGGGATTGAATTTCAAACACCAGGGCACCGTTGATTGCCGGCAAAATAGTGAGATGCCTGGTTTTAAAATTCTAGTAAATCCAAAACTGGTCTGAAATTCATGAAACTTTGCATGCTATCATGGAGCGGCATCAACATGCCATGGTACAAATTTTGTCCCATTTGGGGCAGGTTTGGGTATATGCTTCTCACAAACCAGAGCTTCTCACAACAAGCATCATGGTTTCAGTAGGGAACGTCCCACCTTTGGGGACGAAACAATATCCACTGCCTCTTATTGCTTTCAAGTTTTTTTCTCGTGTCAACATAGAACAACAGGAGTGTTGTGTGAATATTTGTGAATTTTCAGGGTTCGTTTGGACATTTTTATGCATTAACTGAGTTTTCAATGCATTTATGTGCATAATTCAAATTTGAACTACATGCGCATGCTCCAGTGCATATAAATTCGTTGAAAAATCAAATCTGTGTCCTTGGGTGCATGCTTAGGTCCCATGCAAGAAATTGGAATGAATTTCAAACACCAGGGCACCGTTGATTGCTGGCAAAACAGTGAGATGCCTGGTTTTAAATTCTACTAAATCCAAAACTCATCCGAAATTCATGAAACTTGGCATGCTATCATGGAGCGGCATCAACATGTCGTGGTACAAATTTTGTCCCATTTGGGGCAGGTTTGGGTATATGCTTCTCAGAAACCGCACCTTCTCACAACAAGCATGATGGTTTTCGGTAGGGAACGACCGACTTTGGGGATGAAACGATATCCATTGCCTCTTATTGCTTTCAAGTTTTTTCTCATGTCAACATAGAACAACAAGAGTGTTGTGTGAATTTTTGTGATTTTTTGGTGTTCGTTTGGTCATTTTTATGCATTAACTGAGTTTCAATGCATTTATGTGCATAATTCAAATTTGAACTACATGCGCATGCTCCAGTGCATATAAATTCGTTGAAAAATGAAATCTGTGTCCTTGGGTGCATGCTTAGGTCCCATACAAGAAACGGGAATGAATTTCAAACACCAGGGCACCATTGATTGCCGGCAAAACATTGAGATGCCTTGTTTTTAAATTCTAGTAAATCCAAAACTTGTCTGAAATTCATGAAACTTGGCATGCTATCATGGAGCGGCATCAACATGTCGTGGTACAAATTTTGTCCCATTTGGGGCAGGCTTGGGTATATGCTTCTCACAAACCGGAGCTTCTCACAACAAGCATGATGGTTTTTGGTAGGGAACGTCCCACCTTTGGGGATGAAATGATAGCCATTGCCTCTTATTGGTTTCAAGGTTTTTTCTCGTGTCAACATTGAACAATAGGAGTGTTGTGTGAATTTTTGTGATTTTTCGGCGTTCGTTTGGACATTTTTATGCATTAACTGAGTTTTCAATGCATTTATGTGCATAATTCAAATTTGAACTACATGCGCATGCTCCAGTGCATATAAATTCGTTGAAATATCAAATATGTGTCCTTGGGTACATGCTTAGGTCCCATGCAAGAAATGGGAATGAATTTCAAACACCACGGCACCGTTGATTGCCGGCAAAACATTGAGATGCCTGGTTTTTAAATTCTAGTAAATCCGAAACTCGTCTAAAATTCATGAAACTTGGCATGCTATCATGGAAGGGCACCCGACATGCTGTGGTATTTTTCGTGTCCATTTTGAGAGAAGGCGCACTCGAATAATGATAGCCAACAAAGGCATTTTGAAAAAAAACAGATGCCACTTTAATATCTCAAACGTTTGTATAATTCAAATCGTGTGTGTTCGGTTAACCATTCACGTGACTCCATGTGTCCTGGTTTTAATGGCTATAGGAGGTGCCATGTGGATAGCTGCTCAACTGAACGGGAGGCGTGTGACCGCAGTCCGGTGTGCAAGCTCACCGGGAAGGGTACAAGCTGTTCAACGTAGGATCTGTGCATCTCTTCAACGCAAACGGTTCAGATTACGGTATGCAAATTAAAGCCAGACTTCGGCGCTAAGCCAAGAGACACTGCAATTTGTCAAAATATGCAAGTAAAAATCAATATCACCATCTATTTTTTGCAACTAAAATTCTGTAATTAAGCATATATTTCATGCATACTAGAGATTAAGCAGTCGTTCTCACCGGGAAGCAAGACAGACTTAGACCACCGCCTACCTCGCTCCTACTGGTCTATATTAATGGCGCCGCCGAGCGGCCGCACCCCCATCCTCGCCACACACACAATTCCTCTCTCTCCGCCCGCATCCTCGACACCGCTCTGAGTCCTCGAAACCATCAGTGTACGAGGATGCTGCCGAAGCGCCCCATCGGACGAAGTGGCGACGCCGGGGCTGCTGAAGCACCGGAGCACGGTGTAAATATGGAGACCGAGGTTCTCATCCCCGCCGACGAGGTGGAGAACAAGGCTGCCAACAAGCAGAGGCGGGTCGAGAAAGAACCACAAGCGACTCCAGCAGGCCTAGACTTCACCAACAACCTCCCCGATGATATGTTGATAGTCATCATATCCCTCCTCCCAATCAGAAATCAGGCGCGGACAGTCGCCGTTTCCCTGCGGTGGCGCACCCTATGGCTCTGCACCCCTGTCGACCTCCTCCACGCCCATAGGCTCAGCCATGGCTATCGCCAAAGCTTGGATGTGCTCTCCTAGATCCTCGGCAGTCACCATGGCCCAATCAAAGGCCTTATCGCGGGCAAGTTCCGTTCCAATGGCAAGGAGCGAGCCAAGCTTGACGAGTGGTTCCCATCCCGCGCCATAGATCAGCTCGAGAAGCTAAGTTATAATGATGGGCATATGAGCTTGCTGCCAACGTCCACGCTCCGCTTCGTGCCCATGTTGCGCCTTGCCAAGTTCATGAACTATCATCCCCCCCTAATGATGTGCCCGCTCTTTTTCTACCACGACTGAAGCACCTCGAGCTTGTCGCCGTCCGCATCCCAACGGATGACATGGAACGCCTGCTCTGTGGTTGTACTGCACTCGAGTTCCTTCGTCTTCAGGCGATGAATTGGTCGAGTACCTTGCACATCACCTCCAGGACTCTCCGCACTATTTATGTGTGTTGCTGGTGCTGCAACGATAGATCACAAAAGGTGGACCACAAAATGGTCATCTAGGACACACCTTCACTTGAGAGATTACTTGTAGTTGATCAACAAGGTCCAACAAGAATCAATGTCATTTCTGCACCGTAATTGAAAGTGGTGGGCTACTCGTCTATCAAATACTACAACTTTCAGGTACAACAATCGCCTTATATACCTATCCTTCTTGATATCAACATTATAACTAGTTTTGAAGATATATGTTCGTCTGTCATCCAGCGAAGCTTCACCCAGACTCTGGGCACAGTGAAGGTCTTGGCACTAGAATCTGTCATCCCCAACCTGGACCAAGTTTTCAGTTGCCTGAGATGCTTTCCATGCCTGAAGAAGCTGTATATCGAGGTGATCTTCCTTTCCTGTTAAAAGTTAACCATAAGGGAGTTCAATTTTTTGCGCCTTTTCCCATGTTTACAATGACTATGTACTATGATTTCTGAAGGAATTTTGGAGGATTTTAGTACATGCACCCCCACCCCATATTGGTTGCTTCATTCATATGGTTACAATCGTCCATAAGCATTTCTCCTTTGGATTCATCTGTACTAGTTTTCTTAGGGAATTTTTCATCCAATACAACCTCTTGTGAAGAAGGCTACATGTTTCTAGATTGTAATCAAATTAATGCCCATGTTAATCATGACAGATCGAAGATGGCACGTTGGTGCATTTGACAAATCCCGCAAACCAAATGGGCGTGTAGCATAGTTCAAAACTGCATGTAGGCACTAACACATTCTCTTCTTTTGCAGTGCATATTAGGCCCGGTGGAAGATGTTGATAACGACAATCACATCGAATGCCTGGATCTGCATCTCTCAAATATTACATTGAACTCCTACCGTGAACTCCTACCGAGGGACCCCACCAGAGATTACACTCGCCATGTTCTTTCTTGGCAGAGCAAACGTGCTGAGGGTACTGAGGTTGAACACGCATTTAATTAGGAAAGATCAATGGTATTATTATCAGAGGCGGCTGGTAATGCGGAATGGAAGTGCCTTCAAAAATGCTAAACTTTGTATTGGAAGAGCATATGGCAAAGCAATTGGAAGTTATTGTGTCAAACCCATACATGACTTGTCAGCAGCTAATCCCTTTTCAGAAATGACGCAGCTTGCAATGTTTGAATTTGGGCGCTGTAATCTTTGAACTTGAACCTTGCAATATTTATGGTATTTGTTATATTGAACCATTTATGTTCTCTTGTCTCAACGCAAAATGTTCATCCGGGTGAACCGCATGTCATACATCGCACACACCTTGATCTGGTTGATCGTCTCTTTTGTGTTGCCTAATCACAAATAGTTCATCCAAGTGAACCGTATGTTGTACATCGCACACGCCTTCATCAGGCTTCCCGTTTCTTTTGTTCCACCTCATCGCAAACGGTTCATCCGAGTGAACTGTATGATGTACATCGCACACACCTTGATCTGGCTGACCGTTTCTTTTGTGTTGCTTAATCACAAACAGTTCATCCAAGTGAACCGTATGTTGTACATCGCACACGCCTTCATCAGGCTGCCCGTTTCTTTTGTTCCGCCTCAACGCAAACGGTTCATTGGACTGAACCGTATGCCCTGGATCGCACACGCAACTAAAATCTGAACCGTGTTTGATTCATCCTCCATTGCAAACGTTTTGCACCTTTTTGATGGTTCTTTTACATCCCTATTTTTGATTAATGCATTGCACACAGTTTCATGAAAGGGTCTCTGATCGTAGTGTCACGTTAGCAGCATCCTGCAGTAGTGAACCCACCTGGGCGCGCCAGCACCCCCAGGCGCGCCCTGGTGGGTTGTGGTCCCCATGTGGGCCCCCTCACTTATCTCTTTATCCCACATCATCACTTACCTCCAGAAAAAAATCCCCATTGCTCTTTCTCCCGTGTTCTTGAGCTCAAACCTACGGATTTCGATCTCTTTGCTCGAAGCTCCATTTCTGAAACTGTTTCAGGGGATTGTTCCTTGGTATGTGACTCCATTGTTTTTCCAATTAGTTTTTGTTTTAGTGGTTTATACTTTGAATAATTAGCCACTCTTGGTGCTGCTATAGATGTGCTTGCATGTTGAATTCTTAGTGTTCTAAGTAGTTTGAATGCTTTCTATGGCCTCCATGTATCCCTATGAGTAGTTGCTATCAATCTTATAATTTTTGTTGACTAATTATTGTCACCCCAAAGTTTTTATTTTCAGAAAATTGTACACGAAAATGAATAACTTCAGGAAGTTTGGCTCGAAGAAGAACTCCAAGGGTGTTATCGGGGAGTCTTCTGAAAATGATCTCCATCCGTGGAGGTTGGCGGAGGTATGGCCGTGCGAATGGCCACACACCCCATTCCTGCAAGAGGCTGGAATTCATGAGGAGTTCATGCAATATATTGCTAATGCTGACCTCGCCGACTTCATCACAGATGAGTGTGACCAGCACCAAATCCTCATGAACATCCTTGTTCAAAGCTTTACTTTCTTGCCTAGAAATAATCCTCCTGAAGCTTTGATTTATATGCTGAAAACCATCAGATACCACTTACTGAGTTTTGTGACATATGCATGATCCCGTATGATGGGAGCTTGGCTGAGCCTAGGCTAGCCGAGTTTGAGGCCTTTTATCGCACTTTGACACTGGGTGATGAGAGAGGAGTGTCAGCCATCACTGCCGCTGGCTTACATTTTCCTGTTGTTCGTTACTTTGCACTTTTATTACCAAATTCTTGCTTGCTAGGGAGAAGGTGGGTGCACTTAGTTCACCAGACCTTGTTGTTTTACGTCGTGCACTGGAGGGCGACAACACGCATAGCTTGGGAGCTATCGTGGCTCATCGCCTGCATCTTAATAAATCCCAGGGTAAAAAACATGGTGAGATTTTTGCCACTCGTTTGGCAGCTCACTTCGAGGTTGAGATACGCCCTCATGATTTCCCTTTGACCAAAGTTTACCTAGACCGTGCAGCCATGGATCACCACCATTTTACTGATATCGAATCTCCTCACATCCTATTCTGTATAACCTGGTTTTTAGTGTGAGGACTCGTGATGTTATTCCATTGCCTGCTCCTGATTTGTTTGATTCTGTTGCCACGGGCAGATATAGGATTATGCCTACAGATATCATCGCCTACCGGAACGCTCAGGCTGTTGCGGAGGCAGCACATGAGGAGCCTCAACAGTGGGATGAGTGGATGCCTGCTCCTCAGGATCCCTACTAACATCCAGGCTACTGATCGACTACCAAGTTAGGCCAAAAGCCTAAGCTTGGGGGAGTACGTGTCTCTCACCGACATTACATTCATGTCCACTTATTTCATTTGTCGATGTTCACACTTTTTCATTGTATCATCCATGCTTAGATTTATTTTCTTGCTTTCTTCTTGTGTGTTTGAAAAACTTTAGAAAAACCAAAAAAATAGTTGTAGTTAATTTACTTTCTATGCATTCTTAGTAGTAGTATGAAATAGAAAACCCAAAAATATTTCCTTGTTCTTCTTTTGCTTCTTGGGAGCTTTCCCATGTAAATAGTTTTTCTCGTTTTTGCTTTGCCCTTTTATTTGCTTGTTCAAGAAAACCAAAAACTCCAAAAATATTTCAGTGTGTTTCTCTGAATTTCTTTTCTTTTTATTCAAGTTGTACCGAGGAGAAGACCACGATGAAAATGTTGAGTAGCTCTCATATGAATAATTTTTGAACTAATAAAGAGCACATTTTACCTTGTCTTCTCCTGTTGAATAAAATGTTTTGTAGATTCCAGCTTAGTCCATGGTACTCTTGCACTATTATTATTTTCATATCATTCGGTCGTGCAAGTGAAAGGCAATAATGACGACATTCGATGAACTGGCCGTGGCAAAGAGAAACTGGTATGAACTCGACTTCTTCTGTTTGTGTAAATATGTTTAACCTAGTATCCAAGATTCAGCCCATTATGATTAAACATGTTTGCAATGACAATTAGAGATTATAGTTTCTCATGCCATGCATAAGTAGCTAGGAGTGAATAATGATTTATCTTGGATATCAACATAGAGTTAAAATGATTGTGATGTAGTGATACGTCCATTTTGCATCATGCTTTTATATCGATAATTATTTCATTATGGGCTGTTATTACACATTATGTCACAATACTTACGCCTATTCTCTCTTATTTTACAAGGTTTACATGAAGAGGAGGAATGCCGGAAGCTGGAATTCTGGGCCGGAAAAGGAGCAAATATTAGAGACCTATTCTACACATCTCCAAAAGTCCTAAAACTCCACGGGAAATATTTTCAGAATATATTAAAAATATTGGGCGAAAGAAGTACCAGAGGGGGGCCACCCACCGTCCACGAGGGTGGGGGCGCGCCCCTGCCTCGTGGGCCCCCTGGTGGCCCTCCGATGCCCATCTTTGGCTATATGGGGTCTTTCGTCGAGGAAAAAATCATAAGCAAGCTCACACCACCGCCACGAGGAGGAACCAATCTAGGGCTCCGGTGGAGTTGTTCTGCCGGGGAAACTTCCCTCCGGGAGGAGGAAATCATCACCATCGTCATCACCAACAATCCTCTCATCGGGAGGGGGTCAATATCCATCAACATCTTCACCAACACCATCTCATCTCAAACCCTAGTTCATCTCTTGTATCCAATCTTTGTATCCAAACCTCAGATTGGTACCTATGGATTGCTAGTAGTGTTGATTAGTCCTTGTAGTTGATGCTAGTTGGTTTACTTGGTGGAAGATCATATGTTCAGATCCATTATGCATATTAATACCCCTCTGATTATGAACATGAATATGCTTTGTGAGTAGTTATGTTTGTTCCTGAGGACATGGGAGAAGTCTTGCTATAAGTAGTCATGTGAATTTGGTATTTGTTCGATATTTTGATATGTATGTTATCATCCCTCTAGTGGTGTCATGTGAACATCAACTACATGACACTTCACCATTATTTGGGCCTAGAGGGAGGCATTGGGAAGTAATAAGTAGATGATGGGTTGCTAGAGTGACAGAAGCTTAAACCCTAGTTTATGCGTTGCTTTGTAAGGGGCTGATTTGGATCCATATGTTTCATGCTATGGTTAGGTTTACCTTAATACTTCTGGTGTAGTTGCGGATGCTTGCAATAGGGGTTAGTCATATGTGGGATGCCTGTCCAAGTAAGGGCAGTACCCAAGCACCGGTCCACCCACGTATCAAATTATCAAAGTACCGAACGTGAATCATATGAACGTGATGAAAACTAGCTTAACGATAATTCCCATGTGTCATCGGGAGCGCTTTCCTTTATATAAGAGTTTGTCCAGGCTTGTCCTTTGCTACAAAAAGGATTGGTCCATCTTGCTGCACCTTATTTACTTTCATTACTTGTTACTTATTACAAATTACCTTATCACAAAACTATCTGTTACTGATAATTCCAGTGCTTGCAGAGAATACCTTACTGAAAACTGCTTATCATTTCCTTCTGCTCCTTGTTGGGTTCGACACTCTTACTTATCAAAAAGGCTACGATAGATCCCCTACACTTGTGGGTCATCAAGACTCTTTTCTCGCGTCATTGCCGGGGAGTGAAGCGCCTTTCGTAGGTGGAATTTGGTAAGGAAATATTTATATAGTGTGCTGAAATTTACTGTCACTTGTTACTACGGAACATAATCCTTTGAGGGGCTTGCTGTTGGGGAACGTAGTAATTTCAAAAAAAATTCCTACGCACACTCAGGATCATGGTGATGCATAGCAACGAGAGGGCAGAGTGTGTCCACGTACCCTCGTAGACTGAAAGCGGAAGCGTTAGCACAACGTGGTTAATGTAGTTGTACGTCTTCACGATCCGACCGATCCAAGTACCGAATGTACGGCACCTCCGAGTTCAGCACACGTTCAGCTCGATGACGTCCCGTGAACTCTGATCCAGCAGAGCTTCACGGGAGAGTTCCGTCAGCACGACAGCGTGACGACGGTGATGATGTTGCTACCGACGCAGGACTTCATCTAAGCACCGCTACGATATAACCGAGGTGGAATATGGTGGAGGGGGCACCGCACACGGCTGGAATAGATCAATAGATCAACTTGTGTGTTCTAGGGTGCCCTTGCCTCCGTATATAAAGGAGCAAGGGGGAGGCGGCCGGCAAGAAAGAGGGCGCGCCAGGGGGGAGTCCTACTCCCACCGGGAGTAGGACTCCTCCTTTTCCTTGTTGGAGTAGGAGAGGGAAGGAAGGGAGAGAGGAGGAGAATAAAAAAGGGGGGCGCCCCTCCCCTTCCTTGTCCAATTTGGACTAGAGGGGGAGGGGGTGCGCGGCCGCCCTGGCCGCCCCTCCTCTTCTCCCACTAAGGCCCATGAGGCCCAATTAACTCCCCGGGGGTTCCGGTAACCCCCCGGTACTCCGGTTTTTATCCGAAATCACTCGGAACACTTCCCGTGTCCGAATATAGTCGTCCAATATATCGATCTTTACGTCTCGACCATTTCGAGACTCCTCATCATGTCCCTGATCATATCCGGGACTCCGAACTACCTTCGGTACATCAAAACACAAAAACTCGTAATACCGATTGTCACCAAATTTTAAGCGTGCGGACCCTACGGGTTCGAGAATTATGTAGACATGACCGAGACACGTCTCCGGTCAATAACCAATAGTGGAACATGGATGCTCATATTGGCTCCTACATATTCTACGAAGATCTTTATCGGTCCCGCATAACAACATACGTTTGTTCCCTTTGTCATCGGTATGTTACTTGCCCGAGATTCGATCGTCGGTATCTCAATACGTAGTTCAATCTCGTTACCAGCAAGTCTCTTTACTCGTTCCGTAATGCATCATCCTGCAACTAACTCATTAGTCACATTGCTTGCAAGGCTTATAGTGATGTGCATTACTGAGAGGGCCCAGAGATACCTCTCCGACAATCGGAGTGACAAATCCTAATCTCAAAATATGCCAACTCAACAAGTACCTTCAGAGACACCTGTAGAGCACCTTTATAATCACCCATTTATGTTGTGATGTTTGGTAGCACACGAAGTGTTCCTCCGGTAAATGGGAGTTGCATAATCTCATAGTCATAGGAACATGTATAAGTCATGAAGAAAGTAATAGCAACATACTAAACAATCAAGTGCTAAGCTAACGGAATGGGTCAAGTCAATCACATCATTTTCCTAATGATGTGATCCCGTTAATCAAATGACAAATCATGTCTATGGCTAGGAAACATAACCATCTTTGATCAACGAGCTAGTCAAGTAGAGGCATACTATTGACACTCTGTTTGTCTATGTATTCACACATGTATTATGTTTTCGGTTAATACAATTCTAGCATGAATTATAAACATTTATCATGATATAAGGAAATAAATAATAACTTTATTATTGCCTCTAGGGCATATTTCCTTCACTTGTTTGGTGTATCTTCACCCCGACCAGTAGAGCAAAGAGTTGCTCCTCAACCTACTGAACTTACTGAAAATGTTTACTTTGAAATTCCTTTGGGTATGATAGAGAAACTGCTAGCTAATCCTTTCACAGGTGATGGAACATTACATCCCGATTTTCACCTAATCTATGTGGATGAAGTTTGTGGATTATTTAAGCTTGCAGGTATGCCCGAGGATGTTATCAAGAAGAAGGTCTTCCCTTTATCTTTGAAGGTAGATGCATTGACATGGTTGAGGCTATGTGATGATATTGGATCATGGAACTACCAACGATTGAAATTGGAATTTCATCAGAAGTTTTATCCTATGCATCTTGTTCATTGTGATTGTAATTATATATATAATTTTTGGCCTCGCGAAGGAGAAAGCATCGCTCAAGCTTGGGGGAGGCTTAAGTCAATGTTATATTCATGCCCTAATCATGAGCTCTCAAAAGAGATGATTATTCAAAAAAATATGCTAGGCTTTCTCTCAGTAATCACTCCATGCTCGATACTTCTTGTACTGGATCTTTTATGATGAAGACTATTGAATTCAAATGGGATTTATTGGAAAGAATTAAACGCAACTCTGAAGATTGGGACCTCGACGAAGGTAAGGAGTCGGGTATAACACCTAAGTTTGATTGTGTTAAATCTTTTATGGATACCCATGCTTTCCATGAATTTAGCACTAAATATGGACTTGACTCTGAGATAGTAGCTTCTTTCTGTGAATCCTTTGCTACTCATGTTGATCTCCCTAAGGAGAAGTGGTTTAAATATAATCCTCCCATTTAAGTAAAAGTAGTTGCACCTATTAAAGTTGAAGAAAATACTATCACTTATAATGATCCTGTTGTTCCTACTGCTTATATTGAGAAACCACCTTTCCCTGTTAGAATAAAGTATCATGCTAAAGATTCAACTATGGTTAACAAAAGTAATATTAAGACACCCAAACCCCCTGAGCAAATTAAAGTTGAACCTAGTGTTGCTATGGTTAAAGATCTCTTGGACGATAATATTGATGGGCGTGTTATTTACTTCTGCAATGAATCTGCTAGACCTGATACTAAAAATAAACATAGACCTGTTGTAGGCATGCCTGTTATTTCTGTTAAAATAGGAGATCATTGCTACCATGGCTTATGTGATATGGGTGCTAGTGCAAGTGCAATACCTCATTCCTTATACAAAGAAACTATGCATGATATTGCACCTGCTGAGATAGAGGAAATTGATGTTACAATTAAGCTTGCTAATAGAGATAGTATTTCACCAGTTGGGATTGTTAGAGATGTTGAAGTCTTGTGTGGGAAAGTTAAATATCATGCTGATTTTCTTGTTCTTGGTTCCCCACAAGATGACTTTTGTCCCATTATATTTGGTAGACCCTTCTTGAATACTATTAATGCTAAGATAGACTGTAATAAGGATATTGTTTCTGTGGGTTTAGGGGATATGTCTCATGAGTTTAATTTTGCTAAATTTCGTAGACAACCCCATGATAAAGAATTTCCTAGTAAAGATGAAATTATTGGTCTTGCTTCTATTGCCGTGCCTCCTACTGATCCTTTAGAGCAATATTTGATAGACCATGAAAATGATATGTTTATGAATGAAAGAAGGGAAATAGATGAAGTATTATTTAAACAGGGACCTATTTTGAAACATAACTTGCCTGTTGAAATCCTAGGGGATCCTCTTCCACCCAAGGGTGATCCCGTGTTTGAGCTTAAACCTTTAGCTGATACTCTCAAATATGCTTATCTTGATGAGAAAGAGATATATCCTATTATTATTAGTGCTAACCTGTCAAATCATGAGGAAAAGAAATTATTGAAAACTCTAAAGAAGCACCGTCTGCTATTGGATATACTCTTGATGATCTTAAGGGCATTAGTCCCACTCTATGCCAGCACAAAATAAAATTGGATAACGATGATAAACCGGTTGTTGATCACCAACGATGGTTAAATCCTAAGATGAAAGAAGTGGTAAGAAAAGAAATACTAAAGATTCTGGAGGCAGGTATAATTTATCCCGTTGCTGATAGTCAGTGGGTAAGTCCTGTCCATTGTGTCCCTAAGAAGGGAGGTATTATTGTTGTTCCTAATGATAAAGATGAATTGATCCCACAAAGAATTGTTACAGCTTATAGGATGGTAATTGATTTCCGCAAATTAAATAAAGTTACTAAAAAGGATCATTACCCTTTACCTTTTATTGATCAAATGCTGGAAAGATTATCCAAGCATACACATTTTTGCTTTCTAGATGGTTATTCTAGTTTCTCTCAAATACCTGTGTCAAAAGAGGATCAAGAAAAGACAACTTTTACTTGCCCTTTCGGTACCTTTGCTTATAGACGTATGCCTTTTGGTTTATGTAATGCACCTGCTACCTTTCAAAGATGTATGACTGCTATATTCTCTGACTTTTGTGAAAAGATTGTTGAGGTTTTCATGGATGATTTCTCTGTTTACGGAACTTCTTTTGATGATTGCTTAAGCAACCTTGATCGAGTTTTGCGAAGATGTGAAGAAACTAATCTTGTCTTGAATAGGGAGAAGTGCCACTCTATGGTTAATGAAGGTATTGTCTTGGGGCATAAAATTTCTGAAAGAGGTATTGAAGTTGATAAAGCTAAAGTTGATGCTATTTAAAAGATGATGTGTCCAAAGGACATTAAACGTATAAGAAGTTTCCTTGGTCATGCCGGTTTTTATAGGAGGTTCATTAAGGACTTTTCTAAAATTTCTTGACCTCTGACTAATCTCTTACAAAAAGATGTTCCTTTTGTCTTTGATGATGATTGTGTAGAAGCATTTGAAATACTTAATAAAGCTTTGGTTTCCGCACCTATTGTTCAACCTCCTGATTGGAATTTACCCTTTGAAATTATGTGTGATGCTAGTGATTATGCTGTAGGGGCTGTTCTAGGACAAAGAGTTGATAAGAAATTAAATGTTATTCAATATGCTAGTAAAACTCTAGACAGTCCCAAAGAAATTATGCTACTACTGAAAAAGAATTTTTAGCAGTTGTATTTGCTTGTGATAAGTTCAGACCTTATATTGTTGATTCTAAAGTAATTGTTCACACTAATCATGCTTCTAATAAATATCTTATGGAAAAGAAAGATGCTAAACCTAGACTTATTAGATGGGTTCTCTTGCTACAAGAATTTGATTTGCATATTATTGATAGAAAGGGAGCTGAGAACCCCGTTGCAGACAACTTGTCTAGGTTAGAGAATGTTCTTGATGACCCACTACCTATTGATGATAGCTTTCCTGATGAACAACTAGCTGTTATAAATGCTTCTCGTACTGCTCCATGGTATGCTGATTATGCTAATTACATTGTTGCTAAATTTATACCACCTAGTTTCACACACCAGCAAAAGAAAAAGTTCTTCTATGATTTAAGACATTACTTTTGGGATGACCCACACCTTTATAAAGAGGGATTAGATGGTGTTATTAGACGTTGTGTACCTGACCATGAACAGGAATAGATCCTACGCAAGTGTCACTCCGAGGCTTATGGAGGACACCACGCTGCAGATAGAACTGCACACAAGGTATTGCAATCCAGTTTTTATTGGCCTACCCTCTTCAAAGATGTCCGTAAGTTTGTATTGTCTTGTGATAAATGTCAAAGAATTGGTAATATTAGTAGACGTCAAGAAATGCCTATGAATTATTCACTTGTTATTGAACCATTTGATGTTTAGGGCTTTGATTATATGGGACCTTTTCCTTCCTCTAATGGGTATACTCATATTTTAGTTGTTGTTGATTATGTTTCTAAGTGGATAGAAGCTATTGCAACTAGTAGTGCTGATCATAACACCTCTATTAAGATGCTTAAAGAAGTTCTTTTTCCGAGGTTTGGAGTCCCTGGATACTTAATGACTGATGGTGGTTCACATTTTATTCATGGTGCTTTCCGTAAAATGCTTGCTAAGTATGATGTTAATCATAGAATTGCATCTCCATATCATCCACAGTCTAGTGGTCAAGTAGAACTTAGCAATAGATAGCTTAAATTAATTTTGCAAAAGACTGTTAATAGATCTAGAAAGAATTGGTCCAAGAAACTTGATGATGCATTATGGGCTTATAGAACTGCATATAAAAATTCTATGGGTATGTCTCCATATAAAATGGTTTATGGTAAAGCATGTCACTTACCTCTTGAATTAGAACATAAGGCATATTGGGCTATTAAAGAGCTCAACTATGACTTCAAACTTGCCGGTGAGAAGAGGCTTTTTGACATTAGCTCACTTGATGAATGGAGAACCCAGGCTTATGAGAATGCCAAACTGTTTAAAGAAAAAGTTAAAAGATGGCATGATAAAAGGATACAAAAGCGTGAGTTTAATGTAGGTGATTATGTATTGTTATACAACTCTAGTTTAAGATTTTTTTGCAGGCAAACTCCTCTCTAAATGGGAAGGTCCTTACGTCGTCGAGGAGGTCTATCGTTCCGGTGCCATAAAAATCAACAACTTCGAAGGCACAAATCCGAGGGTGGTGAACGGTCAAGGAATCAAACATTATATCTCAGGTAATCCTATAAATGTTGAAACTAATGTTATTGAAACCGTAACCCCAGAGGAATACATAAGGGACACTTTCTAGAATGTTTTAGACCCCGAAAAGGAATAGGTACGTGGTACGGTAAGTAAACCGACTCCAAAATAGTTCTAATGGCAATTTTTCTCCGTTTTGGATTATTTAAGAAAATAGGAAAATAAGAAGCAGACCGGAAAGGACACGAGGCTTCCACGAGGGTGGAGGGCACGCCCCCTTCCTCGTGGGAACCTCGTGTGCTCTCCTGACTCCGTTTTCTTGCACGATACTTCTTTTTTCGGTAAAAATTCACTATATAATCTCCCGAATGTTTTGACCACCGTATCATGCAAATATCTCCTGTTTTTGTTTCGAGCTGTTTTCTGCCAGGGTTGTCAAGGCCAAGCATCATGTCGTCTCCCTCCTCCTCCAACAATGAGGGCAACGATGCTTGGCTAATGAAGATAGAGCTGAAGAGAGAAGAGCCCAGAGAGATCAACAAGGATGAGGGGATCAAGAAGGCCATGGGGGACCAAGTTCCGGTAGTAGTAGAAGAAGACATCCTTCAACCTCACCACAATATCTTTACCCCAATGGAGATTCAGGCTTTCAAGATGATTGAGTTGGCTCGTATTCAAAACAAGTATCTCACAAGTGAAAATATTTTGTTGAAGGAGCATATCATCGCACTCAAGGGCATTATCCGCAAATTGGAGGATCTCCTACGCTCGATGTGCGACTATCCATCATCACCAACACCTTCTTCACCAACAAAGAAGAACTGAGTATCGCGTATGGGCACCCCCCTTGGCAACTGCCAAGCTTGGGCGAGTGCCCCGGTATCGTATCGCCAACACTTTTGTCTTTACTGTTTTTCTTAGTTCGATCCTTTTGATAATATCTTGATCTAGTAGAATAAAGTTTTAGTATGATCTAGTTGTGAGTTTAGCTTTATGATCCTTCTATGTAATCGAGTCTGTGAGCTATATATAATAAAGATTAGTGTTGAGCCAAGGGCTTGATTATTTTGCTATGATCTTGAGGGAATAGAATAAAATAAAAGAGAAGAAATAAAAAGAAATAAAGAGATCATATGGATCTTATGGAGAGTAATGAGCTCACATATAAAGAGTATGATGAATAAAAATTGTTGAGAGTTGACAAGCATAGTTTTGGTCATCGTTGCAATTAATAGTAAGTAATAAAGAAAGAGAGGTTTTCACATATAAATATACTATCTTGGACATCTCTTACGATTGTGAGCACTCATTAAAATA
The DNA here is from genome assembly GCF_003073215.2 of Triticum urartu. Classification (NCBI taxonomy): domain Eukaryota; kingdom Viridiplantae; phylum Streptophyta; class Magnoliopsida; order Poales; family Poaceae; genus Triticum; species Triticum urartu. The sequence continues at coordinate 197,406,172 of NC_053023.1, forward strand.
TGACTTGCTAAAGAGTCGATGTTGGACAAGGAAGACAATGATACGTCTCCAACGTATCTATAATTTTTTTATTGTTCCATGCTATTATATTATCTGTTTTGGATGTTTATGGGCTTTATTATACACTTTTATATTATTTTTGGACTAACCCATTAACCCAGAGCCCAGTGCCAGTTTTTGTTTTTTCCTTGTTTTAGAGTATCGCAGAAAAGGAAAATCAAATGGAGTCCAATTGACCTGAAACTTCACGGAACTTATTTTTGGACCAGAAGAAGCCCACAGAGTATCGGAGTTGGACCAGGAGAGTCCCGGGCTGCCCACGGGGGGGGGGGCGCCCCCCCCCCCCCCCCCCCTGGGCGTGCCCCCTTGCCTCGTGGATAGCCCGGAGGTCCACCGACGTACTTCTTCCTCCCATATATACCCATATACCCTAAAAACTTCGAGGAGCACAATAGATCGGGAGTTCCGCCGCCAGAAGCATCCGTAGCCACTGAAAACCAATCTAGACCCGTTCTGGCACCCTGCCGGAGGGGGAATCCCTCTCCGGTTGCCATCTTCATCATCCCGACGCTCTCCATGACGAGGAGGGAGTAGTTCTCCCTCGGGGCTGAGGGTATGTACTAGTAGCTATGTGTTTGATCTCTCTCTCTCGTGTTCTTGAGGTGGTACGATCTTGATGTATCGCGAGCTTTGCTATTATAGTTGGATCTTATGATGTTTCTCCCCCTCTACTCTCTTGTAATGGATTGAGTTTTCCCTTCGAAGTTATCTTATCGGACTTAGTCTTTAAGGATTTGAGAACACTTGATGTATGTCTTGCATGTGTTTATCTGTGGTGACAATGGGATATCACGTGATCCACTTGATGTATGTTTTGGTGATCAACTTGCGGGTTCCGCCCATGAACCTATGCATAGAGGTTGGCACACGTTTACGTCTTGACTCTTCGGTAGAATCTTTGGGGCACTCTTTGAAGTACTTTGTGTTGGTTTGAATAGATGAATCTAAGATTGTGTGATGCATATCGTATAATCATACCCACGGATACTTCAGGTGACATTGCAGTATCTAGGTGACATTAGGGTTTTGGTTGATTTGTGTCTTAAGGTGTTATTTTAGTACGAACTCTAGGATAGATTGAATGGAAAGAATAGCTTCGTGTTATTTTACTACGGACTCTTGAACGGATTGATTGGAATGATTAACTTTGAGGTGCTTTCGTACCCTACCATAATCCCTTCGTTTGTTCTCCGCTATTAGTGACTTTGGAGTGACTCTTTGTTGCATGTTGAGGGGTAGTTATGTGATCCAATTATGTTATTATTGTTGAGAGAACTTGCACTAGTGAAAGTATGAACCCTAGGCCTTGTTTCCTAGCATGGCAATACCGTTTGTGCTCACTTTTAGCATTAGTTACCTTGCTGTTTTTATATTTTCAGATTACAAAAACCTTTATCTACCATCCATATACCACTTGTATCACCATCTCTTCGCCGAACTAGTGCACCTATACAACTTACCATTGTGTTGGGGACACAAGAGACTCTTTGTTATTTGGTTGCGGGGTTGTTTGACAGAGACCATCTTCATCCTACGCCTCCCACGGATTGATAAACCTTAGGTCATCCACTTGAGGGAAATTTGCTACTGTCCTACAAACCTCTGCACTTGGAGGCCCAACAACGTCTACAAGACGAAGGTTGTGTAGTAGACATCAAGCTCTTTTCTGGCACCGTTGCCGGGGAGGTTAGCGCTTGAAGGTATATCTTTAGATCTTGCAATCGAATCTTTTTATTTCTTGTTTCAGCACTAGTTTAGTTTATAAAAGAAAACTACAAAAAAATGGAATTAAGGATGCCTCATATGCTTCATCTTTTTAATATCTATCATGAAAATAAGGATTCCGGTAATTGTGCTCAAGTGCTAGAGGAAGAATGCATTAGAATGTTTGGCACTAAATCTTTGTATGATGAGCATGATTGCAATGTTGTTAGTATGAATTCCTTGAATATCTATGATGCTAATGATATGCAAAGCCACAAGCTTGGGGATGCTATGTTTGATGAAGATGATATTTTTTGTCCCCCAAGTTTTGATGAGAAAATTTATTATAATGGAAGCATGCCTCCTATTTATTATGATTATATTGATGAAAGTGGATTTGGAGAGGTCAATGCTTTATTTTGTGATGAATCCACTATTTCGAAAGAGGTTCCAATTGATTATGAGAACAAAGTTGCTATCTATGATGATTATTGTGATGACTTGTATGCTATAAAGAATAATGATATCCATGAAACTTGTCATCATGATTTTAGTTTTCAATTGGATTATGCCTCACATGGTAATTATTTTGTTGAGTTTACTCCCACTATTATTCATGAGAAGAAATTTGCTTATGTGGAGAGTAATAAAAATTCTATGCTTGTAGATCATGAAAATAATGATTTATGTGATGGTTATATTGTTTAATTCATTCATGATGCTAATGAGAATTATTATGAGGGAGTAATATATGCTTGTAGGAATTGCAATAATATCAAGTTTCCTCTCTATGTGCTTGAAATCTTGAAGTTATGCTTGTTTTGCTTTCCTATGCAAGTTGATTCTTGTTCCCATAAATTGTTTGCTCACAAAATCCCTATTCATAGGAATAGTGTTAGGCTTAAATGTGCTATTTATATTCTTCATGATGCTCTCTTTATGTTTCAATTCTTGTCTTTTATGTGAGCATCATTGAAACCATCATGCCTAGCTAGGGGCGTTAAACGATAGCGCTTGTTGGGAGGCAACCCAACTTTATTTTTGTTCCTTGCTTTTTCCTCCTGTTTAGAAATAAATAATTTATATAGCCTCTGTTATGATTGAGTTTTTATGTTTTAATTAGTGTTTGTGCCAAGTAGAACCGTTGGGAAGATTTGGGGAAAGTCTTGTTGATCTTGCTGTAAAAAACAGAAACTTTAGCGCTCACGAGAATTGCTCCCATTTTTTATTGGAGAGTGCTATTTAGTTAATATTTTTGCAGATTATTAATATATAAATTCCTTACGTCCAGCAATCTATTTTAGAATTTTTGGGGTTCCAGAAGTTTGCGTTAGTTACAGATTACTACAGACTGTTCTGTTTTTGACAGATTCTGTTTTTCGTGTGTTGTTTGCTTATTTTAATGAATCTATGGCTAGTAAAAGAGTTTATAAACCCTAGAGAAGTTGGAATACAGTAGGTTTAACACCAATATAAATAAATAATGAGTTCATTACAGTACCTTGAAGTGGTGGTTTGTTTTCTTTTGCTAACGGAGCTCACGAGTTTTCTGTTAAGTTTTGTGTTCTGAAGTTTTCAAGTTTTGGGTAAAGATTCGATGAACTATGGACTAAGGAGTGGCAAGAGCCTAAGCTTGGGGATGCCCAAGGCACCCCAAGGTAATATTCAAGGACAACCAAAAGCCTAAGCTTGGGGATGCCCCGGAAGGCATCCCCTCTTTCGTCTTTGTTCATCGGTAACTTTACTTGGAGCTATATTTTTATTCACCACATGATATATGTTTTGCTTGGAGCGTCATTTTATTTTACTTTGTTTTGCTTGTTGTTTGAATAAAATATCAAGATCCGAGATTATTAAATGGGAGAGTCTTCACATAGTTGCATAATTATTCGACTACTCATTGAGCTTCACTTATATCTTTTGGAGTAGTTTGTTGTTGCTCTAGTGCTTCACTTATATATTTTAGAGCACGGTGGTGGTTTTATTTTGTAGAAATAGATGAACTCTCATGCTTCAATTATATCATTTTGAGAGTCTTTAGAACAGCATGGTAGTTTTCTTGGTTATGAAACTAGTCCTAATATGATGGGCATCCAAGAGGGGAATAATAAAAACTTTCATATAAAGTGCATTGAATACTATGAGAAGTTTGATACTTGATGATTGTTTTGAGATATGAAGAAGGTGATATTAGAGTCATGCTAGTGAGTAGTTGTGAATTTGAGAAATACTTGTCTTAAAGTTTGTGATTCCTGTAGCATGCATGTATGGTGAACCGTTATGTGATGAAGTCGGAGCATGATTTATTTATTGATTGTCTTCCTTATGAGTGGCGGTCGGGGACGAGCGATGGTCTTTTCCTACCAATCTATCCCCCTAGGAGCATGCGCGTAGTACTTGGTTTCGATAACTAATAGATTTTTGCAATAAGTATGTGAGTTCTTTATGACTAATGTTGAGTCCATGGATTATACGCACTCTCACCCTTCCACCATTGCTAGCCTCTCTAGTACCGCGCAACTTTCGTCGGTACCATACACCCACCATATACCTTCCTCAAAACAGACACCATACCTACCTATTATGGAATTTCCATAGCCATTCCGAGATATATTGCCATGGAACTTTCCACCGTTCCGTTTATTATGACGCTCCATGATTGTCATATTGCTTTGCATGATCATGTAGTTGACATCGTATTTGTGGCAAAGCCCCCGTTCATAATTCTTTCATACATGTCACTCATGAGTCATTGCACATCCCGGTACACCGCCAGAGGCATCCATATAGAGTCATATCTTGTTCTAAGTATCGAGTTGTAATTCTTGAGTTGTAAGTAAATAAAAGTGTGATGATCATCATTATTAGAGCATTGTCCCGGTGAGGAAAGGATGATGGCGACTATGATTCCCCCATAAGTCAGGATGAGACTCCGGACGAAAACTAAAAAAAGAGAAAAAAAATAGGCCATAAAAAAGAGAAAAGGCCCAAATAAAAAAATAAAAATAAATAAAAAATGAGAGAAAAAGAGAGAAGGGACAATGCTACTGTCCTTTTACCACACTTGTGCTTCAAAGTAGCACCATGATCTTCATGATAGAGAGTCTCCTATGTTGTCACTTTCATATACTAGTGGGAATCTTTCATTATAGAACTTGGCTTGTATATTCCAATGATGGGCTTCCTCAAAACACCCTACGTCTTCGTGAGCAAGCAAGTTGGATGCACACCCACTAGTTTCTTTTGTTGAGCTTTCATACACTTATAGCTCTAGTGCATCCGTTGCATGGCAATCCCTACTCACTCACATTGATATCTATTGATGGGCATCTCCATAGCCCGTTGATACGTCTAGTTGATGTGAGACTATCTTCTCCTTTTTGTCTTCTCCACAACCACCATTCTATTCCACCTATAGTGCTATGTCCATGGCTCACGCTCATGTATTGCGTGACGACTGAAAAAGTTTGAGAACATTAGAAGTATGAAACAATTGCTTGGCTTGTCATCGGGGTTGTGCATGATTTAAATATGTTGTGTGGTGAAGATGGAGCATAGCCAGATTATATGATTTTGTAGGGATAGCTTTCTTTGGCCATGTTATTTTGAGAAGACATGATTACTTTGTTAGTATGCTTGAAGTATTATTATTTTTATGTCAATATTAAACTTTTGTCTCGAATCTTATGGATCTAAACATTCATGCCAAAATGAACAGAATTACTTAGAGAAATATGTTAGGTAGCATTCCACGTCAAAAATTCTATTTTTATCATTTACCTACTCGAGGACGAGCAGGAATTAAGCTTGGGGATGCTGATACATCTCCAACGTATCTATAATTTTTGATTGTTCAATGCTATTATATTATCTGTTTTGGAGGTTTATGGGCTTTATTATACACTTTTATATTATTTTTGGGACTAACCTATTAACCCAGAGCCCAGTGCCAGTTTCTGTTTTTTCCTTGTTTTAGAGTATCGCAGAAAAGGAAAATCAAATGGAGTCCAATTGACCTCAAACTTCACGGAACTTATTTTTGGACCAGAAGAAGTCCCCGAAGTATCAAAGTTGGACCAGGAGAGTCCCGGGCTGCCCACGAGGGTGGGGGAGCGCCCCCCCCCCCCCCAGGATCACCCCCTTCCTCGTGGATAGACTGGAGGTCCACCGACATACTTCTTCCTCCCATATATACCCATATACCCTAAAAACTTCGAGGAGCACAATAGATCAGGAATTCCGCCGCCAGAAGCCTCTGTAGCCACCGAAAACCAATCCAGACCCGTTATGGCACCCTGTCGGAGGGGGAATCCCTCTACGATGGCCATCTTCATCATCCCGGCGCTCTCCGTGACGAGGAGGGAGTAGTTCTCTCTCGGGGCTGAGGGTATGTACCAGTAGCTATGTGTTTGATCTCTCTCTCGTGTTCTTGAGGTGGTACGATCTTGATGTATCGCGAGCTTTGCTATTATAGTTGGATATTATGATGTTTCTCCACCTCTACTCTCTTGTAATGGATTGAGTTTTCCCTTTGAAGTTATCTTATCGGATTGAGTCTTTAAGGATTTGAGAACACTTGATGCATGTCTTGTATGTGTTTATCTGTGGTGACAATGGGATATCACGTGATCCAGTTGATGTGTTTTGGTAATCAACTTGCGGGTTCCGCCCATGAACCTATGCATAGGGGTTGGCACACGTTTTCGTCTTAACTCTCCGGTAGAATCTTTGGGGCACTCTTTGAAGTACTTTGTGTTGGTTTGAATAGATGAATCTGAGATTTTGTGATGCATATCGTATAATCATACCCACGGATACTTGAGGTGACATTGCAGTATCTAGGTGACATTAGGGTTTTGGTTGATTTGTGTCTTAAGGTGTTATTCTAGTACGAACTCTAGGATAGATTGAACGGAAAGAATAGCTTTGTGTTATTTTAATATGGACTCTTGAACGGATTGATTGGAAAGAATATCTTTGAGGTGGTTTCATACCCTACCATAATCTCTTCGTTTGTTCTCCGCTATTAGTGACTTTGGAGTGACTCTTTGTTGCATGTTGAGGGGTAGTTATGTGATCCAATTACGTTATTATTGTTGAGAGAACTTGCACTAGTGAAAGTATGAACCCTAGGCCTTGTTTCCTAGCATTGCAATACCGTCTGTGCTCACTTTTAGCATTAGTTACCTTGCTGTTTTTATATTTTCATATTACAAAAACCTTTATCTACCATCCATATACCACTTGTATCACCATCTCTTCGCTGAACTAGTGCACCTATACAACTTACCATTGTATTGAGTGTGTTGGGGACACAAGATATTCTTTGTTATTTTGTTGCAGGGTTGTTTGAGAGAAACCATCTTCATCCTACGCCTCCCATGGATTGATAAACCTTAGGTAATCCACTTGAGGGAAATTTGCTACTGTCCTACAAACCTCTGCACTTGGAGGCCCAACAACGTCTACAAGAAGAAGGTTGTGTAGTAGACATCATATAACGTAATAGGTTATGTTTTCTTACATCTGAGATAAATTATATTGTCATGGATCATCCAACATGTTGAGCTTTCCTTTCCCTCTCTTGCTAGCCAATTTCTTTGCACCAAGTAGAGATACTACTTGTGCTTCCAAATATCCCTAAAACCCAGTTTTACCATGAGAGTCCACCATATCTACCTATGGATTGACTAAGATCCTTCAAGTAAGTTGTCGTCGTTGCAAGCAATAAGAATTGCTCTCTAAATATGTATGACTTATTAGTGTGGAGAAAATAAGCTTTATACAATCTAGTGATGTGGAAGGAATAAAAGCGACGGACTGCATAATAAAGGTCCATATGACAAATGGCAATATAAAGTGACATTCTTTTGCATTAAGATTTCGTGCATCCGACCATAAAAGCACATGACAACCTATGCTTCCCTCTGCGAAGGGCCTATCTTTTATTCTTGTCTATTACTTCATATAAGAGTCACGGTGATCTTCACCTTTCCTTTTTACATTTTATCCTTTGGCAAGCATAATGTGTTGGAAAGATCCTGATATATATGGCTAATTGGATGTGGGTTTTCATGAACTATTATTATTGACATTACCCTTGAGGTAAAAGGTTGGGAGGCAAAATTATAAGCCCCTATCTTTCTTTGTGTCCGATTAAAACTTCATAACCATAAATATCATGTGAGTGTTAGCAATTATGAAAGACTAAAAGATGGTTGAGTATGTGGACTTGCTGAGAAGCTCTTATATTGACCCTTTCCTATGTTATGATAAATTGCAATTGCTCCAATGACTGATATTATAGTTTGTTAGTTTCCAATGAAGTTTCTGATTCATACTTGAGTATGTGAATGAATTGTTTTTTTTTGACCATGAAGACTGCAGGGCTTACACCCCACAGCATTTTACAATAAAAAACAAACACATACAGGGTTTCCTCAAGGTGAGGAAAGAAAAAAAATAAATAAAGAAAAAAGAAAGAACGAGGAAGAAAAACTATACAGGGTAGGGGAGCACTATACCTATAAATTACAAATAAACAAAGGAGACAAACAGGAAACTCTCCTCAAGGAGGAAGAAAATCAATCCACTTAAGAAGGGCGTCTCTGAATTTCCGTTTTATACGGTGGGAGAGCAGAGTGATATCATGAATGAAGCTATTCCTCCATGCCCTGAAAGAGGGCTGAATGCTCCTGAAAGTTCTATCATTCCTGATCTTCCAAATATTCCACCAGGCCAAGAAAACCACCTCCCCAAAAAAAAGGTTTGTTGAAATCCTTCCTTGCATGATGAGCAATTTCCACCATATCGTCACCATTTTTCCATTCAATTTGTAGGTAATTCCAGACTCGAGCACTAAAATTGCACTGGAAGAACAGGTGATTTCTGTCCTCTAGAGCTCCAGTCAGACAAAGAACACATTCAGGCCCTTCACTGATTCTCCAATGTCTCCTCTGAATCATGTCCTTGGTGTTAATCTTGTCCATGATGACAAGCCAAGAAAACATCTTGATCGACATAGTGCAGGAACTTTTCCATATCCATCCCAGGATGGGGTTTGAGACCATTGGCTGATAGACAAAATCATAAAACTTTTTTGCTGTATACTCTGATTTCTTGCCATGTCTCCATCCCCAGTGGTCACTAGATTGATTATCCAAATGGAAAGACCCCATTAATGAGGAGAGCTATTGCATTTCGTGGAAGGCTTGTTCAGTCATAGGCAAGTAGAAAAGCTCCTGGAAAGAACTAGCCTGAAAAACTTCCTTGACTGAGAGGTTTTTGTGGAGACAAAAAGAAAATAGCCTAGGAAATCGCTGTTGCAGAGGAACCGAACTGTTCCCAATTTGCCAGTAATCTGACCAGAACTGCACTGTATCTCCACTATGAACATCAACCGACGTAACGGCTCTGAAATTATCCATCAACTTGCATACATCTTTCCACCAAAAGGAGCCACAGAGAACAGTATCATGTGGAATCCTTTCAAAGTAGTAAGAGTCCCAAACTAATTGCACCCAGGGCACATCCATCTTATTATAAAATTTGCTGAGGTGTTTCAATAAAAGAGCATCATTCTGCAGTCCAAGGTTTAAAATCCCAAGCCCCCCCTTTGACTTAGGTCTACAAACAAGTTGCCAAGCCGCCAGTGAGTGACCCTTTTCCTGACCATATTTCCTCCATAAACACTGCCTTTGGATTCTTTCCAATTGTTTTAAAATACCTTGAGGAATGGACAAGCTACAAAGGAAAACGATAGTCAAGGAAGAGATCACAGAATTAACTAATTGCAGTCTGCTCCCTTGTGGCAAGAACCATGAACTTGCTGTCAATCTTCTCTCCATACAATCAACAAGAGGAAGGAGGTTAACTATTTTAGGCCTGGTGGTCCCCACTGGCAGCCCCAGATATGTAAAAGGCATAGTGCCTAATTTGCAATCAAAAAAGGCAGCCAGGTCAGAAGCATCCTGCTCAACTACATTGATAGGATACATGGAGGATTTATGGAAATTGATCTGCAGTCCAGTTGCCTGTGAGAAGGAATGCAAAACTGATTTTAGAGCCCTCAATTGACTTAGATCAGCATTTAGGAATAACAGTGTGTCATCAGCATATTGGACCACTGGGAAATCTGGATCATGGGTAAGCAGGGGCCTACTTATTAGACCTTGTTGGAGAAGATTGTTCACTAAAGTCTGTAAAAGATCAGCCGCAATAACAAATAGTAAGGGAGAAATTGGGTCCCCTTGTTTGACTCCACATTTGCATTTGAAATGAGTACCAGGGACTCCATTCAATAGTACAGAAGAAGTGCCAGAAGACAGCAACTGCTTAATCCAAACAATCCACCTTTCGTCAAAACCTTTTTCAATTAAGATCTTTATGATTGCCTCATGCTGGATAGAGTCAAAAGCCTTTACAAAGTCCAACTTAAGCAAAAGGATGGGCCTTTTAGACTGATTGCACTGATGGATATACTCAAATGTCCAAGCAAGACAATCCTGGATTGTTCTTGATTTGATGAAACCATATTGGTTTTTATGCACACATTTGGTGATCTCCAGTTGAAATCTGTTAGCAGCAAGCTTTGTAAGAAACTTTAGGCCAACAGAGGTTAGAGAGATTGGTCGAAAATCGCCCACACCCTCAGGCGTCTGCTTCTTTGGGACCAGGGTAATAAATGCATCATTCAAATTTTCTAATTGCACTGTTCCAGCATGAAACTCCGTAACCAGCTGTATAAAATCAGCTGAAATTATATGCCAACACTTTTTTAAAAAGAGCCCGTTAAAGCCATCAGGTCCAGGGGCCTTATCAATAGGCAAGTCCTTGATAACCTGCTCAATTTCTTTTAATTCAAAAGGTTTTGTGAGCACCTCCAAACCCTGGACCCTGGGTATTAGGGACAAAATGGTTGCATCCAAAGAAATTGACTTAACTGTCCCCATTCTACTTTTGAAGGTTGTCAGGAATTCTCTGGCCATTTCCTCATGGTTAGATGTTACTGTTCTATCTGACAGCAACAAGCTTGCCACAGAGTTTTTTCTAAATCTTTCAGTTGCCATGGCCTGATAGAATTTGGAGTTTTCCTCTCCCACTTTGATATACCTAATTGTACATCTTTTCCTCCAGTACAAGTATTGCATGTGAAGCAGGTGTTCGTGGTGCATTTTAATTATTTTCCTGAAATTAAACTCAGGCCTGGATAAAGATCTCTTATCTTCAAGATTGTCCAACCAAAGAATTACCCAGTTACACTTCTCAATCAACCTTTTGATGTGTGATAAACCTTTCTGCCATTTCTTGAGAGCAAACCTCAAAGCTTTCAGTTTGTCCACAATTATTGCCGAAATATGAGTCTTACAACTGGGGCGAGCCCACACCTCCTGCACACATTCCATAAAGCCTGCCTGATGAATCCAAAAGTTTTCAAACCTGAAGATATGTGCTTTGGGAATTGCTGTACTGATGGCCACCAGACAAGGAACATGATCAGACGCAGTCTTTGCCAAAGGGGTCGGTTGGGTCATGGGATATATGTTAATCCAACTTGCAGAAGTAAAAACCCAGTCCAACTGTTCCAGGAGTGGCCTATCTTGCATGTTAGACCATGTGAATTTACGTCCTTTTAGAGGAAGTTCTAACAATCCCAAATGGCCAATTATTTCATTGAAAATGAACATATCATTAATATCACCCCCGGGGAGATTTCTATTATCAATGGAACGGATGAAGTTGAAGTCCCCCATTAACATCCACATTTCATTCGGATCAATGTCCAAATTGTAAATCCAGGAGACAAACTCATCTCGCAACTCACCCTGGCATGGACCATACACATTAACCAGAAACCATTGTTCATTATTATGGACCGAGGTAAAATGCATAACAATAGCGTATGGTTTAACTATGAGAAGGGTGCCACGGAACATATCAGATCGCCACGCTGTTAAGAGGCCCCCAGATGCACCGCTAGAGGGAGACTCAACAAATTGATCAAACCCTTGAGGACAAATGCTTTTCATGATAGAGCGCGAGCAAGAGGATAACTTAGTTTCCTGCAAACAAAGCACTGAGCACTGACTCTCTATCACTTTCTCCCTGACAGAGCGCTGCCTAGCATCTGAATTCAGACCACGAACATTCCAGCATAAAACTTTCCAACTACGCGTTGTGACACGATTCATGGATAACCATTGCGTATAGAAGTAATAAAAGTGTGGCACATAATGCCACACCCTCCAAAATAAAGCTAAATTCAGTACCCCAAAGTGTCACTTCCCAGCCCAGACTTAGTTCAACAGTAATAAAAACAGTCACATCCAGCACCATCAGACTTGGCATATAAAGTAACATAAAAACTAATTGGAAGATGCAGATGAGTTCTCCTGAGGATTAGCCATAAGCTTGTCCACCGTTAGGAGCGCAGGATCAACCTCCAACTGCGCCCCCACAGCTTGGAGAACATGAAGCGGGGTGTGAGGTGGTGCAGTGGGCCGAGCGTCTTCAGTGTCATCCGCAGAAGTGGACTGGGCCTTGTCCTCCATGGGCTTTGCATGGGGGCGCTTTTTAGATGGTTGCAGAGAAAGTTTCTCAAAGACCATGTTTTTGTACCCATCTAACTTTGCCGCGCTCCGAGTGCAACGCCTTAGTGACGTATCAACAACAGGAGTCTTCTTCTTGTCTCGCCGCTTACGAGCAGAGGATTGCTCCACAGAGAACAAAGGTGTTGATTGAACTGATACTGGAAGAGCAGAACTAGCAGACTCAATTTCTTCAGAAACAGACTCCGAAATAGCAGGCACCGCCTCAAATAAAGCTCTGGCCACAGGGCGCTTCTGCATGACAGGTTTTCTGACAGCAGGAACAAGAGGCAATGAAGCAGTCAAACAACTAATCATCCTTGATTCATCAAAGGCAATGGACCACGACCTCTTGGAGTAGATGATTATGCCCATCGGCTTGGGGAAGATAGATCTTGGCACTTCCTTGACAGAGAAATCAAACAAGGTTTTGGAAAGACCTTTGCCAAATCATCTCCGGGGGAAGAGGAGGTCCTGCCACAATACGTGCCATGCCAATAAAAATCTGATGCTGCTGAATCATAGGGGGATGGTAGGGCACAATGGCTAACTGATTCTCCTCAAGGACAGGGTTAAGGGGCAAATCATGTTGTTGCTGGATTTCAACTTCTTGTTCTTGCTGCTCTACTGAAACAGACCCTTCTGGCTGATCAATTACTATTGAAACTTGATCCTGTTCGGGAGCAGCAGGTGGCACATTGTCAGCTTCATCTCCCCACAGGGCATTGCCCCAACCAGGTGCAGGCGCTTCGTTATTGACTAGTGGAGGCGGCGGAGCGAGAGGTGCATCATTCCAACCCAGCATCGGGTATGGAGGTAAGGCAAACATCAGATTATCAGGCACCAGATTGCCAGGCAAAGGGTGAGGGTTTCCATCGAGAGGCATAGGGTCTTCATCATTTGGCATCTGGTCTGCAAAATCTGCGCCAAGAACATAGCAAGCGGCCGTCCAAGATACTTGAGCACCTCCATACTCTGCATAATCACCAAAAACCACATCCCTTGGAACCAAAGGCGTATCTGGGAAACTAGCTTCAACCAAAGTCCGGACAAGATAAGGGCTTCACTGTCCCAAGAAATAAACTTTCCGAAAGTGCTTACAGCCTGCGAGATGTATTCAGTGGTGCGGTAATCCAGGGGAATCCCAATGAACATTAACCAACCCTTATGAAAACCATGTGTTCCTTTGAAATTATCTCCCTCATCATGCTTCATAAATCTGACAAAACGGTCATTGCCCAAAGGAAAAGGTGCATGCTGAACCAGGGTATATCTAACAGTCAGATCCCTGACTTGAAACAGACCTATCCCATGAAACCACGGCTGAGCAGATCGAACCATAATACCTCTATTCTGCAGAAACTGGACGATTTCGTTCCGCACCGGGCCGAACGGCCCCTCCGGCGCCGGCATGACCTCTGCAACCATGTAGTCCTCATGCCGGCGGGGCGGACGCGTTGCGGGCGTGAAGAAGGTGCGTGGAAGCCGACGATCACCGCCATCGATGATGAGATGTCCAGGGGGCACAAAGCACTGTGGGTCGAGCTCGTAGTTCGCCATAGAAGAGCCCGGAGCTTGTTGGGGGTTTTCGTTGGTTTGGGGTGAGGGAAGATGCAATGGAGGCAGCGGCGATGGGACTGGACAGTCTATCCCAATAACTCCGGCTCTGTTCCCATGAGTAGCAGCAGATTCCAATAAACTCGTTTTTTGTTGAACCGAAATTGGCCTCCAAACCAATCCATTGGAGCGCGCGAAATCATTACAGGCCTGGCTAGAGTGACCAGGACGGGAGCAAGTCGTGCAGACTACTCGCCTTCCACAAGTCGTTGACATGTGGCCCTTCTGAGAGCAAATAGTACAAGTGATCACACGGTCCACCATGTCATCGACCATGGCACCAAACTGTCTGGCTGCCTCCTGAGATGAGGGAATATCCGGACGGTGAGAAGGAGATGGGCTCGAAGGCCTAGAGGCAGATGGGCAAAATATTGAAGGTGAGGTAGAATCCCGACGGGCCTCCAAAGCCTCTGGGCCAGAATCCGGGCAAATGTTTTGAACTGGCGACAATCCTGCCTCTACGCAACTGTCGAGCGAGAATTCTGCATGCACAGGGGAAGGGTCCTCCAAAACCGGATCAATTACCGGTGAAGCAGATTCCGGCCGGCTCAACGCCGGCAACGGAGTAACTGTTCCAAAAACGATAGGTGGACGTGCCACCGTCCAACACAAGTCCATGGGTGGCGAAGGATGTATGACTACACGTTCATGTGCAGGAAGATTATACCCCGCATCTGTCATGAAATCAATGCACTCTTGCGTAGCCGGATATCTATATCCCTTGCAAGCAGAGTATCGCTCAAACGTGGCAAAAGAGAGCTTTTTACGAGCAGAAGGAGCAGTCTTAAGAGCTGATCTAACCGGAGGCTTATTCATGGCCAAAAGACCTAAAGATGAACGACGCTTAGTAGGACTAACTAGAATCCATTCGGCGTCACATTCCTTCCTCCAGATCCAGAGCTCTCTAATCCAATTAGGCCCCCCATTTCCCCACAGATGAAAATAGCATTTGAACAGATCGCATGCATAGGAACGGAGATCCATAATAAGAAAACCAACTTGCTTGCAAGAGACATGAAAGGAGTAAACCTTATCCTTGATGTGAAGAACCTGAAGATCAATTGCCGAACCTCCAATTACTACCTCCAAAACCGCGGCCACAGAATCCTCCGAGAGACGAAAAGCATGGCGGCTGAATGAAACCACTAAGATGAATGACCTCCTGTGCCCGGCAGGGTGGATCGTATGCCCAGTAGATCTGAAGACCTCTTCTGCAAAAACCCTACCCTTGGAGAAATCCAAGCCAAGGGTAGATCCACCAGGCGAACCCATACTAGATGGGTATTACCTTGATCCCAAAAGAACGCCGGAACAGATGATCGGAGAGAATCCAGAAGTTAGTGGAGAATGAGGCAGATCGGCGGAGAGGGTGGGGGAGCCGAGGTGGAGGGTGGGAGCGCCATCCTTGTGTAGTCTCTGTGAATGAATTGTTACTTTAGCATAGGTGATCATATGACAATATATATATATATGTGTGTGTTGTTGTTCTAAGAACGATCATGATGCCCTCATGTCCATATTTTATTTTATCGACACCTCTATCTCTAAACATGTGGACATATTTTTTGATTTCGGCTTTCGCTTGAGGACAAACGAGGTCTAAGCTTAGGGGAGTTGATACGTCCATTTTGCATCATGCTTTTATATCGATATTTATTGCATTATGGGCTGTTATTACACATTATGTCACAATACTAATGCCTATTCTCTCTTATTTTACAAGGTTTACGTGAAGAGGGGGAATGCCGGCACCTGGAATTCTAGGCTGGAAAAGGAGCAAATATTAGAGACCTATTCTGCACATCTCCAAAAGTCCTGAAACTCCACGGGAATTATTTTTAGAATATATAAAAAATATTGGGCGAAAGAAGTACCAGAGGGGGCCACCACCATCCACGAGGGTGGGGGCGCGCCCTGCCCCCTGGGAACGCCCCCCTGCCTCGTGGGCCCCCTGGTGGCCCTCATATGCCCATCTTTGGCTATATGGAGTCTTTCGTCGAGGAAAAAATCATAAGCAAGCTCACGGGACGAAACTCCGCTGCCACGGGTCAGAACCAATCAAGGGCTCCAGCGGAGCTGTTCTGCCGGGGAAACTTCCCTCCGGGAGGGGGAAATCATCTCCATTGTCATCACCAACGATCCTCTCATCGTGAGAGGGTCAATCTCCATCAACATCTTCACCAGCACCATCTCATCTCAAACCCTAGTTCATCTCTTGTATCCAATCTTTGTATCCAAACCTCAGATTGGTACCTTTGGGTTGCTAGTAGTGTTGATTACTCCTTGTAGTTGATGTTAGTTGGTTTACTTGGTGGAAGATCATATGTTCAGATCCATTATGCATATTAATACCCCTCTGATTATGAACATGAATATGCTTTGTGAGTAGTTACGTTTGTTCCTGAGGACATGGGAGAAGTCTTGCTATAAGTAGTCATGTGAATTTGGTATTCGTTCGATATTTTGATGAGATGTATGTTGTCATCCCTCTAGTGGTGTCATGTGAACATCAACTACATGACACTTCACCATCATTTTGTAGCGACCAGACCTCAAACAGTCTGATCTCTATGCTCCAGTGTCATCCCTGGATCAGTAATGCTGACACCACACAGTACTCGGAGGATTTATAACAGAGTAGCAATCACACACTTATTACATCGAGTGTCTCAAAAGAGAACTTATTACAATAATATGGCTTAAGGCCATCTAATAACAATAACAGCGGAAGGATTGGAAGATAAGTTAGTCCATCAACTCCAACGGCATCATTGAGTATAGAACCACGACCTAAAACTCCTTAATCGTCGCCTGAAAAGTCTGCAACATTAATGTTGCAGCCCGAAACGGGTCAACACATGCTGGCAATGTAACACATAGAGAGTAATGGAATGAAACTGCTATACTATATGCATATTTGGCTGGTGGAAAGCTCTATGGTTACAGTTTTGCGTAAAGCCAATTTTTCCCTACTACAAAGGAATAAATTTTATTTATCTATCATGGTAGTTGTTAAACATTGAGAATGGTTGACAGCATCCTCAATCCCAATTAAGCATCATCATTAAACAAAACCCACCAAAATTAATTTAGAGTAACATGTTGAGATTCACATGATACTCCAAGTACTAGATACTCAAAACATCCATAACCGGGGACACGGCTAACCATGATTAGTTTATTACACTCTGCAGAGGTTTGCGCACTTTTCCCCACAAGACTCGATCGCCTCTGTTTGGTTTCTCGCACTACATGGTGTTTGAGAAAACGAATGACCGAGACATAGTCTTTCAGAATCGCTAGCACCTTATGATCGAGTAGACCGTACCACCTACATCCCCTACATCTGCTAGTCTACCACTGTAAGAGTTTGCACGACTTAGTCAACTATGCTAGAGCCCATAATAGCTTGTGGCTGCACACGTAAGTTTCTAGTATGAATAGTCTCATGATCCCTTTGAGCCTGTGTGGCGGTCCATAAAGAAAAAAACAGGCAATCCTGGAATACCCAGGTACCTCAATCCACCCAGATGTGTGTTTAAGTTGCCACCTTAGATAAACCATTAATTAACAATACTCACATCTGTCATGGATATCACTCACCCAATCCACGTCTACTAGCATAGCATGGCGTAATGGCAAACGTAGAAGTAACCCCCAAAGGTTTGATAATAAAACAGGTAATAGGTACAACCTCAACTACTTCCCATCCCACAATTTAATTAGATCCTAATCATACAATGTGTGAGGATTGGTCTAATGCAATAAAACTGGGTAGTAGAAAAGGTATGATCAAAGTGTTACTTGCCTTGCTGATGATCTGCGAAACCTAGAGATTCAAAGTAACAAGCGGTGCACTCCGGGTATTCTATGAGAGACAAACAAACAAGCATACAATAAGTACTCATCTAATGCACAGGTAAAAGTCAAATAAGAGATCTAACAAGAAAATTCAACTTAAGAACTCCGGTTGGCAAAAAGAATCAAATCAAACGAAGCAACGAAAGTCAAACGGCGAAAAAAAACAACTTCATTCTACTAATCTGGATCTAAGGAAATTTTTACAGTAGAAAAAACTTGTTTAAGTTGGTTAAACGGATAGAGGGTTTCGAGACGAAACTCCAGGCACTTGAATCGCCTGATTCTGATAAATGAGCGATAATTATACTAAAAAGAAAATCGGATCAGGAATCGCGATCAGAAAAATCGCGGATTTAATTCAAGAAAAAGAAAAAACGACGAACGTTTGCTAGAACGAACGAACGGACGAACGCTCATTATTTAAATAAACCGGAGAACCGATCTATTGAAAAACCAAAACTAAAAAAACCGACGAAAAATCGACGGAAAACCCGAACAGTATTTTGAAAAAAACGGCGGCACGGTTTTTGAGGCGGCGGTGAACCTCGGGCGGCGCGCGGCGGCGTCCGGCGGCGGGCGCTAGGGTTTGGGGCACGGCGGCTGGGCCTCGGCTGGCTCCCCCTCGGCTTATAAAGACTAGCGGGCCGGAGTCCCGGTCAGACACGGCCCGTAGGTCGGTTCTTTTTTTTAAATAATTAGCGCAGAAGAAAAATAAAAAGAAATACTAAACGGACTCCAAAAATCCCGAAATAAATTTTCCCAGGCTTCTAAAATCAAGCCGCACAAGGTGAACATTTATTCGGGGCCTAAATGCAATTTTGAAAAACGCACATTTTTCCTAAATTCAAATAAAATACCGAAAAACCCCGAAATAAAATCTTATTTGATTTTATTATTAAATCCTCAATATTTCTTTAGTTTGGGAAAGTCATTTTATTCCCTCTCTCATATTTTTATAATAGAAATAATCGATGATAATAATTAAAATCAAATGATCCTATTCTCAAAATTTGAGATAACTCAAATATGAAAATAACAAAATTCCCAACTCTCTTCGTGGGTCCTTGAGTTGCGTAGAATTTCTAGGATCAAAACCAAAAGCAAATAAAATATGATATGCAATGATGATCTAATGTATAACATTCCAAATTGAAAATTTGCACTGTTACAAACCTACCCCCCTTAAGATGAATCTCGCCCTCGAGATTCGGGTTGGCTAGTAAATAGGTGAGGGTGGTCCTTGAGCAAATCTTCCTCTCGCTCCTAGGTGGCTTCATCCTCTGTGTGGTGGCTCCACTGAACCTTGCAAAACTTGATAACCTTGCTGCGAGTGACTCGGCTGGCAAACTCGAGAATCCTAACTGGTTTCTCCTCATAGGTCAAATCATTATCCAACTGAATTGTTTCCAATGGCACTATGTCTCTCAAGGGTATGTCAGCCATCTCTGTGTGGCACTTCTTCAATTGAGAAACGTGGAACACATTATGAACTCCTGACAATCCTTCGGGCAATTCCAACTTGTAGGCCACTTCTCCCATACGCTCCAAAACTCGATATGGTCCTACAAATCGTGGCGCTAATTTTCCTTTAACCCCAAAACGCTTTGTTCCCCGAAGTGGAGATACTCGAAGATAAACTCGGTCTCCGACTTCGTAAACTGTCTCCTTGCGTTTAGAATCTGCATAACTCTTCTGTCTGGACTGAGCTACCTTGAGCCTATCGCGAATCAATTTCACCTTCTGTTCAGACTCTTTAATCAAATCAGGCCCAAACAACTGGCGGTCTCCAACTTCGTCCCATGAAAATGGTGTCCTGCACCTCCTTCCGTACAAAGCTTCGAAAGGGGCCATCTTTCAACTGGTTTGGTAACAGTTGTTGTAAGAGAACTATGCATATGGCAAATTCTCGTCCCAACTAGATCCGTAATCTAGCGCACAAGCTCTCAACATATCCTCCAAAATTTGATTAACTCTCTCGGTCTGTCCATCTGTCTGTGGATGAAAAGCTGTACTGAATTCTAGCCTAGTTCCCAAAGTTTCGTGCAACTGCTTCCAGAACTTTGAGGTAAAGTGGGTTCCTCTATCTGATATGATACTCCTCGGAACTCCATGCAAACATACGATCCTGGTCATGTATATCTTTGCCAACTTAGCACTGGTGTAAGTGGTCTTTACTGGGATGAAATGAGCTACCTTCGTCAATCGATCGACTACAACCCAAATCGAGTCATAGCCTGAACGAGTCCTGGGTAATCCCGTGATAAAATCCATGCCTAACTTATCCCACTTCCATTCGGGTATCGGCAATGGTTGTAACAATCCTGCTGGCTTCTGATGTTCTGCCTTTACTCTCTGACACACATCACAAACTGCTACATACTCCGCAATATCCTTCTTCATTCCGGTCCACCAGAAAATTTCCTTCAAATCCAAATACATCTTGGTATTTCCTGGGTAAATCGCATATGGTGAATCGTGTGCCTCTTGCAGAATCAACTTCCTGATCTCCGGGTCATTGGGCACATAAACACGGTCTTCAAACCATAGGATGTCGTGCTCATCCTCACGAAATCCTTTAGCCTTTCCTTCACTTATTTTCTCCTTTATAGAGGCAATCTCTTTGTCAGTCTTCTGAGCTTCTCTGATTCTATCCATCAAAGTTGACTGAATCTCCAATGCTGCTATATAGCCTCTCGGAACTATTTCCAAACATAACTCTCGAAGATTTTCTGCTAACTCCTTTGGTATTTCTCCTGTCATTAATGTATTGACATGGCTCTTATGGCTTAATGCGTCAGCTACTACATTAGCCTTTCCGGGATGGTAATGCAATCTCATATCGTAATCCTTGATGAGCTCCAACCATCTCCTTTGTCTGAGGTTCAACTCCTTCTGTGTGAAAATATACTTCAAACTCTTCTGATCCGTATACACCTCACAATGGTTTCCAATGAGGAAATGTATCCATGTTTTCAAAGCATGCACTACGGCTACTAACTCCAAATCATGCGTAGCATAATTCAACTCATGAGGCTTAAGCTGTCGTGAGGAATATGAAACAACTCTCCCTTCCTACATAAGCCCTGCTCCGAGTCCTCGACGTGAAGCGTCACAATACACCTCATAATCCTTGGTCTGATCTGGAAAAATCAACACTGGTGAAGTAACCAAGCGTTTCTTCAACTCCTGGAAACTAGCCTCACACTCCTCAGTCCATATGAACTTGGTATCCTTCTTCAACAACTCAGTCATAGGCTTCGCAATCTTTGAGAAATTCTCAATAAATCTCCGGTAGTATCCTGCAAGTCCAAGAAAACTCCGGTTCTCTCCAACTGTTGTTGGGGCTTCCCAATTTGTCACAGTGTCAACCTTAGTGAGATCAACTGCTATTCCTTCTCCGGATATAACGTGTCCGAGGAATCCAACTTCCTTCAACCAAAACTCACATTTGCTGAACTTGGCATATAATTGATGTTCTCTGAGCTTTCCAAGAACCAAACGCAAATGTTCCTTATGTTCCTCTTCATTATTTGAGTAAACCAGGGTATCATCAATGAACACCACGACGAACTTATCCAAGAACTCCATAAACACTTTGTTCATCATGTTCATAAAATAGGCAGGTGTGTTAGTCAGACCAAATGACATAATGGTATACTCGTACGGCCCATACCTGGTGGTAAAAGCTGTCTTAGGAATATCCTATTCTCGAATCTTCAACTGGTGGTATCCTGATCGCAGATCGATCTTGGAAAATACCTTAGCTCCTTGCAATCGATCAAATAGATCATTGATCATTGGTAGGGGTACTTGTTCTTAATCGTTACTTCATTCAATCCCCGATAATCGACAACCATTCTTAGCGATCCATCCTTCTTCTCCACTAGAAGTACTGGCGATCCCCAAGGCGAAGAACTTGGGCGAATATATCCTTTATCCAGTAACTCCTTGATCTGCTTCTTAATTTCCACCAAATCCTTTGCAGGCATCCTGTATGGTTTCTTTGATATTGGCCCTGTGCCTGGCAATAGCTCAATCAAAAACTCAATGTCTCTATCCGGTGGCATGCCTGGCAACTCCTCTGGAAATACATCAGGGAATTCCTTTACCATTGGTACTTCTTCCTGCACAACTCCTGTTAAGCAATTTACTTGAGTCCTCTTTGGCACATGTCGGGATACATACTTGATCCTTCTCCCTTCTGGGGTGGTAAGCAAAATTTACTTACTAGCACATTCAATATTCCCTTCATACTTTGATAACCAATCCATGCCTAATATCACATCCAATCCTTGGAATTTCAACACTATTAGGTCTGAGGGAAAAACATAGTTACCAATCCTTAATGGTAACCGATTACACCATAGACTAGCCATATATTCTGCTCCAGGCGAGGTTACTAACATGGGTGACCTAAGGGCTTGGGTTGGCAGCTTATACTTATCCACAAATCCCCTTGATATGTATGAATGCGATGCACCAGTACCAAAAAGAACGAGTGCATTAAATGACTTAACCAAAAACTTACCGATTACTGCATCCGGCTGCTCTTCAACCTCCTCCACGATAATGTGGTTCACCTGTCCCCTATTGAAAGGGTTCGGCTTCTTCCCAGAGCTTCCATTGCCGTTTCCATTCTGGGATTCGGGACATTCATTGGCATAATGTCTGGTCTTCTGGCACTTAAAGCAAGTGACTTGTCTCAAGTCTTAATTGACTGGGGTTGATAGGTTGGTGCGGTTCTGGCCATTGCTTCCTCCATTCCCATTACCATTCCTGGTGTCGTTGTGATTGTGTGAGCTACCTCCTCCATGGGTATGCTAAAAATGTCCTCCCGGTCGAGGGGTAAAACATGGCTTCTGTTGAGCTCCAGAATTGTACTTCCCTTGTCCATACTTCCTCTTACGGTTCTCAATCTGCTGCTGCTTCCCTTCAATCATAAGAGCATGGTCTACCAACTCCTGGTAGTTGTTGAAGGTGGCTACCATCAACTGCATGCTCAACTCATCATTCAGTCCTTCCAGAAACTTCTCCTGCTTAGCTACATCCGTAGCTACGTCATCTGGGGCATAACGTGCTAATTTACTAAAGTCCTCCACATATTGGCCAACTGTCCGTCCTCCTTGGCGCAAGTTGCGAAACTCACGCTTCTTCATGGCCATAGCTCCTGCTGAAACATGGGCAGTACGAAAAGCCTGCTGAAACTGGTCCCATGTGATAGTGTCGACAGGGTAAGTGGCTGTGAAATTCTCCCACCATGATGCTGCGGGTCCTTCAAGCTAATGTGCGGCAAACTTCACCTTCTCCGCATCTGTGCATCCTGCTGTGGTCAACTCTCTAGCTGTCTTGTGGAGCCAATCATCTGCTACTATCGGCTCGGTGCTACTGGAAAACACCGGCGGATTCAGCCTAAGAAAACGGGCTAAGTGATCAATAGGTGGTGGTGGTGGGGGTGGGTTGTTGTTGTTGTTCCCCTGATTCTGATTCTGGACTAGCAACTGCATCAATGTGTTCTGCTGCTGGATCAACTGGGTGAGCTCCGGTGGAAAGGTAAATCCGGGGTCACGTCTCGGAGGCATCTGAGGGTTTAGAAAAGGTGAGATGTAAGAATAGAGGGGGTCTAAAGAGAAAACACTACCCATATGCATATGAGGCAAAATCAAACAATCCACTTCATTCAATCAAACAAGGGCATACAATCGATCTAACTATCGCAAAAGTGCTCGGACTATTGTATTTACATGGTGGACTACTACTACTGTTGAGGTGGTCTACTAGAAATATTCTTCGGTTGCAGACTCCATGATATCTGCTCCTGCTTCATCAACATAGTCATCATCGCTATCATATGGATCTGAATCGGTGTCATCGATGATGATGTAGTCTTCCGGGTGAATCTCCTTGGGTTCTTCGTCTTCATCTACTGGTGTAGGGCCTCCCATAAATATCCCGATCTTCTTGATCAGATCGTCATTCTTCTCCACCAATACTTCAATTTCTTCTTCATAATCTTCATGTGTAGCCTTGAGTTCTTCCTCCAGTTCCTTGATTCTTGTCCTTGCCTTCTTCAGGTCTATCATGTCGGCGCACATCTGGTTCTCCTGTCGTCGAATGTGATGGTTTAACTCTTGGATAAAAGCTGCAATTGATCTATCCTTTCTGGTGCTGATCATCTCCCAGTGCTCATCTCGGCGCCCACAAATCTGGTAGATAGTATCCTTGAGATCATTGCGGTAGACTTCTCCAATGCGTCCCATGGCGATGTGAGCTGCCATGCTCTTTCCTAGATTCCAAGTTGGTGCATCAAAAGAAAACTCTATGGGCTCAGTGACTGGCATGAACGTCCTTCCTGGAACTTGAACTTGAATCATCCAGCGCTCTTCTTCAGGTAAAGTGGCGTTGTAGGTTCCGGTGAAGCTTGGTACTCCTATGTTCAGGTATCTCGTGACTTCCTTCAAGTGACGTCCAAAGGGTGTATCTTCATCCGGTTGCGTGAACTTGTTCCTTGCATCCGCCATCCTAAAGAGTAGAAAAGATGAGAGGTTACAAGAGAAGAGAGTGAATAGTGATCTAGGTCTTTAGCTTAGGGGCCGTGTCCTACAGTCGGTGTCTGCTCTGATACCATCTCTGTAGCAACCAGACCTCAAACAGTCTGATCTCTGTGCTCCGGTGTCATCCCTGGATCAGTAATGCTGACACCACACAGTACTCGGAGGATTTATAACAGAGTAGCAATCACACACTTATTACATCGAGTGTCTCAAAAGAGAACTTATTACAATAATATGGCTTAAGGCCATCTAATAACAATAACAGCGGAAGGATTGGAAGATAAGTTAGTCCATCAACTCCAACGGCATCATTGAGTATAGAACCACGACCTAAAACTCCTTAATCGTCGCCTGAAAAGTCTGCAACATTAATGTTGCAGCCCGAAACGGGTCAACACATGCTGGCAATGTAACACATAGAGAGTAATGGAATGAAACTGCTATACTATATGCATATTTGGCTGGTGGAAAGCTCTATGGTTACAGTTTTGCGTAAAGCCAATTTTTCCCTACTACAAAGGAATAAATTTTATTTATCTATCATGGTAGTTGTTAAACATTGAGAATGGTTGACAGCATCCTCAATCCCAATTAAGCATCATCATTAAACAAAACCCACCAAAATTAATTTAGAGTAACATGTTGAGATTCACATGATACTCCAAGTACTAGATACTCAAAACATCCATAACCGGGGACACGGCTAACCATGATTAGTTTATTACACTCTGCAGAGGTTTGCGCACTTTTCCCCACAAGACTCGATCGCCTCTGTTTGGTTTCTCGCACTACATGGTGTTTGAGAAGACGGATGACCGAGACATAGTCTTTCAGAACGCTAGCACCTTATGATCGGGTAGACCGTACCACCTACATCCCCTACATCTGCTAGTCTACCACTGTAAGAGTTTGCACGACTTAGTCAACTATGCTAGAGCCCATAATAGCTTGTGGCTGCACACGTAAGTTTCTAGTATGAATAGTCTCATGATCCCTTTGAGCCTGTGTGGCGGTCCATAAAGAAAAAAACAGGCAATCCTGGAATACCCAGGTACCTCAATCCACCCAGATGTGTGTTTAAGTTGCCACCTTAGATAAACCATTAATTAACAATACTCACATCTGTCATGGATATCACTCACCCAATCCACGTCTACTAGCATAGCATGGCGTAATGGCAAACGTAGAAGTAACTCCCAAAGGTTTGATTATAAAACAGGTAATAGGTACTACCTCAACTACTTCCCATCCCATAATTTAATTAGATCCTCATCATGCAATGTGTGAGGATTGGTCTAATGCAATAAAACTGGGTAGTAGAAAAGGTATGATCAAAGTGTTACTTGCCTTGCTGATGATCCGCGAAACCTAGAGATTCGAAGTAACAAGCGGCGCACTCCGGGTATTCTATCACAGACAAACAAACAAGCATACAATAAGTACTCATCTAATGCACAGGTAAAAGTCAAATAAGAGATCTAACCAGAAAATTCAACTGAAGAACTCCGGTTGGCAAAAAGAATCAAATCAAACGAAGCAACGAAAGTCAATCGGCGAAAAAAACAACTTCATTCTACTAATCTGGATCTAAGGCAATTTTTACAGTAGCAAAAACTTGTTTAAGTTGGTTAAATGGATAGAGGGTTTCGAGACGAAACTCCAGGCGCTTGACTCGCCCGATTCCGATAAACGAGCGAAAAGTTATACTAAAAAGAAAATCGGATCAGGAATCGCGATCAGAAAAATCGCGGATTTAATCCGAGAAAAATAAAAAATGACGAACGTTCGCTAGAATGAACGAACGGACAAACGCTCACTATTTAAATAAACGGGAGAACCAATCTATTTAAAAAAACTGAAACTAAAAAAACCGACGAAAAACCGAACGGTTTTTCAAAAAAAAAATGGCGGCACGGTTTTCGAGGCGGCGGCAAACCTCGGGCGGCATGCGGCGGCGGCGGCGGGGCGGCGGCGGCGGGCAGCGGCGCGGCGTCCGCCGGCGGGCGCTAGGGTTTGGGGCGCGGCGGCTGGGCCTCGGCTGGCTCCCCCCCCCCCCCGGCTTATAAAGCCTAGCGGGCCGGAGTCCCGGTCGGACACGGCCAGTAGGTCAGTTCATTTTTTTTAAAATAATTATGCGCAGAAGAAAAATAAAAAGAAATACTAAACGGACTCCAAAAATCCCGAAATAAATTTTCCCGGACTTCTAAAATCAAGCCGCACAAGGTGAACATTTATTTGGGGCCTAAATGCAATTTTGAAAAACGCACATTTTCCTAAATTCAAATAAAATACCGAAAAACTCCGAAATAAAATCTTATTTGATTTTATTATTAAATCCTCAATATTTATTTATTTTGGGAAAGTCATTTATTCCCTCTCTCATATTTTTGTAATAGAAATAATTGATGATAAAATAATTAAAATCAAATGATCCTATTCTCAAAATTTGTGATAACTCAAATATGAAAATAACGAAATTCCCAACTCTCTCCGTGGGTCCTTGAGTTGCGTAGAATTTCTAGGATCAAAACCAAAAGCAAATAAAATATGATATGCAATGATGATCTAATGTATAACATTCCAAATTGAAAATTTGGGATGTTACACATTTGGGCCTAGAGGGTGGCATAGGAAAGTAATAAGTAGATGATGGGTTGCTAGAGTGACAGAAGCTTAAACCCTAGTTTATGTGTTGCTTCGTAAGGGGCTGATTTGGATCCATATGTTTCATGCTATGGTTAGGTTTACCTTAATACTTCTGGTGTAGTTGCGGATGCTTGCAATAGGGGTTAATCATATGTGGGACTTGTCCAAGTAAGGGCAGTACCCAAGCACCGGTCCACCCACATATCAAATTATCAAAGTACCGAACGCGAATCGTATGAACATGATGAAAACTAGCTTGACGATAATTCCCATGTGTCCTCGGGAGGGCTTTCCTTTATATAAGAGTTTGTCCAGGCTTGTCCTCTGCTACAAAAAGGATTGGGCCATCTTGCTGCACCTTATTTACTTTCATTACTTGTTACTCGTTACAAATTACCTTATCACAAAACTATCTGTTACCGATAATTTCAGTGCTTGCTGAGAATACCTTACTAAAAACTGAGTATCATTTCCTTCTGCTCCTCGTTGGGTTCGACACTCTTACTTATTGAAAAGGCTACGATAGATCCCCTACACTTGTGGGTCATCATGTAGTATGATGATATGGTATCCTCCTCTGAATGTCCAAGTGGCTTGAATTGATACATGTTCATGCATGTAGTTGAATCAAAACCAACATAGCCTCTATAATGTTTATGTTCATGGTGTTCATATCCTACTCATGATACTGTACAATGTTACTTACGCATAATGCATGGTTATGATCATTCACTGGAACAACAACGTCCTAAACAAACGTTTTAAAACCCCTTTCCGCGACGGCATTTGGAACCATCGCCAAGTGAGTGTGGGCGATAGGGGGGTCCTTCCCACATGACCCAAAAATCGTCGGGGATAGGCCCTCGTGGGACCCAGGCTGGGGCCGTGTGCGATGGGGCGAGGCTTGGAAACCCAATCATTTTCGTAGGTATGTACATCCCACACGGTGAATCCCAGAAATCATTTCTGTAGGTATGTACATCCCACACAGTGAATCGCAGAAATCATTTCCGTAGGTTTGTACATCCCACACGGTGAATCCCAGAAATCATTTCCATAGGTATGTTCGTCCCACACGGTGAATCCCAGAAATCATTTCCATAGGTATGTACATCCCACACGGTGAATCCCGTAAAATCATTTCCGTAGGTATGTACATCCCACACAGTTCTTTGTGTGGAAACATGTGTGCAAGGTGGCCTAACGCAAACAGTTCGCTGCCGGAAGCTGTGTGTGATTGTTAGTTGATCGAACACGTCTACTTTCTAGAAACCACGTGGGTTGTTTTAGTTCATCGCCCACGGTGTTCTCTGAGTAACCGTTTGCAATAGAAAACCCCAATAAGCAGGGTAATTAGCCTATTATTGATAATCCATGTACTAATCAAATTGATATTTCTTATAAAACACGCCAGATATTTCATATCCGTATAAAAGCAACCAGGATTTCATAATCGAATTACATCAGATAGCTTCAGCACTCAGTTAAGCCATTACACAACAGCACCAAGTTTCACATGCAGCATCGAAAACCTTTGGAAAGTAGCATCATACATGGTAAATAGACAGATGAATCTCATCTGGGAAACTGCAGAAGCGGAAGGAAAATATTGAGCCTTCAGTGATGTTGAATGTCCTTGCAACTTTAGGCCAGTGGCTATGGATAATTGCCCGCCCAACCTTCGTCCTCTTCAGCAAGACTTCAATATTGTACCGTGGGTGTTGAATGAATACCTTCCTTGCCTCTTGACCATGCAGGTGGTTTGAGAGGTAATCATCGGTGAACTGCTTTGAAAAGTACTGAAAACAAAGCTATGCATAAATTGCTTTTGTAAATTTTGAAATGGCGCAAGGGGTAAAAACAAGGTAAAAGAGTCGGTACCATCCTATAGTTGACTGATGTCTTCTTCATTGTGCAAACAACGATCTTGTTGTTATTCGTCGCAAGCTTCTTCATCCTAACAATCTTTCTGAGTTTCTTGACTTGGCTGATATTCATGGACATCTCATTTCCCCATATGCAAAATGGGTTGAACAGTGGGTCTAATACTCTGACAGCAGGACCTACATGTGCAAGACCAAATTGTAAGAAACCTAAATATTAGAATGATTCCTGAAACTGCACAATAATGTGCTATTGGCCAAAGGACCCTGCTTGAACAAACCTCGATGGTAAACCGCAGTGTCTCCCATTGTTTCCCTGCAACACACATAAGGAAGATCTTGATTAGGTTAACTGAGAGTTGCCATACTATCAGTAGAATATGTATTGAGTACAGCCAAATTCGATTGGTGGCACATGCATAACAATAGAAAATTGTACCCACAGCAAATGAAAATCAAATTGCATAACTGAACCAAACAGTTAAATGGACAGTAGACCAAATGAACCAAAATAGTTAACTGAGCACGACACTGCAGAATAGAAACATGTACTAGAAGATAAGACAGTTAACAAAACAAAGAATGCTTGAGAACAGTACTACGAAATGTAGCAATTGTGGGACCAAAGTGTTAACTGAACATTACATTTCAGAGGACCAAACTGTTAACTGAACATCAGATTGCATATTAACATTACAGAGGACAAATCACTAGAAGGCACTGGCGGTGGCCTCGAGAAAACATCACGAACTATATTTTCAAGTAGACAACCGTGCAGCAGTATCGACGGTGGCCTTGAAGACGAGGTGCTCCTCCAAGATCTGGCGGTCGACACGCATGTCAGCCATAGCGACCTCGTTCACGCATGCGGCCGCATGCTACTCAGCTCCATGTTATACTGCGTGTAAAATGGCTATGGGCGGCACTTATTTTTGGAGGAGGGGGCAGTGATTTCGGTGGAAGGTGTCGCTCCGTCAGTCGAGGCATGTGGGATGGGAAAGGAGGAGGATGGTCTGGGTGGGGTGTGGATTACCTGACCATATCGACGAGGCCGCGTAGCAAGAAGAAGGGTCGGCGACAAGGAGGCCGCGGAGCAAGAATAAGGGTTTCCCGCGAGGAGGCGGCGCTGCAAGAAGAAGGGTCTCCGGCGAGAAGGTGGCACTACAAGAAGAAGGGTAGCCGGGGAGGAGGCGGCGCTACAAGAAGAAGGGTCGCCAGCGAGGAGGCTCAGTTGCCATTAAGCAGCAGTGAAGGTTTGAACTTGGAAAGCAAGGAGGAACAGTGGAAATGTGGCTTTTGGTAGGAGGGAGGGGGCGGGGAGATAGATAATTCCGCGGTGGCAAAAAAAATTTGCTCGGTGCCGCAAGAAACTGGCGCGCAAGTGTGGTTCAAGCGAGGGCGGTGGACTGTAGACGAAGAAGCTTCCTGCGTAAGCCAGACAAGACGGTGCGCCAAGATATTTTATATCGCATCCCACACGATTCTTTCTAGTAAACTGTTTGTGATATACCTGATTTTTTCATTATGTTTTGAAAGACAAAATGGTGTTAAGGAGGGAAAGGATGGTGTTTGAATTGCTAGAACATTTACGTACAGTGAACATGCAACTAGTACATGAGTGTCGTGTTTAAATTTGGAATTATTCCGGGTTCGTTTGGCATTTTTATGCATTAATTGAGTTTCTGGGTATTTAATGTGCATAATTCAAATTTGAACTACAAGCACATGCTCCAATGCACCAAAGTTTGCTGAAAAATCACATGTGTGTATTTGGGTGAATTTATAGGTCCCATGCAAGAAATGGGAATAAAATTCAAACATCCGGGTGTCGTGGCTCAGCCAGAATGATTGAGAGACTTGGTTTTTTAATTCCTGTAAATCCAAAACATGGCTGAAAATCCTGAAACTTGGCATGGTGTCATGACATGGCACCAACATGCTGCAGTAATTTTTTGGCCTAATTGGGACAAGCTTTGGTGTAAGCTTCTTGCAAACCGGAGCTTCCCTCAAGAAGACTCTTGGTTCCGAGAGGGAACGTGTCACCTCCGTGTGCGAAACAACATACGTACACTGCCTTCTCCTGGCTTAATTTTTTTTGCACAAGCAGATTAGACCAAATAGAAGTATCGTGCTAAATTTTGGAATTATTCCTTGGTCGTTTGGCCTTTTTTATACATTAATTGAGTTTCTGGCATTTAATGTGCATAATTCAAATTTGAACTACAAGCATGTGCTCCAGTGCACCATAGTTGTTTGTAAAATCACATGTGTGTCCTTGGGTGAATTTCTAGGTCCCATGCAAGAGATGGGAGTGAAATTCAAACATCTAGGCGTCGTGGCTCGGCCGAAAAGATTGAGAAACTTGGTTTTTTTTTAATTCCTGTAATTCCAAAACACGCCTGAAAATCATGAAACTTGGCATGGTCTCATGACATGGCACGAACATGCTGCGGTAACCTTTTTGTCCGAATTGGGACAAGCTTTGGTGTAAGCCTCTTGCAAACCGGAGCTTTCCTCAAGAAGGCTCGTGGTTCCGAGAGGGAACATGTCACCTCCGTGTGCGAAATGAGATACGTACACTGCCTTCTCCCGCCTTAATTTTTTTACACAGGCAAATTAGACCAAATAGAAGTATTGTGCTAAATTTTGGAATTATTCCGGGTTCGTTGGGCCTTTTTCCTACATTGATTGAGTTTCTGCGCATTTAATGTGCATAATTCAAATTTAAACTACAAGCACATGCTCCAGTGCAGCAAAGTTGGTTGAAAAATCACATGTGTGTCCTTGGGTGTATTTATAGGTCTCATGCAAGAAATGAGAATGAAATTCAAACATCTGGGCATCGTGGCTCGGCCGGAAATATTGAGAAACTTGGTTTTTTAATTCTTGTAAATCCAAAACACGCCTGAAAATCATGAAACTTGGCATGGTGTCGTGACATGGCACCAACATGCTGCGGTAAATTTTTTGGCCGAATTGGGACAAGCTTTGGTGTAAGCTTCTTGCAAACCGGAGCTTCCCTCAAGAAGGCGCGTGGTTCCGAGAGGGAACGTGTCACCTCTGTGTGTGAAACAACATACGTACACTGCCTTCTCCCGCCTTATTTTTTTTACACGTCTAGATTAGACCAAATAGAAGTATCATGCTAAATTTTGGAATTATTCCGGGTTTGTTTGGCCTTTTTATACATTAATTGAGTTTCTGGGCATTTAATGTGCATAATTCAAATTTGAACTACCTGCACATGCCCCAGTGCACCAAAGTTGTTTGAAAAATCACATGTGTGTCTTTGGGTGAATTTCTAGGTCCCATGCAAGAGATGGGAGTGAAATTTAAACATCTAGGCATCGTGGCTCGGCCGAAAACATTGAGAAACTTGGTTTTTTAATTCCTGTAATTCCAAAACATGCCTGAAAATCATGAAACTTGGTATGGTCTCATGACATGGCACCAACATGTTGTGGTAATTTTTCCGTCCGATTTGCGAAGGTCCACACATTAACAATCAGCAAAGTCATTTTGGAACAAGTGTTGTCACGTTACAAATCGGAAACACAAGTATTATTGAAACCGTGGGCGTTCGACTTACCAATTACGTGCGGCCACGCGTCCCCTTTTTTATTGGCTAGGAGGTACCGTGCGGGGTAGCTATTTGAGTAGGGAAGCATGCGATCAGACCCCTGTGCGTGCTCATCGGGAGGAGAGCCCTTTGACCACTACCCGCCGCGCACCTCCCTCCCAACGTGTCCATTAATGGCGCCCGAGCACCAGTTCTATGGCGTGGCTATATGTCTCACTGGACTGAGATTTAAGAGAGAAAAATGAAAATCTGAAAAGAAAGTTTTGCACGGATCTTGATGTGATATTCGACGGACCTATATAGCATCGACTGCGACTTATAGCAAGCATGATGAATATAAGGACGATGACAGTGGATAATAATTGTCTTACATATTTAGAAATATAATTAAAAAAGCCACATGCGGCAACGCCCTAAATACACAAGGGCAAAAGAAGAATGAAGAGAACGATCTGGCTTGCTGATCTCTACTTTCTTGATGCGTTGCTATAGGCCGCGGGAACTAGTCTCCGCAACGAGCTCTATCTTGTCCTCAAGATGCTGCTTGAGAGCATCCACAGATTCCTCCACCAGCCTTCTGCGCTTGATGCGCAGCTTGTTATTCTCGCCCATAAGTTTCTCGACGATGATGCCGGTCCTCTTCAACAAGGCAGTGGTCTGCTCCTGCTGCTCTGCACTTCCGACGATCTTCGCCCTCAACAGGTCGCACTCGGCCCGAAGCTTCGCATTGCTCTCATTTAGTTGTCGGATGACGTCGGTAGACTGTTCAAACAAGGCTTGCAGGTCATCCTGAAACCTCGCCCACCTGGAGATCTGATCCATCTGCCTATGGACGAGGGCACGCATGCAAGAGTCCTCGCCTGCCCGCGAGGCATTTTCCCAAGCTGCTGCAGCAAGGGAGGACATCTCTGCTGCATTCGCGGCGCGGCGGGACATCTCTTCTGCTTTCGCGGCGCGGTCGGACCAGTCTGCTGCATCGACGATGCGGCGGGTCCTCCGTGATGCTTCGGCGGCGCGACGGGACCTCTCTGCTGCTACAGCCGTGCGGCAGGACATGTTGGCTGCTATCGCAGCGAGGCGGGACATCTCTCGTGCTCTCGCTTCTAGGCTCGCCTCTCCCTGGTGGCAATCTATCGACCCAGAACTCACGCTGGCCATGGCGGACGCAAGGGAACGATGGTGAATGACTTGTTTGTTTTTGACTTTTTGTGGATGAGGAGTTGAGGAGGAATGTGCAGTCATCTTCAGGTAGTAGTATTTATAACCGTGTAGTAATACGCTCGTAAGTGGGAAACCGTTTAGCTTTTGATCGGTCTGAACATGTTTGCAATTTGGAATGTGACGGGACGCATGCTCAAAATTTACTGACGGTTATAAGTGCGGCACTATTCCCGGAAGGCCTAACATGGGCACGTACGCCTTCTCGGCCGTGTATGTGGCGCTTGCACCATATGGTGCACCGCAATAGGCAATGTCAGCACAGGTCTTTTAATTAGAATGGGTGTGCCCATCTAGCGCACACACGTTGATATATCTAACTGTTTCAGTTTGGTGTGGCTAATCGCAAACAGTTCATCCATGTGAAGTGTATGCCATCAATCGCAGACACTTTGATCCGGCTTACCCGTTTCTGATATGTTGCCTAATCGCAAACAGTTAATCCTTCTGAAGCGTATGCCCTTAATCACACACACCTTGATCTGGCTGACCGTTTCTTTTGTGTTGCCTAATCACAAACAGTTCATCCGAGTGAACCGTATGCTATATATCGCACACACCTTCATCTGGCTTCCCGTTTCTTTTGTGTTGCCTAATCACAAATAGTTCATCCGAGTGAACCGTATGCTCTATATCGCACACGCCTTCATCAGGCTGCCCGTTTCTTTTGTTCCGCCTCATTGCAAACAGTTCATTGGATTGAACCGTATGCCCTGGATCGCACACACAAGTAAAATCTGAACCGTGTTTGATGCATCCTCCATCGCAAACGTTTTCACCTTTTTTGACAGTTTTCATACAATACCGTTTGCGATTATGGCATTGCACACAGTTTCTCGAAGGGTCTTTGATTGTAGTGTCGCGTTAGCAGCATCCTGTAGTAGTGGTTGTTTCTCTCTAGCTGGCCGCTTCTCGATCTAAATTGCTAGCATTCGCCTGTACTAAATGGGAATTCTGCTTGTACATCAAAAACCTTGAACCCAAAGTTATTCCAGATGAGTCCACCATACCTACCTATATATGGTATTACCCTGCCGTCCTAAGTAAATTTGCATGTGCCACCTCTAAAAACTTCTAAAAATTATCCGTTTTGTGTGCTTGGATCGTTCATGGAACGACAGGAGGTGGTTGATATCTTCCATGCTAAGTGGGTTGTTCTCAGGTCGAGTGTTTATTCACTCGCCATCGCACGAGAAAGTGGGCGGTAATAGGGATTCCCAGTCCCAAACTCAAAATGCAAATAATTAAACAAAACTCCCACGGGACTGATGTTGGTATGGACGGCACCTATTGTTTCGGACAAGTCGTGGAGTGTGATTGATGGTGGAGGGGGGTAAACCTTTACTTTTATCGCTTGGAAACCGCCACTAGCGTGCTTAGCATGGAAGATGTTGATAACGGATGGTTGTGAAATAAATGAGAAGGGTGCATGTCTCAAAATATCATTTACCTCTGTTTTAAAAATTGAGCTCTGGCACCTCTGCAAATCACTGCTTCCCTCTGCGAAGGGACTTTCCATTTACTTTTATGTTGTTTCATCACCTTCTAAAACAAGCGCCAGAAACTGAGTAGAGCACAGCTGTCATGATTTATGCATTGTGTGTAGCTAATGTTTGGGTGCATCATGACTGGATATTTTCTACCACTAATTACAATGTTTAGTCGCTGCTTGAACTTTGGAGGTGCTCTGCATTTATGTTTTGCGGTCTCGGAAAGGGCTAGCGAGATACCACTATTGTCATATTATATCATGGTTGTTTTGACAACATGTTGCCATTTGAGATATCTTATTATTGCTCGCTAGCTGATTATGTCATTGATATGAGTCATTATAATCTTTAAGAGTTATTTTCGACATGGTTAGTTATAATGTTGGTTGAAAACCTGGGTGTTGTTTAAGCTTATTTATGCAAACAAGAGCAAAAGAGTTTGTAAAAGTTTTTTCTTTCTCACTTTCAGTTTAACAACTGAATTGCTTGAGGACAAGCAAAGGTTTAAGCTTGGGGGAGTTGATACGTCTCCAATGTATCTACTTTTTCTCACGCTTTCCCTCTTGTTTTGGACTCTAATTTGCATGATCTGAATGAAACTACCATGGTGTTGTTTTTGTGCAGAAATAAAAGTTCTCGGAATGGAACGAAATTTTGCGAGGATTTTTTATATCAATAATAAGAATTTCTGGAGCCAAGACCTACCGGAGAGGGGCACCTGGGTGGGCACAACCCACCAGGGCGCGCCCCCCTCTCCTGGCGTGCCTAGGTGGGTTGTACCCACCTGGTGGCCCCGCAGACCTCAACCCTGACACTATAAATTCCTATTTTCAGAGAAAAAAATTAGGAAGAAAGAATTATCGCGATCCACGAGACGGAGCCGCCGCCAAGCCTTGTTCTTCCTCGGGAGGGCAGATCTGGAGTCCGTTTGGGGCTCCGGAGAGGGGGGTCTTCGTTCTTCGTTATCACCAACCCATCTCCATTGCCAATTCCATGATGCTCCCCACGGAGAGTGAGTAATTCCTTCGTAGGCTCGCTGGTCGGTGAGGAGTTGGATGAGATTCATCATGTAATTGAGTTAGTTTTGTTAGGGCCTGATCCCTAGTATCCATTGATGTTGCTACGACTTTGCCATGCTTAATGCTTGTGACTTTGGGCCCGGGTGCCATGATTTCAGATCTGAACCGTTTATGTTATCACCATTATATCCATGTTCTAGATCTGATCTTGCAAGTTATAGTCACCTACTACGTGTTATGATCCAACAACCCCGGAGTGACAACAACAGGGCCCACTCTCGGTGATGACCGTAGTTTGAGGATTTCATGTATTCACTATGTGTTAATGCTTTGTTCCGGTTCTCTATTAAAAGGAGGCCTTAATATCCCTTGGTTTCCAATATGGACCCCGCTGCCATGGGAGGGTAGGACAAAAGATGTCATGCAAGTTCTTTTAATAAAGCACGTATGACTATTTACGGAATACATGCCTACGTTATATCGATGAACTGGAGCTAGTGCCGTATCGCCCTAGGCTATAACTGTCACATGATGAATATCATCCAACAAGTCATCGATCCAATGCCTACGAACTTTTCCATATTGTTTCTACTAAGTTACTACTGCTATCATCACTGTTACACTTGCTACAAAATTACTACTATCACTGTTATTGTTACGGTTGCTACTGTTACCACTATCAAAACTATCAAACTACTTTGCTACTGATCACTTTGCTATAGATAATTAATCTCCAGGTGTGGTTCAATTGACAACTCAACGGCTATTACCTTCAAATATTCTTTGGCTCCCCTTGTGTCGAATCTATAAATTTGGGTTGAATACTCTACCCTCGAAAACGGTTGCGATCCCCTATACTTGTGGGTTATCAAGATGGTGATACAAGTGCAATATGGATAGTAGATATGGGTTTTTGTAATCTGAAAATATAAAAGCAGCAAGGTAGGAAGTAACAAAAGTGAGCGAAAACGGTATTGCAATGCTTGGAAACAAGGCCTAGGGTTCATACTTTCACTAGTGCAAGTTCCCTCAACAATGATAACATAATTAGATCATATAACAATCCCTCAACGTGCAACAAAGAGTCGGTCCAAAGTTCCTATCGTGGAGAACATAAGATGAAATTGCTTGTAGGGTACAAAACCACCTCAAAGTTATTATTTCCGATCAATACATTGAGCTATTCCTATAAGTGTCAAAAACATCCCTAGAGTTCGTAGTAAAATAACACCATATGATACATATCAATCAACCCTAATGTCACCTAGATACTTCAATGTCACCGCAAGTATCTATGGGTCAATTATACGATGTGCATCAAACAACTTCAGATTCATAATATTCAATCCAACACAAAGAACCTCAAAGAGTGCCTCAAGATTCCTACCGGAGAAACAAGGACGAAAACGTGCATCAACCCCTATGCATAGATTACCCCAATGTCACCTCGGGAATCCGCGAGTTGAGTGCCAAAACATACATCAAGTGAATCAATAGAACACTCCATTGTCACCACGGGTATCCCACGCAAGACATACATCAAGTGTTCTCAAATCCATAATAGTATTCAATCTAATAATAGTGAAACCTCAAAGGTAAAACTCAATTCATCACAAGAAAGTAGAGGGGAAGAAACACCATATGATTCAACTATAATAGCAAAGCTCGCGATACATCAAGATCGTGCCAAATCAAGAACACGAGAGAGAGAGAGAGAGAGAGAGATCAAACACATAGCTACCAGTACATACCCTCGGCCCGAGGGTGAACTACTCCCTCCTCATCATAGAGACCGCCCGGATGATGAAGATGGCCACCAGTGATGGTTTCTCCCTCCGACAGGGTGCCGGAACGGGCTCCCGATTGGTTTTTCGTGGCTCTAGAGGCTTGCGGCGGTGGAACTCCCGGTCTAGGTTTCTTTCTGGGGGTTTCTGGATTTATAGGAATTTTTTGCATCGGTTTCAAGTCAGGGAGTCCACGAGGCAGCGGCAAGGTAGGGGTGCCCTTGTGGATGCCTCGTGGCTCCTCTGGTCCATCTCTGATACTTCATGGGCTTCTTCTAGTCCAAAAAAATCGTCGTAAAGTTTCAGCTCGTTTGGACTCCGTTTGGTATTCCTTTTCTGTAAAACTCAAAAACAAGGAAAAACAGAAACTGGCACCGGGATCTAGGTTAATAGGTTAGTCCCAAAAATAATATAAAATAGCATATAAAACATCCAAGATGGATAATATAATAGCATGGAACAATAAAAAATTATAGATACGTTGGAGACGTATCATGCCCTACCCCCTGTGCACGCCCTGGTGCCTTGTGGGCCACTACTCCATCTTCGCGTCCCCCCCCCCGAAACTTCCAGGGTCTCTTATGTCCAAAAAAAATCTCCAAAAGGTTTTGCGGCATTTGGACTTCGTTCGGTACTGATATTCTGAAACATGCAAAAAACAACAACTGACACTACGCACTAAGTTAATAGGTTAGTCCCCAAAATGATATGTGATTGCTTGAAAGTGTATATAAACATCCAAGAATTATATTATAATATCATGGAACAATAAAAAAATTATATATACGTTGGAGACGTATCACTTGTTGATCCGGTCAAAAGCTGGATTTGACACTTTGAAAAAAGCTTGCTAGAGACCATCGCTTCAATGGAATCTTCCTCGCGTGGGTTCGATAACCCGGGGTCACCTCTGGAAAAATAAGTGTTGAATAATCTTTTATAGTCCAATACCGGATCAATAAAAGGAGGTATCATTCATGTTGGTTTGATGAAGTTCCTGAGATAATGAAGAACATTGTATATAGTGAACAATCCTTGTTTGTATAAATGAAGTTGCCATTTGTCTCAAAAAACATGATAAAATATTGAAATTTGTACACACTAAGAATGTATGATTTCTTTGTTACATGTTAATATGTCAGAACTTTTGGAGTTACGGAAGTACATTAATATATTCTTCCTTTACAGATTATTCTGTTTAGATAGATTGTTGTTATAGTTGCATTGTTTGCTCATGTTTTCTTATTTAATGTTTATATTAGTGGATAGAGATGTTAAATATGTGTAGGAATTTAGTATGCAATGTTTAATTATAGTTTTTATGATTTTCTACATAAGAGAATGTTATGGTTTTGAATTTATTTTGTACTAATCTATCTCTGGAGTTAAGCTTTGTGTGAATGATGTTTTCATGATTTGGGTGAGATAACGATATGAGGACAATAAGGAGCAGAGAGATCCAAAGATTGGGGATGCCCAAGGGACCCCAAGGCAATATCTAAGGAAGACTCAAGAAGCTAAGCTTGGGGATGCCTCGGATGGCATCCCCTCTTTTGTCTTCAAAACTATCGGCATGTCCCACTCGAAGCTATATTTTAATTGTTTACATGATATGTTCTATTCTTGGAGCATCTTTTTGTTTTGTTTTCTGTTTGATATAATCTTTAGATCTGAAAATTTTGATTTGGAGAGACTTTATACATAGCTACCAATTTACTTAACTACTATTTGTTCTTCACTTATATCCCTATATCTTTTGGAGTAGTTTATTTTTACTCGTGTGCTTCACTTATATCCTAAGAGTATAGTTTTGAATGAATTGAATAATGTAAATTGGAAATTATATATGTTTCATGTGCTTATCTCATGGGGATTAGTGGATTCACATTGGGTTTAGAAAGTAAAATCTATTGAGATTAACAAACACAATATTGGTCATTTGAACAATTTATGAAAAATTAGTACAAAGAAGAGATATTTCACATGAAAATATACTATCTTGGACATCTTTTGTGATTGTGAACCCTCATTAAATATTTTCACACTTGATCAAATGGTTGATGTTGGACAAGGAAGGCAATGTAATGAGTTATGTTTGTGTATATTTGCATATAAGTTATATTGTCATGGATCAACATGTGGTGTTTGTTTATAATATTTGCTAGCCAAATATTTCCGCACTAAGTAGAAATGCTACTTGTGCATCCAAAGACCAAAAACCAAGTTTCTTCCATGAGACTCCACTATAACTACCTATGGATTGAGCAAGATCCTTCAAGTAAGTTCTCATCAGTACATGCAATAAAAATGTCATTAAATATGTATGATCTTTTATTGGAAGTGAAATAAGCTTTGTATGGTGGTGGAGTAATAAAAGAGAGAGACTGCTCAATAAAGGTCATTTTCATAAGGGGAAATATTAAAGTGATGTTCCTTTTCATTAAGAGTTTAGACATCCAAATTCAAAAAGCGCATGACAACCTCTGCTTCTCTCTGCGAAGGGCATATCTTTTACTTTTCTATTAAGTTTCATTCTGGTTCAATTAATTATTATTCCAACCTCAGATGTTCTCCACTTGGCAAAATGATGTGGTGAGGAAATATCCAGGCACACACACACACACACACACATATATATATATATATGATCACGAGTTATTATTGTTGACAATTATCTCTATGGTAAATAAGTTGGGATGTCAAACACTAAACCACCATCTTCCTTTGTGTCTGATGGGATCAGTTTATTCTAAAATTATGATATTGAGTGCCAGCAATCATTAGAAGACTAGATGATACCTCATCCGTCCCATAATATAAGAATGTTTATCAAGCTTTGTTAGTTTGGAAAACATTCTAATATTATGGGATGAAGGGGTAGTTGAGTATGTGAAGTTTTCTAAAAAAACTCTTACATAGACTCTTGTGAAAAATATAATGAATTGTAATTGTATGATGACTGGGAACATAGTTTGTTGGGTTTCAAGAGAGTTTATTGCCTACACCTTAACATGTGAATAGATTGTTACTTGATTGTGAGAAGTTTTATGAGAAAAAGTTGTTTTTTATGATATATAATGATGCTAGAAAAAGTGATTAGAATTTTGATTAATCAAACTTATGCACTATGCTAACATTCACACTTCATAAATTATTTCTTTTATCATTTACATACTCGGGGATGAGAAAGATTAAGCTTGGGGATGCTGATACATCTTCAACCTATCTATAATTTATAAAGTATTCATGTTATATTTACAACATTTATATGCGGTGCACTTTTATATTATTTTAATGGACTAACTTATTAATCTAATGACCAGTGTCAGTTCCTATTTTTGCATGTTTTTGGTTTCGCAGCAAATCCGTGTCTAGGAAGGTCCAAATACGATGCCAATTTTTAATGATTTTTTCTGGACCAGGAAGGACCCTAGAAGCTTCCGAAGTCGACGAGAAGATGCATGAGGAGCTAACAAGTCCAGATGGCGCAGCTTGGAGGGTGGCCACGCCACCTGAGCTTGTGGGGGCACCCGGGACCCTTTTGACGTAATTCCAACGCTACAATTTCCTATAAATACTGAAACCCTCCGTCGTACCCTCAGAATGTTTTTTCCGCCGCTACAAGTTCCTGTTTCGTGGCGATCTCATTTGGAGGCCTTTTCCGGCATTACGCCGAAGGGGGAAGCCATTGGAGGAGGCCTTTTATCAACCTTGTTGTTCTCATGGTGAAGTGTAAGTAGTTCATCCTCGGGGTTGAGGGTATGTACTAGTAGCTATATGTTCAATCTCTCTCTCTCTCTCGTGTTCTTGATGGATTGGACCTTGATGTATCATGAGCTTTATTATTGGATCTTATGATGTTCATCTCTCTCCATCCTTTTTGTGGTGAATTGAGTCTTGCTCTTTGAAGCTTCTTTATGTTGGATTGAATATTTTGGATTTGAGATCACTTGATGCATGTCTAGTAATGAACTTGCGAATACCCGTGGTGACATTGGTGTACTCTTAGCATAAAGGTTGAATGACATGTTTCATATGGTTTTGTCGTAGTACGATCTCTAGGGCTATCCTTGACACTTTGGGGGTGGTTCAATAGATTGATTGTAAACACAACTTTGAGGTGGTTTGCAACCTACGCGATTTCATCATGCTTTCTCCGATAGAATAGAAACTTTGGAGTGATTCTTTGCCGCACTTTGAGGGATTACAATGATGTTCAAATATTTTAATGACGTTGAGAGTTGGCACTAGTGAAAGTATGAACCCTAGGCCTTGTTTCCAAGCATTGCAATACCGTTTTTACTTGCTACTTTACTGTTTTATTTATTCAAATTATAAATATAAATTTCTATCACCCATATCACACATATATCATCATGTCTTCGCCAAACTAGTGCACATCGTATGATTGACAACTGTTTTGGGTATGTTGGGGATACATGAGATTTCTTGTATTTAATTACAGAATTGTTTGAGAGAGAACCATCTTCATCCTACACCTTCCACGAATTGATAAATTTTAGGTCATCCACTTGAGAGAAATTTGTTGATGTCATATAAAACTCTGCGCTTGGAGGTCCAACCAAGTCTACAAGAGTAAAGTTGCGTAGTAGACATAAAAGGGCCAGTCGATAGCCTCTTTGACAATTCGCGGAGTGCCGGTCACTAACATTGAAGGGGCCATCACGACAAGCGGCGGTCGGCAGAGGGAGAGTCGCGATCCGTGGAGTGCTGGTCACTGACATTGAAGGGGCCATTACGACAAGCGAAGGACAGGGGCTGGCGCTAGTGGAAGATCCATCGCAGCGGACACGACGATCGAAGACAAAACCGATGAGTATGCACTTACGAACTCACAAAGAGGGTGTTATGAACTTATTCATTAAAAAGAGTAATTGACAGGAAAAAAAACTACCACTTTAGAGGTATCGGTTCCAAAAATCTACCACTTTTAAATTATTGACTAAAATCTACCATAATAGTGCCAAATACTACCACTTTTAGTTAATAACCGGTTTAGACGATTTATAAACATGTTTATGGCAGGCGGGACCCACCTCCCATGGCTGATGTGACAGGAAAGTCAACTCTGTTTATTTTGACCATTAC
Organism: Triticum urartu; assembly: GCF_003073215.2. Lineage (NCBI taxonomy): Eukaryota > Viridiplantae > Streptophyta > Magnoliopsida > Poales > Poaceae > Triticum > Triticum urartu. The sequence continues at coordinate 197,449,280 of NC_053023.1, forward strand.
ATTTGCCATTATTGTAGGTGGGACCCACCTGTCAATTTTATTAAAATCCAAGCCCAGCCCGGTCCAGGAATTTTGGTCCGAGCTCGGGCCGGGTGGTCGGGCTGGGCTGCCATGCCCGGGTTTACGTTGGTGACACTTTGCAATCAAACAAGCAAGAAGAGAAACATTTCTTAGCTGGAAAGTCGCAAAACAAAACTACATTAGCAAGGCACCATTTGCAAGGTTGCTGGAACACCTGCTACGCTTCAGGGCTGTGCAATTTAAAAAGCAAAAAGAACAAGAAAAACACGACTGCGAATCCAGTGACATTGGATTGCGTCATCACTGGACAAGCATCATCCTTTCTCGTTATAAACACTATCTCACGGAATTCATTCAGAATAAATTGGCGGAATGTTGCCCGCAGAGATTGCTACCGCGTGCACTTTGCTTTTGCCATTTTCTTCTTCTTCTTCTTCACGGCCTTGGGCCTCTTTGTCTGCCGTTTTTCTCTCTTCTCTTCTTTCACTTTCTTCTTCATCTCCTTCCGAGCAGCCTTCCTCTCCTCAGGTCCCATCTTGGGAGTACTTTGCAACGACCACTTATTTTGCACATTCACTGCGTTATGTGGCAACTCTTCTTGCTGCTTTTCATCACTACGCGTGTTTCTTTCAGCCCGCACAAATCCTAGCAATGGCTGGTTATAAAGCTTATCCGCTGGTGGCTCATAACCCAAGAAGGATGGGCCTTGCAACATTGACATGTTGGCTACATCAGCCTCACACTGCTTCATATAATCCAACGTCTACACAAGGAAATCAAGTGAATTATTGTTAAACCCATCCGGCTAGTCCAAACATGTATAGGAAAAATGAAATTAAACACAGACTTCCTGAATCCTATGCATTAAACCCACTGATTAAACCCAACAAGAGGAACATCATCCATCTAAGACTTTGATTCATGAGTACCACAACATAGTAAGTGCAAGTTTGCCTGCCAGCAACATCTCCTAACTAGGAGGCTAATCATTTATGGCAAATATGAGCAGATGACGGTTCAACTAATCTTACCTGCACCATGACTGTTGGAGATATTTCATCATCATTTGCGAGTATATCTCCATTCTCCAACATCTTTTGCTGAACCTGTGATTAATACAATACAGCTAACCCATCAGATTCTTCTTTATCGATGATGCAGCATGCACCATCACCAATTTATCTTCATTCAACATACCTGTTCTAGGTAATCGTCCACATCGTCATCCACAATGTTTCGATCAATCACAAAATTAATTAGATCTGTTACTGTCATGACACCAACACCTCGTTTCTTAAAGAAGTCCTGCACAAAATGTTGCATATATCAGACGTATCAATTTATTAATTTATTAATATACACATGTGTGGTGCTCTATCCAGCTTTTCACTTACAGAAACATGCAAACAATCTTCCTTTAAGAAGTCCAACGCCAAAGGGTGATCGAGGTCAACTGATTGCGAAACATCAATGATATGTAAGTGGCCCTGCACAACAGAAGAGGGATATAAGAACCGGTTTTCTGGAACAATGGTAAGATTACTGGAAAAAGCTCAAAACAGGTTTCAAGTACCTCAAAATAAAGAATGTTATATTCACTCAAATCGCCATGGACCAGCTTGCACTTTTGGTAAAGTGTCCTCATTATCGTAACAATCTGAAAACATGGTGCAGTAAGTACGTGAGAAAACTCAAAATGATATACAAATACTGCAATCAAGAATGAGAGATATCATATGTCTTGATTCTCTTAACCCAAATCTAGTGTATGAAAAAATCCATAATGATAACATTCTCAAAAAAAAATCCATAATGATAACATTAATATAATACACATCAGCAACAGAATAAATGAAAGCTAGAGCCTGGGACTACAATGTGAATAAAATATCATAACATATATTTTACACGAGGACTTGTGGAAATGTAAATGACCACTATAACAGGTGGAAGTACAAAGCCTCCTAAAAAAAGTTATATTTAGAAAATATTGACCATTCTTCAGTCCAGGAAAACTAGACTGCTGTCACGTATTTGCATTGTAGGACTTCACTAAATTTTTAAAGTGCAGACAAAAATACGACCCCAAAAGGTTTTGTTGTTGTTGACTAAAACATGACCCGACAATTGAGGAGTGGGGAAGATAAGTGCAACGAAAATAACATTAAGAAGTTTGTTATAGCTAAAAAGGTTCTTGTATCATCACGGCATCACCATCCCTTGCAACAAACCATACTCCAAATGTGAATTATGATATATATGCTAAGTTGTATAAAACGGATATTAAGTTCCAACTTTGAACCATCCAGTTGGACTATCAATACAACAGGTAATGGTTCGGAACACTGTTTTGACTTGTCATGTACGGATGTACCTCAAAGTAAGCTTCACGCAGCTTGTCATCCGACAAAGCAGCATCCTTAAGACGAGGAGCCGCCCAACCTCCTTTCCCTGAAAGATAACCAAAGAATTTGTATCAGAACATATATCAACTATACTTTTATCCTGCAAGCATGATAAGCATGTTTCCAACTAAAAATAAATAACTACAAATATACCATTGTTACACAAGAAAGTTGTGGAATTACCTATGAATTTCATCACCAATACATGAAGCTTCTGGAGCAATGGTTCTGGGCATCGAATTTTAGCTGCTCTCACTCTGTAACGAGGGTTACAGAGAAATAGATGGATTCAAATACTAGAAAATTATAGGAGAACAAGAGCCCCGCCACTTTGCAGGCCGGCCCCGCCACTGCGACGCGTGATGCTGCGCCCTCGTCCACCCCGTGGCCCTATCTGAGCTGCATGCCAGCCCCTCCTCGACTACGCGGGACGCGGATCATATGGTCCCACTCATTGCGCCTTCGCCCCATCCTGCCGCCGCCATCGGGGACGCTGACTTGGGCTGCCCCTCCCCGGCGGCCCAGGAACCCAGATGCATATTGCAAAGGCCCACGCCTCCTGATGCTCATGCCAGCAGGCCCGCTCCCCCAAGCCCGTCAACGCTACAATCCATCCCTGTGTCCCATGCGCCTCAGATGCGCAGCGCAGGGCGTTTTGCCACGCCGGTTTCCCGGAGATCATGGTGACCTCGTGGCATTCGGTGGATGACGCCGATCCGTTCCGGCGTTTCAAACGGCGCATGCAGGCCACAGCGCGTAAACTCACCAGCTGGAACGCGCGTTCCGTTGGTAACGTGCGAGACCAGCTTGCGATCTCTCGCGAGCTGCTGCTCCGCTTCGACGCCGCACAAGAACAGCGTGCCCTATCACCGCATGAAGTCTGGCTGCGTCGTCAGATCAAGCTCTCCTACCTTGGCCTTGCTTCCCTTGAGCGGACGATCGCCTGGCAGCGCGCACGCATTGCATCTCTCAAAGACGGCGACGCGAACACTACGTTGTACCATCGCCAGTGCACGTACCGCAAGCAGAAGAACTGGATCCATGGCATCTCTGTCGATGGCACCGTGCTCACTGATCCCAGCGACATGGCCGCGGCCTCATTCGAGCACTTCGACAGCCGGATTGGGACGGACGTGCCACGTGACTGCACCATTGACCTGTCGCAGTTCATTGAGCCCTCAAACCTGAAGGACCTCGATGCGCCATTCAGTGAAGATGAGATTTGGCAAGCCATCAAAAGCTTGCCGTCTCGCAAGGCGCCCGGCCCGGACGGCTTCACCGCGGAGTTCCTCCGCTCCTGCTGGCCGGTCATCAAGCACGACCTCCGATGTGTCTTTGACCAGGTTCACGCGCTGCGTGGCCGCGGGTTTAGCTGCCTTAACCAGGCGCTAATTACGCTCCTCCCCAAGCGCGCCGATGCCAATGGCCTGGGGGATTATAGGCCCATAAGCCTAATTCACATTGTTGCCAAGGTCCTGGCCAAGCTGCTTTCGCTCCGCCTAGCCCCCAAGCTCAACAATCTTGTCAGCAATGTCCAGAACGCGTTCATCCCCGGCCGAAGTCTTCACGACAACTTCATCCTTGTGCGTCAATCCGCGCGGCTTTTGCATCAACTTGGTGCCCCTCGCGTGCTTCTGAAGCTTGACTTGGCGCGGGCTTTCGACTCCGTCTCGTGGCCTTTCCTGTTTGAGGTGCTGCGATGCCATGGCTTCGGCAACCGCTTCCTTGATTGGATCGCCCTTCTCCTATCGTCGGCCAGCACCAAGGTTCTCCTCAACGGCAACCCCGGACCAGCGATTTGGCACCGCTGTGGACTGCGCCAAGGTGATCCAGTTTCCCCGCAGCTCTTCGTCCTGGCTGTCAATATGTTGGGCAGGCTCTTCCATCGCGCGATCGAGCTCCGGGTCATGCAGCAGCTCCACCCGCCCCGCGCCATTCCTACCATATCCCTTTACGCCGACGACGTAATTCTCCTATGCCACCCCTCGCCGGATGATATTGCGGCAGTGAAGGAGATCTTGCAGCTCTTTGGGCGCGCCTCTGGCCTGCACGTGAACTTCCAGAAGAGCGCTGCGGCCCTCATCCGCTGCGACACCATGGACGCTGCTCATGTTGTCGCGCACCTGGGATGCCCCATCGTCGAATTACCGCTCACTTACTTGGGCATCCCGCTCACGCTGCGTCGCCCCACTGCTGCCCAGCTCCAACCCGTCGTCGACAAAGTCGCTGGGAAGTTACCCTTCTGGAAAGCTTGGCTCATGAACAAAGCCGGCCGCCTTGCCTTCGTCAAGGCGGTCTTGAGCGCGATCCCCATACATCAGCTACTTGTGCTTGCGCCGCCAAAGAAGACCATCAAACTCTTGGAGAAGATTGAAAGAGGATTCCTCTGGGCTGGCCGCGCCGAGGCCAATGGTGGCAATTGCCACATCAACTGGCGGCGCGTCTGCCGGCCTATCCAGTTCGGCGGCCTCGGCGTTCACGACCTCAAGCGCACCGGCCTCGCCCTTCGCATGCGGTGGCAATGGCTCAGCCGAGTTGACAATAGCAGGGCCTGGAGCGGCCTTGACTTGCAATTCGCGCCCGAGGAGCGCGCGCTCTTCTTCGCCTCCACTACCATGACTATTGGCGATGGCCAATACGCCCTGTTTTGGGAGGACAGATGGATCAACGGGCGTGCGGTCCGCGAGATCACGCCCCTCCTTTATGCTCTCATCCCCAAACGACGTCGCAAGTCCAGAACTGTTGCGGACGGCCTTCATGCGAACCAATGGGCCACGGACATCCATGGCATGATTGGCATCCCGGAGATTGGAGAATACCTACGCCTTTGGCACATGCTCGCCGAAACTGCCCTCAGTGACGCACCAGACCGCATTCGCTGGAAGTGGACCGCGAACGGCGAGTATTCCGCCAAGTCTGCATACCTCTCCACTTTTCACGGCTCCACCAGATGCCAGGCTTGGAAGCTTACATGGAAGTGCTGGGCACAGCCTAGGGTACGCTTCTTCCACTGGCTTGCCAACCTCGACCGGTGCTGGACGGCCGACCGCCTAGCGCGACGCAACCTGCCGCACCCACAGCGCTGCCCACTTTGCGATCAGGCCCCGGAGATGATTCACCATCTACTCCTGGAGTGCCCTTTCAGCCGCGTAGTGTGGCACGAGATCTTCTCATGGCTACGCCTCTCCTGCCAGCTGCCCACTGATGATGCCACTCTCCACGACTGGTGGCGCTCTGCAAAACATGACACCCCTAAACCTATGCACAAGGGATTGGCCTCCGCTGCCTTGCTCGTCCCTTGGATGATCTGGAAGCATCGCAATGGATGCGTGTTTGAAGGCACACCACCGTCGGTTACCTCCCTAACTGCTAGGATTAAGGATGAGGCCGCACTACGGCCCAGAGCTGGAGCCTTCAGGCTCCGGGCTATCTTGCCACAGACATGGGATGTTCACTAGTGTGCCTGTACTCACCTTGTAAATCTGCCTCCTAGGAGGATTGTACCAAACCCCTTCTTTTCAATACAATGAAACGCAAAAGTCTTTTTGCATTTTCTCGGAAAAAAAGAGATTAAGAAGTGATAGACTATTTTTTACCAAAAAAAAGACAGCCCGGTGCACGTAGCTCCCGCTTGCGCGGGGTCCGGGGAGGGTCTGACCACTTTGAGTCTTTTGTACGCAGCCTTTTCATGCATTTCTGCAAGAGGCTGTTTTCATGACTCAAACCCGTGACCTCGTGGTCACAAGGCAACAACTTCACCAGTCGCCAGGGCTCCCCTAACTAACTAAAATTAAACACAACAATAATAGCTTCCTAACTTCTAGAGTATAAACAATACGAAATTATGAATAAGGCATGAAAAATATATCCCACCGTTTAAGATTTCTCATTTCCTTTTCAGCCCAGGTCTTAACCATTTTCCGGGGATTATGCTTGCAGTAACCATATCTAAAACGATAATCTCCTTGAATATATCTGTCTCTATCCCTGCAATAAACAAATGTCATTCACGCATTTTCAGATCAATTTTTTTAACAAGTACGGAAAGGATAAAGAGCATATCAAATGACACACTACTGCAATATGTTTCAACAAGAATCTATAGGGGAGCAACAAACAAGTGTAAAGAATCAAATCTTACTTAAATACAAGGACAGAGGTTTTATAGACTTTGATTGCTAGCTCCTGGCCATCTATCTTTGTTGCATGATAGACATTTGCCTGCACAGAAAGAGGATTAATGTTGAATATGGAAGTAGATAATGCCCAATCAGGAAAACAGATAACTGAAACCAGCAGATAGAGCAGCATTCTCTTTATTCTATTTACCAAACAAGGAGCTGGTATTTCATTTATTAATAAGAGAAAAGTATATTTTTCGTCCCTCAACTCTTGGCAGAGTCTAGATTTGGTCCCTCAACTCCGAAACCGGACAACTTGCACCTTCAACTACTAAAACCGGACAAGGTTCGTCCCTGGACACGGTTTTGACCGGTTTTGGTGTTGACTTCCCCGGTTTTGACCGTGTTTTGACTCAAATTCGTGTACTTTCTTCGAATCCATTTATTTTTTCAGGTCCACATACCATTTTCAAGTTCACGTGCTTTTATTAAATCCGCGCAAGTTGTCCGGTTTTGAAGTTGAGGGACCAAATTTAGACTCCGTCGAAAGTTGAGGGATGAAAAGTATACTTTTCTCTATTAATAATGTTCTAACGCTTTTAAGTCTGCAGCAAAGAGAAATACATAGATCGAAGGAAATAGTTCAGTAGCACATGCACTGCATGTTAGTGTTTACCTCCTTTCCTGTAGAAATGCAGCCATTTATATTATTGAAAGCACCACCATTCAACATCTTGAACAGAACCATGCGTGTTCTTGGGTCAATGGCCTGCATATAAACGAATTACTTCATTGATAAAGATATTAGATAAATGTAAAGTAACTGATACTTCACTAAGCATCAGGAAGAGCATGGTTAATGCTTGTATAAGAGAAGAAACTTCTACCCCTCAGCCGTATGTACAAAAAAAAGATAATTAACGTGGTAGTCAGGCCTAATGAAAAACTGCAATCAGCAAAATAATTCAGGAAATTTCACTTAAGTAGCCAACATTACTCTAACAAAAAGAGTTGGTGACTCATGGTGCCATTTAGATCATACATATAGCTGGGAATTAAACGAGTTCTAAAAACGTGAAATAAGAAGATACTTTCTGACCAATGCAAGCAGACTCTTGAAACGAATGCCAGCTCGATTGGAAGGGAATGGAACGGTACATCAGGATTATGCAGGATTGCAAGTGCATGCAGACATGCTCAGCTCCAAAAGGCATAGGACAGAATAAATATCACTTAGCAGAGAGCATTTAAAGACATGTTCCACCGTAGCACGATCGGCCTTCTCATGGTTCCTTGTTTTGCCAATTGCTGTGTCCCTTATGCTGTCCCTGATTGCAGTCGTTACCGAATTTGACATCCCCACGTTCATTCTACCTTCCCACTCCTAAATAATACGTACAAAATCCATCACATAAGATATTGAACACAACGTACCATAACACGAGACTGTAGACATCATATACAAGCAAATAATTCACCACGTTAGGCTCTATATAAGGCGAAGAGTTGAAGCTGCATACCTCCAAGGGCGTGGCCCGCATGTGGGAGGCGAGCCTCTGTGTGCGGTTGGAGAGCGGCTGAAAAGGGCGGGAGAGCACGCCACCGTGGGCGTTCGGCCTCCGCGCCACGGCCACGCCTCCGACGGTCGAGAAGGCGGCGGATGGCCGGGCTGAGCCATCAGGGCCCTCAACGGCGTCGAGCCAGTCCAGGCCATCGCCAACTTCGGAGTCGGAGACATCTTCCGAGACGTCGGACTCGGACCACTCGTCCGCAGGGTCGAGCTCGACGTGCACCATCTTCGACGACAGAATGCTCGACCTTCACCGAAGTCTGTGCCTTGCTGCTATTCGCGAGCCACCGCCCACGCGCAGAGTCGCCGCCTTGCCGCTGCTCGCCCGCAGTGGCGTAGCCAGCCCAATTTGCCAGGGTGGTTCGGTAATAAAAATATATACACAAATTATATTTATTTTAAAAGAATTTTTTTACTACACTATACACAAAAGCTATGGGGGATTTCCAGGGTGGTCCATGGACCACCCTGGCCATCCCCTAGCTACGCCACTGCTCGCCCGCCGCCGCCGCCGCCTCCTTGCCGCTGCTCGCCCGATTGATGGCTGGTGGCCGGTGTCTGGTGGGCTTCTCTGTTAATATGGGCCGTGGGCCAACTACTTCGGTTCAGTTTCTTCGGTCCTTCGGTTAGAAAGAAGTCCATTTTTCACCCCCAAATGCGTCCCAGGGACAGATACCTTCCTGAACTCGAATTTGGTATAATTTTCACTCTCAAATCTTGGGATAAATCTCCTCCTTCAGTGGTTTTGCTTCCGATTTGTCAGATTTTTTACGGTTTTGGAAGATGATTAGGCATTTGACTCTTGACGTGGCATTAGACCAATTTTCTTTGCATCAGACTAGTTCATCCTTGTCCCATTCTCTTTTCTTCATGGATGCCCTTGTAGACCATGGCCACGAAGACGCTGCCGTAGAGCTTATTGCCATCCAAATCCTCAACCCAACTTTTGCGGTTTGTCTTTCCGTCCAAATCCTTCGTAAGCATTAAGCGCATCGTGCCCCTCGTCCACGACGAAGATCATGTCGCGGTCGCCAGGTAATGCCGCGGCAGGGCCCTTCCACCCAGCGAGCATGCTGGCGGCATGTCCTCTCACCTGCCGGCCACGAGGTCGAACACGACGGCCTCCATAGCGCGCCGCCGCCGCGTACGTTGACCATAGATATCTTCCCGCCCGAGCAGAAGCCGTAGAGGGAGCGGCTCCCACGGCATGGCGGGGTCCCATATCGCCTAGGAGCACGCGATAGTGAGGTTGTAGCCGGCGCACGCAACGAACAAGCAGCCCCGCCCGCCGTTCCCCACCTACGCAGAGCAATGGGACCCGCGAGCCGGCCAGCCAGGACGGCACGGGCGCGGCGGCCGGGTCGAACACGAGCAGGCGGCACAACATCAAGTAGACTCCGCGATGAGGACGAGCTACGCCGCGGCGGCCACAAACCGAAACGGCAACCGGCGGGAGAGGACGGGTCGCAAAGCATCGGGGCGCCGACATCCCGTCCTAGTCCCACCGCACGACGATCTGTTCGTAGGCCATGAAGATCGCGCCGCCGTCGCCAGTGCCCTCGAGAAGCGCGTAGAGTGAGAGGGACGACAGCAACGACGGGGCAAACAGGAGGCGGTGCCATGGCAGACGACGCACTTTAGGAGGCGAGCTTTACTCTGTCTACACACCTAAATACCATGCCACATCACACTTTCTAGCCCCAAACCCGCCTAAAATTGATGCAAAACCACCAAAGGTGGAGATTTACCCGGTTTTAAGGATTTGAGGATCAAAATCATACCAAATTTGAGTTCAGGGGGTATTTGTCCCTTAGGCTACATTTGAGGGTGAAAAATGAACTTCTTTCTGTTGGGTAACGTAGTAATTTAAAAAAAATTCTTACACACACGCAAGATCATGGTGATGCATAGCAACGAGGGAAGAGTGTGATCTGCGTACCCTTGTAGATCGACAGCGGAAGCGTTATGACAACGTGATTGATGTAGTCGTACGTCTTCACGGCCCGACCGATCAAGCACCGAAACTACGGCACCTCCGAGTTTTAGCACACGTTCAGCTCGATGACGATCCCCGGACTCCGATCCAGCAAAGTGTCGGGGAAGAGTTCCGTCAGCACGACGGCGTGGTGACGATCTTGATGTTCTACCGTCGCAGGGCTTCGCCTAAGCACCGCTACAATATTATCGAGGATTATGGTGGAAGGGGGCACCGCACACGGCTAAGAATATGATCACGTGGATCAACTTGTGTGTCTATGGGGTGCCCCCTGCCCCCGTATATAAAGGAGCAAGGGGGAGGAGGCCGGCCCTAGGAAGGGCGCGCCAGGGAGTAGGATTCCTACTCCTAGTTGGAGTAGGTTTCCTCCTTTCCTAGTCCAACTAGGAGAAGGGGGAAAGGGGGAGGAAGAGGGGAAGGAAGGGAGAGAGGGGCTGCGCCCCAAATCCCTTGTCCAATTCGGACTGGGCTTGGGAGGGGCGCGCGCCACCTCCTGGTCCTTTCCACTAAGGCCCATTAAGGCCCATTGTTTCTTCCTCGTATTCCCGTAACTCCCCGGTACCTCCGAAAATACCCGAATCACTCGGAACTTTTCCGATGTCCGAATATAGTCGTTCAATATATCAATCTTTACGTCTCGACCATTTCGAGACTCCTCGTCATGTCCCCGATCTCATCCGGGACTCCGAACTCCTTCGGTACATCAAAACTCATAAACTCATAATATAACTGTCATCAAAACCTTAAGCGTGCGGACCCTACGGGTTCGAGAACAATGTAGAAATAACCGAGACACGTCTCCGGTCAATAACCAATAGCGGAACCTGGATGCTCATATTGGCTCCCACATATTCTACGAAGATCTTTATCGGTCAGACCGCATAACAACATACGTTGTTCCCTTTGTCATCGGTATGTTACTTGCCCGAGATTCGATCGTCGGTATCTCAATAGCTTGTTCAATCTCGTTACCGGCAAGTCTCTTTACTCGTTTCGTAATACACCATCTCGCAACTAACTCATTAGTTGCAATGCTTGCAAGGCTTATGTGATGTGCATTACCGAGAGGGCCCGGAGATACCTCTCCGACAATCGGAGTGACAAATCCTAATCTCGAAATACGCCAACCCAACATGTACCTTTGGAGACACCTGTAGAGCTCCTTTATAATCACCCAGTTATGTTGTGACGTTTGGTAGCACACAAAGTGTTCCTCCGGCAAACGGGAGTTGCATAATCTCATAGTCATAGGAACATGTATAAGTCATGAAGAAAGCAATAGCAACATACTAAACGATCGAGTGCTAAGCTAACGGAATGGGTCAAGTCAATCACATCATTCTTCTAATGATGTGATCCCGTTAATCAAATAACAACTCTTTTGTTCATGGTTAGGAAACATAATCATCTTCGATTAACGAGCTAGTCAAGTAGAGGCATACTAGTGACACTCTGTTTGTCTATGTATTCACACATGTATTATGTTTCCGGTTAATACAATTCTAGCAAGAATAATAAACATTTATCATGATATAAGGAAATAAATAATAACTTTATTATTGCCTCTAGGGCATATTTCCTTCAGTCTCCCACTTGCACTAGAGTCAATAATCTAGTTCACATCGCCATGTGATCCAACACTAATAGTTCACATCACCATGTGATTAACACCCATAGTTCACATTGTCATGTGACCTGTACCCAAAGGGTTTACTAGAGTCAGTAATCTAGTTCACATAGTTTATGTGATTAACACCCAAAGAGTACTAAGGTGTGATCATGTTTTGCTTGTGAGAAAATTTTAGTCAACGGGTCTGTCACATACAGATTCGTAAGTATTTTGCGAATTCTATGTCTACAATGCTTTGCACGGAGCTACTCTAACTAATTGCTCCCACTTTCAATATGTATCTAGATCGAGACTTAGAGTCATCCAGATCTATGTCAAAACTTGCATCGACGTAACTTTTTACAACGAACCTTTTGTCGCCTCCATAATCGAGAAACATATCCTTATTCCACTAAGGATAATTTTGACCGCTGTCCAGTGATCTACTCGTAATCACTATTGTACTCCCTTGCCAAAATTAGTGTAGGGTATACAATAGGTCTGGTACACAGCATGGCATACTTTATAGAACCTATGGCCAAGGCATAGGGAATGACTTCTTTCTATTTTCTGCCGTGGTCGGGCTTTGAGTCTTACTCAATTTCACACCTTGTAACACAGGCAAGAATTCTTTCTTTGACTGTTCCATTTTGAACTACTTCAAAATTTTGTCAGGGTATGTACTCGTTGAAAAAACTTATCAAGCGTTTTGATCTATCTCTATAGATCTTGATGCTCAATATGTAAGCAGCTTCACCGAGGTCTTTCTTTGAAAAAAACTCCTTTCAAACACTCCTTTATGCTTTGCAGAATAATTCTACATTATTTCCGATCAACAATATGTCATTCACATATACTTATCAGAAATGTTGTATTGCTCCCACTCACTTTCTTGTAAATACAGACTTCACCGCAAGTCTGTATAAAACTATATGCTTTGATCAACTTATCAAAGCGTATATTCCAACTCCGAGATGCTTGCACCAGTCCATAGATGGATCTCTGGAGCTTGCATATTTTGTTAACACTTTTAGGATTGACAAAACCTTCTGGTTGCATCATATACAACTCTTCTTTAAAAAAATTCATTAAGGAATGCAGCTTTGTTTATCCATTTGCCAAATTTCATAAAATGCGGCAATTGCTAACATGATTCGGACAGACTTAAGCATAGATACGATTGAGAAACTCTTATCGTAGTCAACACCTTGAACTTTGTCGAAAAACCTTTTGCGACAATTCTAGCTTTGTAGATAGTAACACTACTATCAGCGTCCGTCTTCCTCTTGAAGATCCATTTAATCTCAATGACTTGTCGAACATCGGGCAAGTCAACCAAAGTACATACTTTGTTCTCATACATGGATCTCATCTCAGATTTCATGGCCTCAAGCCATTTCGCGGAATCTGGACTCATCATCGCTTCCTCATAGTTCGTAGGCTCGTCATGGTCAAGTAACATGACTTCCAGAACAGGATTACCGTACCACTCTGGTGCGGATCTCACTCTGATTTACCTACGAGGTTTGGTAGTAACTTGATCTGAAGTTACATGATCATCATCATTAGCTTCCTTACTAATTGGTGTAGTAGTCACAGGAACATATTTCTGTGATGAACTACTTTCCAATAAGGGAGAAGGTACAATTACCTTATCAAGTTCTACTTTCCTCCCACTCACTTCTTTCGAGAAAAACTCCTTCTCTAGAAAGGATCCATTCCTAGCAATGAATAGCTTGCCTTCGGATCTGTGATAGAAGGTGTACCCAACATTTTTCTTTTTGGGTATCCTATGAAGATGCACTTCTCCGATTTGGGTTTGAGCTTATCAGGTTGAAACTTTTTCACATAAGCATTGCAACCTCAAACTTTAAGAAATGACAGCTTAGGTTTCTTGCCAAACCATAGTTCATACGGTGTCGTCTCAACGGATTTAGATGGTGCCCTATTTAACGTGAATGCAGCTGTCTCTAATGCATAACCCCAAAACGATAGTGGTAGATCGGTAAGAGACATCATAGATCGCACCATATCTAATAAAGTACGGTTATGACATTCGGGCACACCATTACATTGTGGTGTTCCAGGTGGCGTGAGTAGTGAAACTATTTCACATTGTTTTTAACTGAAGACCAAACTCGTAACTCAAATATTTTACTTCCGCGATCATATCGTAGAAACTTTTATTTTTGTTACGATGATTCTCCACTTCACTCTGAAATTATTTAAACTTTTCAAATGTTTCAGACTTGTGTTTCATCAAGTAGATATACTCATATCTGCTCAAATCATCTGTGAAGATCAGAAAATAATGATACCTGCCACGAGTCTCAATATTCATCGGACCACATACATCAATATGTATGATTTCCAACAAATCTGTTGCTCGCTCTATTGTTCTGGAGAACGGAGTCTTAGTCATCTTGCCCATGAGGCATGGTTCGCAAGCATCAAGTGATTCCAAAAGCCCGTCAGCATGGATTTTCTTCATGCGCTTTACACCAATATGACCTAAACAGCAGTGCCACAAATAAGTTGCACTATCATTATTAACTTTGCATCTTTTGGTTTCAATATTATGATTATGTGTATCACTACGATCGAGATCCAACGAACTATTTTCATTGGGTGTGTAACCATATAAGGTTTTATTCATGTAAACAGAATAACAATTTATTCTCTTACTTAAATGAATAACCGTATTACAACAAACATGATCAGATCATATTCATGCTCAACGCAAACAACAAATAACACTTATTTAGGTTCAACACTAATCCCGAAAGTATAGGGAGTGTGCTATGATGATCATATCAATCTTGGAACTACTTCCAACACACATCGTCACTTCAGCCTTAACTAGTATATGTTCATTATGCAACTCCCGTTTTGAGTTACTACTCTTAGCAACTGAACCAGTATCAAATACCAAGGGGTTGCTATAAACACTAGTAAAGTACACATCAATAACATGTATATCAAATATACTTATGTTCACTTTGCCATCCTTCTTATCCGCCAAATACTTGGGGCAGTTCCACTTCCAGTGACCAGTCCCTTTGCAGTAGAAACACTTAGTCTCAGGCTTAGGATCAGACTTGGGCTTCTTCACTTGAGTAGCAACTTGCTTGCCGTTCTTCTTGAAGTTCCCCTTCTTCCCTTTGCCCTTTTCTTGAAACTAGTGGTCTTGTCAACCATCAACACTTGATGCTCTTTCTTGATTTCTACCTTCATCGATTTCATCATCATGAAAAGCTCGGGAGTCGTTTTCGTCATCCCTTGCATACTATAGTTCATCACGAAGTTCTACTAACTTGGTGATGGTGACTAGAGAATTCTGTCAATCACTATCTTATCTGGAAGATTAACTCCCACTTGATTCAAGCGATTGCAGTACCCAGACAATCTAAGCACATGCTCACTATTTGAGCGATTCTCCTCCATCTTTTAGCTATAGAACTTGTTGGAAACTTCATATCTCTCAACTTGGGTATTTGCTTGAAATATTAACTTCAACTCCTGAAACATCTCATATGGTCCATGACGTTCAAAACGTCTTTGAAGTCCCGATTCTAAGCCGTTAAGCATGGTGCACTAAACTATCAAGTAGTTATCATATTGAGCTAGCCAAATGTTCATGACGTCTGCATCTGCTCCTGCAATAGGTCTGTCACCTAGCGGTGCATCAAGGACATAATTCTTCTGTGCAGCAATGAGGATAAACCTCAGATCACGGATCCAATCCACATCATTGCTACTAACATCTTTCAACACAATTTTCTCTAGGAACATATCAAAATAAACACAGGGAAGCAACAACGCGAGCTATTGATCTACAACATGATTTGCAAAACACTACCAGGACTAAGTTCATGATAAATTTAGGTTTCAATTAATCATATTACTAAAGAACTCCCACTTAGATAGACATCCCTCTAATCCTCTAAGTGATTACGTGATCCAAATCAACTAAACCATGTCCGATCATCACGTGAGATGGAGTAGTTTCATTGGTGAACATCGCTATGTTGATCATATCTACTATATGATTCACGCTCGACCTTTCGGTCTCCGTGTTCCGAGGCCATATCTGTATATGCTTGGCTCGTCAAGTATAACCTGAGTATTCCGCGTGTGCAACTGTTTTGCACCCTTTGTATTTGAACGTAGAGCCTATCACACCCGATCATCACGTGGTGTCTCAGCACGAAGAATTTTCACAATGGTGCATACTCAGGGAGAACACTTCTTGATAATTAGTGAGAGATCATCTTAAAATGCTACCGTCAATCAAAGCAAGATAAGATGCATAAAAGATAAACATCACATGCAATTAATATAAGTGATATGATATGGCCATCATCATCTTGTGCTTGTGATCTCCATCTTCGAAGCACCGTCGTGATCACCATCGTCACCGGCATGACACCTTGATCACCATCGTAGCATCGTTGTCGTCTCGCCAATCTTATGCTTCCACGACTACCGCTACCGCTTAGTGATAAAGTAAAGCATTACAGCGCAATTGCATTTCATACAATAAAGCGACAACCATATGGCTCCTGCCAGTTGCCGATAACTTGGTTACAAAACATGATCATCTCATACAATAAAATTTAGCATCATGTCTTGACCATATCACATCACAACATGCCCTGCAAAAACAAGTTAGACATCCTCTACTTTGTTGTTGCAAGTTTTACGTGGCTGCTGCGGGCTTAAGCAAGAACCAATCTTACCTACGCATCAAAACCACAACGATAGTTTGTCAAGTTGGTGCTGTTTTAACCTTCGCAAGGACCGGGCGTAGCCACACTCGGTTCAACTAAAGTTGGAGAAACTGTCACCCGCTAGCCACCTTTGTGCAAAGCACGTCGGGAGAACCGGTCTCGCGTAAGCATACGCGTAATGTCGGTCCGGGCCGCTTCGTCCAACAATACCGCCGAACCAAAGTATGACATGCTGGTAAGCAGTATGACTTATATCGCCCACAACTCACTTGGGTTCTACTCGTGCATATAACATCAACACATAAAACCTAGGCTCGGATGCCACTGTTGGGTAACGTAGTAATTTCAAAAAATTTCCTACGCACACGCAAGATCATGGTGATGCATAGCAACGAGGGAAGAGTGTGATCTACGTACCCTTGTAGATCGACAGCGGAAGCGTTATGACAACACGGTTGATGTAGTCGTACGTCTTCACGGCCCGACTGATCAAGCACCGAAACTACGGCACCTCCAAGTTTTAGCACACGTTCAGCTCGACGACGATCCCCGGACTCCGATCCAGCAAAGTGTCGGGGAAGAGTTCCGTCAGCACGACAGCATGGTGACGATCTTGATGTTCTACCGTCGCAGGGCTTCGCCTAAGCACCGCTACAATATTTTCGAGGATTATGGTGGAAGGGGGCACCGCACACGGCTAAGAATATGATCACGTGGATCAACTTGTGTGTCTATGGGGTGCCCCCTGCCCCCGTATATAAAGGAGCAAGGGGGAGGAGGCCGGCCCTAGGAGGGGCGCGCCAGGGAGTAGGATTCCTACTCCTAGTTGGAGTAGGTTTCCTCCTTTCCTAGTCCAACTAGGAGAAGGGGGGAAAGGGGGGAAGAGGGGAAGGAAGGGAGAGAGGGGCCGCGTCCCAAATCCCTTGTCCAATTCGGACTGGGCTTGGGAGGGGCGCGACGCCACCTCCTGGTCCTTTCCACTAAGGCTCATTAAGGCCCATTGTTTCTTCCTCGTATTCCCGTAACTCCCGGTGCCTCCGAAAATACCCGAATCACTCAGAACCTTTCCGATGTCCGAATATAGTTGTCCAATATATCAATCTTTACGTCTCGACCATTTCGAGACTCCTCGTCATGTCCCCGATCTCATCCGGGACTCCGACATCCTTCGGTACATCAAAACTCATAAACTCATAATATAACTGTCATCAAAACCTTAAGCGTGCGGACCCTACGGGTTCGAGAACAATGTAGACATGACCGAGACACGTCTCCGGTCAATAACCAATAGCGGAACCTGGATGCTCATATTGGCTCCCACATATTCTACGAAGATCTTTATCGGTCAGACCGCATAACAACATACGTTGTTCCCTTTGTCATCGGTATGTTACTTGCCCGAGATTCGATCGTCGGTATCTCAATACCGTGTTCAATCTCATTACCGGCAAGTCTCTTTACTCGTTTCGTAATACATCATCTCGCAACTAACTCATTAGTTGCAATGCTTGCAATGCTTATGTGATGTGCATTACCGAGAGGGCCCGGAGATACCTCTTCGACAATCGGAGTGACAAATCCTAATCTCGAAATACGCCAACCCAACATGTACCTTTGGAGACACCTGTAGAGCTTCTTTATAATCACCCAGTTATGTTGTGACGTTTGGTAGCACACAAAGTGTTCCTCTGGCGAACGGGAGTTGCATAATCTCATAGTCATAGGAACATGTATAAGTCATGAAGAAAGCAATAGCAACATACTAAACAATCGAGTGCTAAGCTAACGGAATGGGTCAAGTCAATCACATCATTCTTCTAATGATGTGATCCCGTTAATCAAATAACAACTCTTTTGTTCATGGTTAGGAAACATAACCATCTTCGATTAACGAGCTAGTCAAGTAGAGGCATACTAGTGACACTCTGTTTGTCTATGTATTCACACATGTATTATGTTTCCGGTTAATACAATTCTAGCAAGAATAATAAACATTTATCATGATATAAGGAAATAAATAATAACTTTATTATTGCCTCTAGGGCATATTTCCTTCACTTTCCTTCAGTTAACACAGGGTAATAACCACAGATCTGTGCTCAAAAAATAAATAACTGCGGGTCTAACCGATCACCGAACTCTAAAAAAAAGAATCACAACTGAACAACGAATTAACTTTTTTTCAAGAGTAACCCTAGACGTACCATGTTTTTATAGAAGGCAGAAAACAATTACAAGAGACTACAATTTGCTACGAACAACAAGTCTAGTTGAAACTCCACACTCCACCGCGACAATGGGGTTATTCGGTTTGGTTAGGTTCTGGTTTTGGTTAACTTCAAACTTGGAGACATCTTCCGAGACGTTGGACTCGGGTCGCTTGTCTGCGGGGTCAACCTCGACATGCACCATCTTCAACGACATGATGTTTCGGTGGAAGGAGGACCGACGCTTTGCCTCGCATAGCGAACAACGGTAGAATGGGGAGAGAGGAGAGGAGAGAATGGGGAGAGCGGTGGAATGGGCAGCAGTAGAGTCTGTTGGACCCTGTGAACCACCAGAAACTAATTTACCATTGAACGGATGATCCCTAACAAACTGGTTGACTGCATTTTTAAAATGTCTATTTTGTTACGACACTGGATATCTCTAATTAAGGACGACGACGTGGCGACTGTGGAGCTCGTCGCGTGCGAACAACGCCGGCCTCCATTTTGGATAGGGATCGGGGCCAGCCGGTTGTAGTTGGGGCTTTGCTACGTCGCCGTCTATCTTCTATTAGACTACTCACAATGGGGAGAAATTTCTACTAGTAACATGCATATGTTAATAGTCTATGTTACTACCTTCATAATGGGGAATAATATATGTGTGGTGTCATGCAACACTTCATTTATTAGTTTATAGACTCATCTTTTTTTGGTATGTGTGATGTTACTCATAGTATGAGTAACTAGCTATGTTACTCAATTCATCTCTCTCCTCATTAAATCATTGCCACATAAACAAATTTGATTAGTTGGACTTTATGTTACTGATGAAGTTACCCCCACTTTGGGTAGTTTTATGCTCTTTTGGTTACACTCCTTTGGCATGCGTGCCTTCATGCCGGTTGTGGCCTGCCATGTCGCTTTGAACTTGTCTGCTTAGGTGTACTTTCGCTCGGTGCGGGTGGTTTGTAAGACTCTATTGTTGAACGCTTGGTGGCTTTATTAATTTAAAGTTGGGCCTCAACCTTTTCTCTAAAACGGAGAGACGAGATGTGGTCATGAGAAACCCTCGTATGTGGCTGTAAATATACTTGAAAAAGTGACTTGAGCCGAGATCTGCCAGGTTGTATTAGGCCAGGACTTGAGTGCAGCTAGTCTACATCAAAGGCCCTAACCTCTGAAGTGTCCAACCCAAGGCAGCCTAGTTCGGCTGATGGGCTGTCTACTGTTGAGTCGATCTAGCTTATGTTGTCTAGGCGGCCAAGGCGTGGCGACCATGTTGATGGATGGTGGTGTAATGGTGTACACGTTCAGGAATAGAGTGATCAGTGACCAGTGGCGGAATTAGGTTGTTTGGACACCACACGAGCTAGTTAATATGTATCAAAGGTTTAAAAGTTGTGGTGGAGCTACATGTGGATAGGGTGGGCCGCCGCCCACGGCCCACCCTGAGATTTGGGCCAGCGACCCAACCCCACCATCCTTGCTCAATAGCCCAAACTGAGACAGCCCAAGGCAGCGAGCAACTAGGCAATCCACTGAATCAGGCATCGAGCATACGTGAGCGAATGCGAGAGGAGTGAACAGGCGATGGACCAGTGTTCCATGTGTGAACACACAACTCCGATGGCGGTGGCACTGAGAGCCGGTGAGTGATATGTCCATTTTGCATAATGTTTACCTATTGTTATTTACTATGTGTTTATGCATAATAATGCTTTTTGGAGTAATTCTAATGCCTTTTCTCTCATAATATGCAAGGTTGACACAAAGAGGGAGAATACCGACAGCTGGAATTCTGGACCTGAAAAAGCTACGTCAGGCCACCTATTCTGCACAACTCCAAATGAGCTAAAAATTTGTGGAGAATTATTTTGTAATATATAATGAATAATGGAGCAAATAAGTACAAGAGGGGGCCCACCAGGTGGGCACAACCCACCTGGGCGCGCCAGGGAGCCCAGGTGCGCCCTGGTGGGTTGTGTCCTCCTTGGCCCACCTTCGGTGCCCCTCTTCTGGTATATAAGTCATTTTGACCTAGAAAAAATAAGAGGAGGACTTTTGGGACGAAGCGCCGCCGTCTCGAGGCGGAACTTGGGCAGGAGCACTTTTGCCCTTCGGCAGAGCGATTCCACCAGGGGAACTTCCCTTCCAGAGGGGGAAATCATCGACATCATCATCACCAACAACTCTTCCATCTTGGGGAGAGCAATCTTCATCAACATCTTCAACATCACCATATCCTCTCAAACCCTAGTTCATCTTTTGTGTTCAATCTTTGTACCAGAACCTTAGATTGGTGCTTGTGGGTGACTAGTAGTGTTGATTACATCTTGTAGTTGATTACTATATGCTTTATTTGGTGGAAGATTATATGTTTAGATCCATTATGCTATTTGATACCCCTCTGATCTTGAGCATGATTATCATTTGTGAGTAGTTACTTTTGTTCTTGAGGTCACGGCAGAAATCTTGTTGCAAGTAATCATGTGAACTTGATATGTGTTCGATATTTTGATGATATGTATGTTGTGATTCCCTTAGTGGTGTCGTGTGAATGTCGACTACATGAGCCTTCACCATATTTGGGCCTAAGGGAATGCATTGTGGAGTAGTTATTAGATGATGGGTTTCTAGAGTGACAGAAGGTTAAACCATAGTTTATGCGCTACTTCGTAAGGGATCGATTTGGACCCAAAAGTTTAATACTATGGTTAGATTTTATCTTAATATTTTTCTCGTAGTTGCAGATGATTGCGAGGGGGTTAATCATAAGTAGGAAGTTTGTTCAAATAAGAACAACACCTAATCACCGGTCCACCCACATATCAAATTATCAAAGTAGCGAACACGAATCAAACCAACATGATGAAAGTGACTAGATGAAATTCCCGTGTACCCTCAAGAACACTTTGCTTATTATAAGAGACCATTTTGGCATGTCCTTTGCCACAAAAGGATTGGGC
Source organism: Triticum urartu (assembly GCF_003073215.2). NCBI lineage: Eukaryota > Viridiplantae > Streptophyta > Magnoliopsida > Poales > Poaceae > Triticum > Triticum urartu. The sequence goes on from NC_053023.1 coordinate 197,470,908, forward strand.
TACCTTGCTTCATATTATTTGCTGGTACCTTACTTGCTCGTTACAAATTATCTTGCTATCAAACTACTTGTTACTTATCAATCGTAGTCCTTTCGATAAGTAAGAGTGTCGAACCCAGCGAGGAGCAGAAGGAAATGACAAGTGGTTTTCAGCAAGATATTCTCTGCAAGCACTGAAATTATCGGTAACAGATAGTTTTGTGATAAGATAAATCGTAACGGGTAACAAGTAAATAAAGTAACTAAGGTGCAGCAAGGTGGCCCAATCCTTTTTGTAGCAAAAGACAAGCCTAGACAAACTCTTATATAAAGCAAAGCGCTCCCGAGGACACATGGGAATTGTTTTCAAGCTACTTTTCATCATGCTCATATGATTCACGTTCGTTACTTTGATAATTTGATATGTGGGTGGACCGGTGCTTGGGTGCTGCCCTTCCTTGGACAAGCCTCCCACTTATGATTAACCCCTCTCGCAAGCATCCACAACTACGAAAGAAGAATTAAGGTAAACTTAACCATAGCATGAAACATATGGATCCAAATCAGCCCCTTACGAAACAACGCATAAAGTAGGGTTTAAGCTTCTATCACTCTAGCAACCCATCATCTACTAATTACATCCCAATTCCTTCCCCGTTGTAACACCCCGGATGTAACTTACCATATTTGTACTCTGACTCTTGCCATTTTCAGCTCTAAGTTATGAGATCCGTGGTTGGGTTCTTGTCTTTGTTTTGCATTTTGTTCATTTTATGCATATCATATCATGTCATCATGTGCATCGCATTTGCATACGTGTTCGTCTCATGCATCCGAGCATTTTCCCCGTTGTCCGTTTTGCAATCCGACACTCCTATGTCCTCCGGCGCCCCCTTTTGCCTCTTTTCATGAGAGGGTGTTAAAAATTCTCAAAATGGACCAAGATTTGCCAAGCGGCCTTCGTACACCACCGGTAGACCGCCTGTCAAGTTTCGGGCCATTTGGAGTCCGTTTGATACTCCAACGGTTAACCGGGGAGCCGTCAAGGCCTCGTGTGTGTTGCAGCCCAACACCCCTCCAAAGTGGCCCAATAACCCATCCAAACCCCCTCCATCCTCTCGGCCGTTCGATCACGATCGCGTGGCCGAAAACCGCACTCCATTTGGACACTACAAACTCCTCATATATATAAATAAGTGATCCCCTCTCCAAATTCGCGGTCAAAACCCTACCCTAACCTTCCCCGCCGCCACCGGACGTGTCCGAGATGGCCGGACGTGTCCGCGCCGCCGCCCGCATCCAACCCCGCGCCACCACGTGGAACCGCGCCACCCGCCGCCGTAGCGACCCGCGAGCCCATGGCGGGCCCACCGAGCCCGCGCCGCCCGGCCGCTCCCCCGCGCGTCCCCGCGCCTGAGGACGGCGAGCGCCGCCGCCGCAGGCCTCCTCCGCTGCCCGGCTAACCCCCGTGCCGCCGCCGTTCACCCTCTCCGCCGCCTCGCCGGTCGCCGCCGCCCGCGCCTCGACGGCGTCGCGCTTCCCCGCCACCGTGTCGCGCCGGATCCGGCCGGATCTCGTCGCCCTGAGCTCGCCGGCGTGTTCATCCACTACTTCGGCCGCCGTCCCCATCTTCTCATGCGACCTCCCCGACAAACCTCGAACCACGCGTCTCAGATCTGGAAAACCCTAGGGTTGACCTCGTTTCATCACTAAGTCTTTTATTTTTGCATTCTGAAGCCCTGTTTAACATGCCATAACTCCTCATCCGTAGATCCGTTTTGCATGCATGATATATCAAAATGTTCATCTTGATGTGCTCTTCAATTTGTTCCATTGTGTCATGATTGTTTGAGTCCATCTTGATGCCCAAATGACCGATGCAAGAGTGCTATAAAGGGTTAGGTGCTGATTCTTAGCAGAGTATGAGCATTTGTCATTTTTGCTACATTTGTTGTGTGCTGCCTATGGGCATGAGCTCTACATGTGTTTTGGGCTATACCATGCCATCTTTACAGGGGTGTATGCCATGTATTTTTGTGATCTTTGTGGTGACTAGCACAAGCATGCAAAGTAGCTCTCGTAATATTGCTGATTTCAGGGACTTAGAATTTCACTAAGTCATTTCCCTGCTGTTATTTTTATGCCACGTATTCATGTTACTACAGAGAGATCCATGCTTCTTTTGAGTATGTTCAGTAAGGATGATTTGGACATATGGTCATGCTATATCCATCCATGCCCCTAATTGCATTTATGGAGTGACCTACCATGACTCAATCTTGCTCTACTTTTGCTATAAAATGTTCCTGGCAGATTGTTTACGTGTTAATCAATTTTTGCCAAGGTTGTTGTAGTTGATACAAGCATTCTATAAACTTGTTCTTGCCATGGTTAGCTTCTTGAAGATGTATTCTTGCTGATGCTATGCTTATATTGTCATGCAATGCCTTGTGATGAGTGAATCGAGCTCGCAAAGATGCCTTCATAACTTTGTTTATGCCATGTCCAGTTTTCTGCTAACTCTGAATCTGTTAACGAAACTTGCTATGTTTACATGGGTGCCATCATATCTTCTGATCCTTTTTGGCTTATGGTCAGTAAGGGACTTTTGTTATATGCTTTGAGTAGATTCATTCCATGCCTTGCTTTTCTATGATATGTTACTGTAGCATGTTGTTTGCTTGCTCTCAACATTGCTTCCTCATGTTAATTCCTGGCATGTTAGTATTTTCACTAAGTCTATGAAGCTGATATCTTTTGCACTTTTGTCGTGCTTGTTTGATCCTGCTATTGTGTGATTTAGCCGTAGCTAAGTGGTCATCTTTTGTAAAGCATCTTAAGTAGATCACTGCCATGTGCTTGGTTGTTATGTTGTAGTGCAGTAGCTTAGTTTCTTGTTGCATTCTAGATGGCATCGTGCTGTTAATCGTAGAATTGTGCCATTATTGTTTTGCTTGCCATTTGCAAACCGTGCATCCAATTCCGGTGATCTTTATACCGGTTTCGACCAAAATCAACTCATCTTTCCAGTGGCACACTTGGTTTGCCAAGTTGATGCCTTGTTCATCCTTTTCCTTCCGGAGCACGCATATGCATTGCATATAACATCCTGCGTGTCATGTCATGTTTTGCATCATGTTGCTTGCGCATTGCACCGTGGTTGATTGTGTTTTTCTTTGCTTGTGTTCTTGCCTTGGGTAGAGCCGGGAGACGAGTGCGTGATCGAGGAACCCGTTGAGTATGCTTACAAGGATCAAGCTTTCGTCAACTCGGAGAACTTTGCAGGCAAGATGACCATACCCTCGAAATCACTTCTATCTTTGCTTGCTAGTTGTTCGCTCTATTGCTATGCCGCGATACCTATCACTTGCTATATCATTCTTCCCATATTGCCATGTCAAGCCTCTAACCCACCTTTCCTAGCAAACCGTTGTTTGGCTATGTTACCGCTTTACTCAGCCCCTCTTATAGCGTTGCTACTTGCAGGTGATGATGGAGTTTGTTCCATGTTGGAACATGATTATTGTTGGGATATCATTATTACATATTGTTTACTTTAATGCACCTATATACTTGGTAAAGGGTGGAAGGCTCGGCCTTATGCTTGGTGTTTTGTTCCACTCTTGCCGCCCTAGTTTCCGTCATACCGGTGTTATGTTCCTTGATTTTGCGTTCCTTACGCGGTTGGGTTATAATGGGAACCCCTTGACAGTTCGCCTTGAATAAAACTCCTCCAGCAAGGCCCAACCTTGGTTTTACCATTTCCACCTAAGCCTTTTCCCTTGGGTTCCGCGGACTCAAGGGTCATCTTTATTTTAAACCCCCGGGCCAGTGCTCCTCTGAGTGTTGGTCCAACTTGTCAGCCGCCAGTGGCAACCAGGGGCAACTCTGGGCTGGCCTACCGGAAGTTTGGACAATCTGGTGCACCCTGAGAACGAGATATGTGCAGCTCCTATCGGGATTTGTTGGCACATTCGGGTGGCTTTGCTGGTCTTGTTTTACCATTATCGAAATGTCTTGCAACCGGGATTCCGAGTCTGATCGGGTCTTCCTGGGAGAAGGAATATCCTTCGTTGACCGTGAGAGCTTGTGATGGGCTAAGTTGGCACACCCCTGCAGGGTTTTGAAACTTTCGAAAGCCGTGCCTGCGATTATGGGCAAACGGGAATTTGTTAATATCCAATTGTAGAAAACCTGACACTTAACTTAATTAAAATGAATCAACCGCCTGTGTAGCCGTGATGGTCTCTTTTCGGCGGAGTCCGGGAAGAGAACACGGTCTCGTGTTATGCTTGAACTTAAGTAGTTTCAGGATCACTTCTTGATCTTTATAGCTTCTCGACCGTGCTTTGCTTCTCTTCTCACTCTCATTTGCGTAAGTTAGCCACCATACATGCAAGTGCTTGCTACAGCTCCACCTCACTACCCTTTCCTACCTTTAAGCTTAAATAGTTTTGATCGCGAGGGTGTGAGATTTTTGAGTCCCCGTGACTCACAGATTACTTCCAAAACCAGATGCAGGTGCCGATGATGCCAGTGCAAGGGACGCGACCGAACTCAAGTGGGAGTTCAACGAGGATTCGGGACGTTACTATGTGTTTTTTCCGGACGATCGGTAGAGGAGCCCAGTTGGGGAGATCGGGGATCTATGCATTTGGGGTTGTCTTTCTTTATTTGGTTCCGTAGTTGGACCTTGATTGTATTCTGGATGATGTAATGCTATATTTATGTATTGTGTGAAGTGCCGACTGTAAGCCAACTCTTTATCCCTTCCTTATTCAGTACATGGGATGTGTAAAGATTACCCCTCTTGCGACATGCCTATTATGCGGTTATGCCTCTAAGTCGTGCCCCGACACGTGGGAGATATAGCCGCATCATGGGTGTTACAAGTTGGTAATCAGAGCCTTCCCCGACTTAGGAGCCCCCTGCTTGATCGAATCGCTGACGTTGTTGAGTCTAGAAAAATGTTTTGAGTCTTATAGGATTATATATATAGGAGAGTAGGATTCTTTATACTCCTCAGTCCCTTCGTCGCTCTGGTGAGGCCTCCTGATGTAGAGTTTTAACTCTTCTCTTCTCAAATTTCATTAAAAAAATTAGGATCACGCGGGTATCTTGGAATCGTTCCGATGGTTTTGTGACGAGAACATTGTTCTTGGTGCCTCCTGACATTTAGGGGTTGTGGCAGTGTCCCAGGGAGTTGAGCTCCGAGGTGTTGTCGTCACAATTTCATCGTTGCAGTTCTGGAATACCTGAGTTTGCCGACATCGAAAATCTCATTTATGCAGTTGTTGGTGAGATAACCTCGACGCCACCCAGTACTGGGGCGGGAGTTCGGGAGTATTGCCATAACTCGTATAACGAATGCTTTTCGAAGGTTGAGGTAAATGATTTCCGAAGGTTTCTTGGTTATGTGTTGAAGTATGAATACAACTGGATGTAGGATTTGCTAGTTTTGGGTGAGATATTATGCTTCCCCTGTATCCCCAACACCTGATTGCATAACCAGAAAGTTTTGGGAGTTTCATAGGTGGGAATTCATGTAGCTCTAGTATTTCTTCCCGCAGATATTTGGTTTGTGATTGGGTAATCCTTACCAATTATTTGCTCATATCCGTACCTTGTTGTTTTATTCATCTATCTCTATCTAAGTGGCTTCTCAGCCTTATGGAAGTGTGATCATTTACTTTGGAATTCATTCGTTCATTTTTGTTCGAATGTTAAGGCTATATGTTGCAATTTCAATCCATTGATTCATCTTGAATATATGTCTTTCAGGATGCTAACGGATGTCAACCTCTTCAGGATGACTCCTCCAACGCGTGAGAATCTGGAACCTCCGCCACCACCTCCACCTCCGGAGGCATGGCAAGCTGTCATGACCGCCACCAACGTCAACACGCAGATGCTTATGCAACTCTTGCAAGAGCGCAACCAAGGAAATCAAGGCCAAGGCAACAATCAAGCTCAGTTTGCTACTCTCAGTCAGTTCCTCGCAAACCAGCCGAAGTCCTTCAGTAACTGTGTCGAGGCCACAGACGCTGATGATTGGCTCATGGATATCTGCAAACATTTTGAGTGTAGCAATGTCAGGCCTGAGGACTTTGTCAAGTTTGCTTCATTCCAACTCAAAGACCAAGCTGCTGAGTGGTATCAACAATACAAAGATTCCAGAGGAGGTCGTGTGATTACCTAGGATGATTTCCGCCGAGACTTTAAAGCTCACCACATTCCACAAAGTGTTGCTGAGAGTAAGCGTGAGGAGTTCCGCAATCTCAAGCAAGGCAACATGTCTGTTTACCAATACAACATCCTGTTTCAGAGGCTCTCTCACTTCGCTAAACAAGACGTCCCTGATGAGAAGAGCATGATTTATCAATTCAGAGGTGGCCTCAGAGAAGATCTGCAACTAGCTCTCGTGCTTTTTGAGACGACCAAGTATGATGATTTCTACAACATGACACTAAAGCAAGAGGCCACTCAGCTCAAGTTTGATGCTTATAAGAAGAGAGTCAGGGATGCAACTCAATCGTCTTCTTCAACTCAAGTGGCAGCTAAGCAACAGAAATTCTGGTTGCCTCCTCCTCCTCCGTTCCGTCAGCCTTATCAGCAGAAGAGTAATGGTGGCAATGGATCTTCCCACCCACCCAACCCAGGCTATCAGAACAAAGCTCCGTCTCATGCTCCAAGGTCAAGTGCTCCTTATCACCGTCCGCTCTCAGAGGTTACTTGCAACAAGTGTCAGCAGAAAGGGCACTATGCGAACAAATGCTTCAACCAAAGGCGTCTTCCGCCTCCTCCTCCTATGAGATCTGCCAGCAATGCAGTGGTCAAGCATAATCCCAAGTTTGTAAAGGTCAACATGATGAACGCAGCTCAGGCATAGGACTCTTCAGAAGTGATCATGGGTAATCTTCTTGTTAATGATATTCCTGCAAAAGTTCTTTTTGACACTAGTGCATCGCTTAGTTTCATCTCAAGACCATTTGCATCTAAGCATGAGTGGGTTTTCCAAGATTTGCCTAGTCCGTTAGCAGTTGTCTCACCGGGTAAATGCTTGTACGCAAGCTACATGGTTCCGGATGTTTCTAGCAAGATGGGTGACTATAAGTTTCTGTCATCTCCAATTGTTCTTAGTAACTCAGATATTGATCTAATTCTCGGCATGGACTGGCTTTCTAAGTACAAGGCTCAGCTTGATTGTGCTGCCAGGCAGATTCAATTGACACACTCGTCTGAGGATGTGATCATCTATGCCACTTGTGATGATACCATTCGACTGTTTTCTCTCAATGAGAAGGGCGAGTTGAATGCCATCTCTCAGATTCCAGTCGTTTGTGAATATCAAGACGTTTTTCCGGAAGAGCTTCCAGGAATGCCTCCTCACCGGCCAGTTGAATTCGTCATCGATCTTGAGCCTGGCACGGAACCTGTTTGCAAATGTCCTTACAAGCTTGGACCAGAAGAGTTGAAGGAGCTGAAGAAACAACTCGATGAACAAGAGCGTATGGGTCTGATCCGACCGAGTTCTTCTCCATGGGGTTGTGGTGTTCTTTTGTCAAGAAGAAGGATGGAACGGAACGACTCTGCATCGACTACCGTCCATTGAACAAGAAGACAATAAAGAACAAGTACCCACTTCCCAACATCAATGAGCTTTTCAAACAACTCAAAGGTTCTCAAGTATTCTCCAAGCTTGACCTCCGTATGGGCTATCATCAGATTCGCATTCGTGAACAAGATATCCCCAAGACAACATTCAGAACAAGTTATGGTTCTTATGAATACACTGTCATGTCTTTCGTCCTTGTCAATGCTCCTCCAACGTTCTCTCGCATGATGAACTTCATCTTCAACCCTTACACAAATGATTTCGTCTTGGTGTATCTCGATGATATTTTGGTCTTTTCAAAGAATAAGGAGGATCATGCCAAGCACTTGAGATTGGTGCTGGACAAACTCAGAGAACATCAGTTCTATACGAAGTTTTCAAAGTGCGGGTTTTGGCTCGATGAGGTTCTCTTCCTTGGGCATATCATCTCCACCAAGGGCATTGTTGTTAATCCTGAGAAGGTGTCTGCAATTGTGAATTGGGAACTGCCTCAGAATGTGAAGCAGCTCCGCAGCTTTCTTGGGCTTGCAAGCTATTGTCGAAGATTCATTGAGAATTTCTCTAAGATTGCAAAGCCTCTTTCCAACCTCCTCCAGAAGCATGTGAAGTATGTCTGGATGCCTGAATGCGACATTGCTTTCAACACCCTGAAAGAGAAGTTAGTCACAGCTCCAGTTCTGACTCCTCCTGATGAATCCAAACCATTCGCAGTTTTCTATGATGCCTCCCTGCAAGGTCTCGGTGCTGTGTTAATGCAAGAGAAGAAAGTTGTGGCCTATACCTCTCGCCGGTTGAAGCCCAACGAAAAGAACTACCTCACTCATGATCTTGAGTTGGCGGCAGTTGTCCATGCTCTTTTAACATGGAGACATCTCTTGTTGGGAAGGAAAGTGGACATCTTCACTGATCATAAGAGCCTCAAGTACATCTTCACTCAACCCAACCTTAACCTCAAGCAAACTCATTGGGTCAAAATGATTCAAGAGTATAATCCGAGTATTGAATATACTCCAGGCAAGGCCAATGTCATTGCAGACGCTTTGAGCAGGAAGGCTTACCGCAACAGCTTAATTCTCAAGCCCTTCCAACCGGACCTTTGTGTAGCTTTCCGCAAACTTCATCTCCAAGTTGTTCCTCAAGGATTTCTTGCCAACCTCCAAGTCTCTCCTACTTTGGAAGATCAAATTCTTGAGGCACAACTTCTTGATGCAATGGTGAAGAAGGTGAAAATGGGATTGCCAAGAGCCAACCCAAGTACAAGTGATATCGCCTTGATGACAAAGATACTCTATTCTTCGAGGATCGAATTGTTGTTCCTAAAGGTGACTGAGGGAGTCCTGGATTAGGGGGTCTCCGGACAGCCGGACTATATCCTTAGGCCAGACTGTTAGACTATGAAGATACAAGATTGAATACTTTGTCTCGTGTCCGGATGGGACTCTACTTGGCATGGAAGGCAAGCTAGGCAATACGGATATGTACATCTCCTCCTTTGTAACCGACCTTGTGTAACCCTAGCCCCCCCCCCCCCCCCCCCCCGGTGTCTATATAAACCGGAGGGTTTTAGTCCGTAGGACAACATACAATCATACCATAGGCTAGCTTCTAGGGCTTAGCCTCTCTAATCTCGCAGTAGATCTACTCTTGTACTACCCATATCATCAATATTAATCAAGCAGGACGTAGGGTTTTACCTCCATCAAGAGGGCCCGAACCTGGTAAAACATCATGTTCCCTGCCTCCTGTTACCATCCACCTTAGACGCACAGTTCGGGACCCCCTACCCGAGATCCGCCGGTTTTGACACCGACATTGATGCTTTCATTGAGAGTTCCTAAGTGTCGTCGCCGTTAGGCTTGATGGCTCCTACTATCATCGATAGCGATGCAGTCCAGTGTGAGACTTTTCTCCCCGGACAGATCTTTGTGTTCGGCGGCTTCGCACTGCGTGCCAACTCGCTTGGCCATCTGGAGAATATCGAAAGTTACTCCCCTGGCCACCAGGTCAGGTTTGGAAGCTTAAACTACACGGCCGATATCCGGGGAGACTTGATCTTTGACGGATTCGAGCCCCTGCCTTGTGCGTCACGCGGTCACGATGAGTACGATTTAGCTCTGCCATTGGACAGTGTTCAAGAAATCACACCGGCAGCCGCTCCGACCCTTAATTCAGAGCCAGTTGCGCCTCCCATGGATGGGTGGATAGACCCCGCCATAGAGGCCACATCCCCAACGGCGATCGAGCCGAATATCGATCTTACCCTTCACAAGAGCCGTGTTGTTAAACTGTCGGATACTTCTCCGACCACGGACTCCGAACCGCCTACGCCTGTTCCTATCGAATCCGGTTGGGCGCCGATGGAGTTTACCTCCGCAGATATCTTTCAGAACTCGCCCTTCGGCGACATACTGAATTCATTAAAGTCTCTCTCCTTATCAGGAGAGTCCTGGCCAAAATATGTCCGGCAGGATTGGGATACGAATGACGAAGAAATTCGCCGCCCACCCACCACCCACTTTGTAGCCACTGTCGATGACTTAACCGACATGCTCGACTCCGACTCCGAAGACATCCACGGTATGGACGACGATGCAGGAGACGAACAGGAACCACTGCCCACAGGGCACTAGACGCCCACTTCATCACATGACGTATACATGGTGGACACACCAAAAGAAGATGACGACGAGGAACGGAAGGACGCAACGAAGGGTTGTCCCCTCGAGAAGCAGTCAAAGCGGCGACGTAAGCGCCGCTCCAAATCCCGCCTCGGCAGAAACAACAATCATATAGACCCAGCGTTAGAGCAGGGTGAACCATCGCCGGACCACGGCAACACGGAGAATCAAACCGAACAACCCGACTCTGTCAAAGATAATAGTCCGGACGACATCACACCGGATAGACACCCGAAGCAACAGAATGCCCATCAAAGGCTCGTTGCCACCGCGAGGAGTCTAAAAAAGCAGAAGCAAAGGCTCAAGGCTGCGCAAGACACACTCAGAATTAGATGGAGTAAAGTGCTCAACACAGCTGCGAAGTACGGAGGTAATCACCCCACCAAGAGCTACCCGAAGCGGAAGTTGCTACCTGAATTCAATGAGGAGGCCTTAGATCCCCTGCAACCAAAAATTAAAACGGCCATCTGGCCGAATAAACAACCTCACGACCAACATAGAGTGGCAAACACCGCCGCACGTAAGCCAATACGCGATCCACGCGAGGGCTCTCATCAAAAGGACGGTGCAACTAGATCCATCTATGGACCACGCAAGCGCGCTCCAGCATACGATGCAAGACAACAAACATCCGAACAATGCGGTACACCCAGATACAGGGGTGCCGCACACCCCCTATGTTTCACCAACGAGGTGCTGGACCATTAATTTCCAAAGGGATTCAAACCCGTAAACATAGAGGCATACGACGGAACAACAGACCCAGGGGTCTGGATTGAGGACTATATCCCCCATATCCATATGGCTCGAGGAGATGATCTCCATGCCATTAAGTATTTACCCCTCAAACTCAAAGGGCCAGCTCGGCACTAGCTTAAAAGCCTCCCCGAAAGCTCCATTGGAAGCTGGGAAGAGCTCGAAGACGCTTTTCGGGCAAATTTTCAAGGGACTTATGTCCGACCTCCGGACGCGGACGATTTGAGTCATATAACTCAACAGCCCGGAGAGTCAGCCCGAAAGCTTTGGAACAGGTTTCTTACTAAAAAGAACCAAATAGTCGACTGTCCGGACGCGGAAGCCTTGGCAGCTTTTAAGCATAGCGTCCGCGATGAATGTCTTGCCAGACACCTCGGCCAAGAAAAGCCGAGAAGAATGGCAGCATTAACAAGCCTCATGACCCGCTTTTGCGCGGGTGAGGACAGCTGGCTAGCCAGATGCAGCACCAGCGACCCAAGTACATCCGAAGTTAGAGATGGAAATGGGAAATCACGACGCAGCAAAAATAATACGCGCCGGAATAAAGAAGACAGCCCGAAGAGCACGGCAGTAAACGCCGGATTCAGAAGCTCTCGGCCAGGTCAGAAAAAGCCGCCCTCTAAAGGCAGCAGAGACGAACTGTCCAGCTTAAACAAAATTCTGGACCAAATATGTCAGATCCATAGCACCCCTGGTAAACCCGCTAATCATACCCACAGAGAATGTTGGGTCTTCAAGCAGTCCGGCAAGCTCAATGCCGTACACAAGGGGGAGGATACACCAAGCGAAGACGAGGATGAGCCTCTCAAGCAAGACACTGGGGAACAAAAGAAATTTCCACCATAAGTCAAAACAGTAAACGTGTTACATGTGATCAAGTGGAGAAACAAAGCGGCACTCCCAGAGAAATATGCCCAAGGGCCTATCACCGCGGAGTCCTGCCACTGGTCGTCTCAACCGATCACTTTCGACCATTGGGATTACCCAACAAGTATCCGGCATGCAGGATGGGCTGCCTTGGTATTAGACCCAATAATTGACGGATACCATTTCACACGAGTCCTGATGGACGGTGGCAGCAGTCTAAACCTGATATATCAGGACACAATCCGCAAAACGGGGATAGACCCACTAAAAATTTGCCACGGCAATACTACCTTTAAAGGAGTAACGCCAGGCCCAGGGGCTCATTGCACGGGCTCCCTGCTACTAGAGGTTATATTCGGCTTCCCCGATAACTTTCGTAGCGAAAATTTAACATTCCACATTGCTCCGTTCCAAAGTGGCTATCAAGAACTACTTGGACGCGAAGCTTTCGCTCGCTTTAATGCAATACCGCATTACGCTTCCCTCACGCTTAAGATGCCCGGTCCACGTGGCATCATTACAGTGAATGAAAATATTGAGCGATCCTTGCGCACCGAAGAGAGTGTGACTGCCTTGGTAGCCGCACACTAAAAACGGCCTCACCAACTAAAGCATTTGATAGGTCGTCAAGACCACGGACACGGTTAGACGAGTCTGGCACAACTATATGTAATTCACACAGGTTTGATAGGCCACACCCCTATTACAAATACAAGGGGCTCAACGCGCGTAGACAAGTGGCAATTTTTACTCATCTTAAATTATACATGGTTTCTTTAAACCTACCTTTTTGCACGACAACTTTTCACCTAAGTTTCTCTCTTTTACAGATGACCATAGTGCTACACCCATCCAGGATACGGCACAACGGAGACACAGGCGCAGACGTGCAGCACAGACCCGTTCCAAGGGTTCTTTTTAGATTAAGACCCTACGTAAACCTTTTTTACTGTCTCTTGTTGATACACATCCCTCGGATTCTCAGTACAATTGAGAAGGATGCTGGCGTCTTGGCATGTGGCCACGTCAGAGTAATGCACGTACCTGGACACCTGGGGCTTCTTATAAAGGGCACTGTTTAGGCCCGGTTTGCACCATAAAGACCGAATACCTTAGGGAGTGTTCGGCGTCGCGAGTGTGGCCTTATATGCATCAGCTCCGAATCATGTCTTTGGTCAAATGTCGGGTTTGCCCGGCTCCTGTGTTTTGCTGCCTTACGTTCCGCTCTATCGGCTAACACGGCACTAGGAGAACTGCTGCGATTGTGCCCTGGTTCATCCGGACGAGCACCTCAGTAGAGAAAGCCGAAAACTGACTGTCATGATATAGCGTGAGACTGGTCAACCACTCGATGACCTATCGAAATGTTAGAATTCCTCCGCCTTAACGAAGGGCCGTTTCCCGGCCAGGCATGTACGCACCCCGAATTCGGATGAGTGCGAAGCCACCAGGGGCTATATAATAGCCCCACTGTCAAACTCCTATGGCTAAGTGAAAGTGTTAAAGCACTATAGTCCGGTTGCCTAGTTCGCTGCGCCATCACCTCTTTATTAGGACCAAGACGTTGGATTAAGTGTGAATACGCGTCTTCTGCGAACACCCCCGCATTATATGCGTGGGGGCTGAAGCCAACGACTACAATCTTTCAAGTTATACGCATGTATACATAAACGGCCGCACAGGAGGCATCATATTACTTTCGGGGAAAAGTATAAATACAACCTTGATAAATTTCATAAAAACTTTGTTTTTACAATGGGAATACATGTCACTCAAACATAATATTCTTCGAGCACTGGGTCTCTATCAAACAAGCACCCTCAAGAACTTCTTCAAAATAGTGCTCGGCAGCCACTCGGCCTATGGCCGAACCCTGCGCCGCAATAGTGGTAGCATCCATCTCCGCCCAGTATGCTTTGACACGGGCAAGGGCCATCCGCGAGCCTTCTATACACGCCGACCTCTTCATCGCATTGATGCGCGGCACTGCTCCAAGGAACTGTTGCACTAAGCTGAAATAGTTGTTCGGCTTTGGTTTTTCCGGCCACAGATGATCTATGACGGACCTCATGGCAAGTCCGGACAATCTATTGAGTTCGGCCCATTTGGCTAGCCGATCAGTCAAGGGAAGCGGACGCTCTGGAACGCTAAATTGCGACCAAAATAGCTTGTCCACTTCACGATATGTCTGATCTCGAAAGTATTCAGCCGCATCGACAGCACTCGTCGTCAAATCCAGATATGCGTCTGCCGAACTCCACAGCCGATCCAGAGGGGCATACTGCGGATCTCCGAACTTCCACCACAGCAAAAAGGGCTTCCCAGCCACAATATCACCAGCTTCACGCAGCTCTTCCTTCTTTGCCCTCATGGCAGAGCGGGTGTCTTTGGCCACCATCATGGCCTTTTCAAGGTCCGTCGCCTTCGCTTGGTTTTCTTCTTCAAGGAACCGACAATGGTCGGCAGTGTCTTTTAACTTTACAGCCATCTTGGCCATCTTTTCTTTTCTCTCACAATGTGCGGCCTTCTCGGCTCTTAACTCTTTGGCCGCCTTTAAAGCGGCCGCATTACTAATCCTTGTTTGTTCGTTGGCTCAGGCAAGTTTCGCCCGAAGGGTCTCCACGGCGGCAGCTCCATCTGCAGTCACAACATATTAAAGATACTGGCATCATGCTCCTCTTACTATGTGACATTGACCGTAAAAACATTACTTACCCTGTGCCTCGTCAAGCCGCTTGTTAACAAGCTCGATGTCATCATCTGCCGCATCCAGTTGCCGCTTTAGTTCGGCAAACTCATTAGTCCGGCCAGCCACTGGAGCTCCCATCACCTGCACATAAAGCGGTATGGTTATTACTTGGGATTACGATCCTCTGTTTGTCGCCGTTCTCGACGACGACCTGAGTCTCAGGGGCTACTATCTACACAGGGCACACCTAAAAATGTGTGGTACTATCAAAAAGTATATCATTTCACGTACCTCAAAGCCCGTCAGTAGACTCATAAAGGCTTCATGCAATCCGCTTTCGGTGGACGAAATTCTTTCCATCACTGTACCCATCAACGTACGGTGTTCTTCTGAGATGGCCGCTCGCTCCAATAGCTCCCTCAGTATGTCCGACCGCATACCAGACGGTGCCGGACTCTTTTGTTTGCTCTCTTCAAGAGCCGGACGCTAGGGACTTCGGGTGACTATAGGATTATCTTCTGGCCTCATCGGATCCGGAGAGGCCCTCCGCGACGACACTTCAAGGTCGCCCGCTTCTTGAGCGGGGGAGTCCGGGGGAGGCGTTTCGCTCTCCATCATCTCCGGAAGAAGATCCCCCGAAGACGAGCTCTGCTGAGAAGGGCTAAGATCCGAACTGCAAGATAAACGCTTCGGTTATTTTCCTCAGAGGTAAGGTAGTATTCTCCACTATTAAAGTACTTTTTGATTACTTACAGCTTGTTGGAGGGCTGATCCTCGCGCGGACCTTGTGCGGCAAAAGCACCCTCCAAGGCAAGACCCTCTGGCGGAGACTTCTTCTCACGTGTGGAAGCCTTGGTTTCCGGATTTTCAGAGGTAGTCCTCTTCCTTCCTCGAAGCTAGAGAAGGTCAGATTCTTCCCCTTGGTTATCCTCCTTCACGGAGGCGCTCATTCCCTCGGTTGGAATTGGTAGCGATGGGGGCCCGCTTTCGACCTCATTATTCCCCCCTTTATCTTCCTTTGAGGGCTCCGGGCAAGGTGCTAGCTCGAGCATCTTTTCCAGTATCGGATTCTCCAAACCCTCAGTAAGGGGGGCCGAACACCGAATCATCTTCGCCCTTGTTAGCCAATCCTTGTCAAAGAGCGATTTCTCAGAATGACGTCATGGTAAATGAAAGATGGTATGTTCGGCTAAAGGATTACTTACTTGGTCGGCGGTACGGTTGCTGCTTAGGCCCACGTCCTCGGTAGTATCCGGACACTCTATTTGGGGTCTGAAGAATGATTTGTACATCTCCTCATGCGTCAGGCTGAGAAAATTCTGAATAGTGTGTGACCCTTCTGGGTTGAACTCCCACATGCGGAGGGGCCGGCGTTTGCAAGGCTGGACTCGACGAACCAGCATGACTTGCACCACCGTAACCAGACTGAAATCTCCTTCAAAGAGATCTTGAATGCGGCTCTGCAGTATAGGCACGTCCTTGGCTGGACCCCAGCTCAGTCCTCTGCTAATCCATGACATCAGTTGTGGTGGGGGGCCCGAGCGGAAAGCAGGGCAGCCACCCACTTGGCACTTCTGGGAGCTGTGATGTAAAACCACTCCTGTTGCCATAATCCGGACACCTCTGGAAAGGAACCTTTTAGCCACGGAGCTCCTGCTATCTTGCTTATTAATGCGCCTCCGCACGCTGCATACTGCCCCTCGGCTATCTTCGGCTTCACGTCAAAGGTCTTGAGCCACAGGCCGAAGTGAGGGGTAATGCGGAGGAAGGCGTCACACACGACAATGAATGCCTAGATGTGGAGAAACGAGTCCGGGGCTAGATCGTGGAAATCTAGCCTATAATAAAACACCAAACCCCTAACAAAGGGATCCAGGGTGAGGCCTAGGCCTCGGAGGAAGTGGGAGATGAACACAACGTTCTTGTTGGGTTCGGGAGTAGGGATGACCTGCCCTCGGGCAGGCAGCCGATGCGAAACCTCGGTGGTCAGGTATCTGGCCTCCCTCAACTTCTTGATATCCTCTTCCGTAACGGAGGAGGGCATCCACCGGCCTTGAAGGCTAGATCCGGACATGATTGAAGGTCCGAAGCACCTGACCTGGGCTTTGGGTGTTAGAACTCGAGGCGGGGGAAGGATTTGATTGAGCATGGGAGGGAAAAAAGTAAAAGCCTTGTCCCTTTATAAAGAGGGTGAATACCAAGCGTCCTCTCCGTAGCCGTTTGGGACTTGCCTATAATCTAGGAGTCCTAGACACGGTTGGGTTACCCACAACTGTATTGATGAGAATCCCGTAATAAGGGGGACACGATCTCTGCTTTGACAAGACGTGTCAAAAAACTGCCTCACGTTATGTGCGAGGCTAGTTAAAGGAAACGGTTCGAATAATCACCGGGCCATGGCATAATGTCGTGCTGCCAAAACAAGTCAGCAAATTGGATTTGTGGAAATATTATTATCTCTATGGTGGTATGTGGAACTTATTTTGCAGGGTCAGACACTATCCTTGTATTCAAATTCTTCCGTGGTGTATTCGGAGGAGGAACCCGCCTTGCAATGCCGAAGACAATACTGCGCGCCGGACTCATCGTCATTGAAGCCTTGTTCAGGGGCTACTGAGGGAGTCCTGGATTAGGGGGTCTCCGGACAGCCAGACTATATCCTTTGGCCAGACTGTTAGACTATGAAGATACAAGATTGAAGACTTCATCTCGTGTCCGGA
Source organism: Triticum urartu (assembly GCF_003073215.2). Lineage (NCBI taxonomy): Eukaryota > Viridiplantae > Streptophyta > Magnoliopsida > Poales > Poaceae > Triticum > Triticum urartu. The sequence continues at coordinate 197,488,211 of NC_053023.1, forward strand.
TGGGACTCTACTTGGCGTGGAAGGCAAGCTAGGCAACATGGATATGTACATCTCCTCCTTTGTAACTGACCTTGTGTAACCCTAGCCCCCCCTGGTGTCTATATAAACCGGAGGTTTTTAGTCCGTAGGACAACATACAATCATACCATAGGCTAGCTTCTAGGGTTTAGCCTCTCTGATCTCGCGGTAGATCTACTCTTGTACTACCCATATCATCAATATTAATCAAGCATGACGTAGGGTTTTACCTCCATCAAGAGGGCCCGAACCTGGGTAAAACATCATATTCCCTGCCTCCTGTTACCATCCGCCTTAGACGCGCAGTTCGGGACCCCCTACCCGAGATCCGCCGGTTTTGACACCGACAGTAACCTTCGTAAAGTCATTATGAACGAGGCTCACAATTCACTCCTATCTATTCATCCTGGAAGTACAAAGATGTACCATGACCTCAAGCAGTCGTATTGGTGGACTCAGATGAAGCGATAAATTGCTCAGTTCGTGAATGAATGTGATGTCTACAGAAGAGTGAAAGCAGAACACCAACGGCCAGCTGGTCTCCTCCAACCTCTTGCCATTCCAGAATGGAAGTTTGATCATATTGAGATGGACTTCGTGACTGGATTTCCCAAGTCCAAGCGTGGAAATGATGCTACCTTTGTTGTCATCGACAAGCTTACAAAAGTGGCTCATTTTCTTCCTATCAAAGAATCTATCACAGCAGCTCAGTTGGCAGAGCTATATACCTCCAGGATTGTCTCCTTGCATGGCATTCTGCAGTTAATATCTTTAGATCACGGAAGCATCTTTACTTCTAAGTTCTGGATTTCCTTCCAGAAGGCCATGGGCACCAGCATCCGCTTCAGCACAGCCTTCCATCCTCAAACTAGTGGACAAGTCGAGCGAGTAAATCAAATTCTGGAAGATATGCTCAGGGCTTGTGTCATTTCTTTCGGTATGAAGTGCGAAGATTGTCTTCCATATGCCGAGTTCTCCTACAACAACAGCTTCCAAGCGAGTTCGGGCAAGGCCCCATTCGAGATTCTCTATGGCGGAAAGTGTCGTACTCCTCTTAACTGGTCAGAGACTGGTGAATGCCAACTTCTTGGCAATGACTTGATCACAGAGGCTGAAGAAATGTGCAAAGTCATCCGTGAAAATCTCAAAGTCGCGCAATTGCGCCAGAAGAGTTACTATGATAGCAAGCATCATGAATTGGCTTTCGAGATAGGAGACCATGTCTACCTCCGCGTCTCTCCAGTGAAAGGTACTCGTCACTTCGGTATCAAAGGGAAGCTTGCCCCTAGATACATGGGTCCTTCAAGATCATTGGCAAAAGAGGCGATCTCGCCTATCAACTTGAGCTTCCGCCCAACTTTGCAAATGTGCACGACGTGTTTCACGTGTCTCAGCTTCACAAGTGCTTCAAGACTCCTGACCACACCATCAACTTCGAAGAGATTGATCTCCGAGAAGACATGTCTTACCATGAGCATCCCGTTGCTATTCTTGAAGAAACTGAGCGCAAGACTCGCAACAAGTCTATCAAATTCCTGAAAGTGAAGTAGTCACATCATTTCGACCGACAAGCCACCTGGGAACGCGAGGATCACCTCCGTTCCGAATATCCGGAGTTCTTTCAGTCCTAGATCTCGGGACGAGATCCTTTCATAGTGGTGGAGTGTTGTAACACCCCGGATGTAACTTACCATATTTGTACTCCGGCTCTTGCCATTTTCGGCTCTAAGTTATGAGATTCGTGGTTGGGTTCTTGTCTTTGTTTTGAATTTTGTTCATGTCATGCATATCATATCATGTCATCATGTGCATCGCATTTGCATACGTGTTCGTCTCATGCATCCGAGCATTTTCCCCGTTGTCCGTTTTGCAATCTGACACTCCTATGTCCTCCGGCGCCCCCTTTTGCCTCTTTTCATGAGCGGGTGTTAAACATTCTCGGAATGGACCGAGATTTGCCAAGCGGCCTTGGTACACCACCGGTAGACCGCCTGTCAAGTTTCGTGCCATTTGGTGTCTGTTTGATACTCCAACGGTTAACCAGGGAACCGTAAAGGCCTCGTGTGTGTTGCAGCCCAACACCCATCCAAAGTGGCCCAATAACCCATCCAAACCCCCTCCATCCTCTCAGCCATTCGATCACGACCGTGTTTCCAAAAACCGCACTCCATTTGGACACTCCAAACTCCTCCTATGTATAAATAAGTGATCCCCTCTCCAAATTCGCGGTCAAAACCCTACCCTAACCATCCCCGCCGCCATCGGACGCGTCTAAGACGGCCGGACGTGTCCGCGCCGCCGCCCGCATCCAACCCCGCGCCACCACATGGCACCGAACCACCTGCCGCAGCCGCAGCCCGCGAGCCCTCGCCGCCCGGCCGCTCCCCCGCGCGTCCCCGCGCCCGAGGACGGCGAGCGCCGCCGCCGCAGGCCTCCTCCGCCGCCCGGCTAACCCCCGCGCCGCCGCCGTTCGCCCTCTCCGCCGCCTCGCCGGTCACCGCTACCCATGCCTCGCCGGCGTCGCGCTTCCCCGCCACCGCGCCGCGCCGGATCCAGCCAGATCTCGTCGCCCCGAGCTCGCTGGCGTCTTCCTCCACTACTCCGGCCTGTTTGGTAACGTAGCAGAATTTTAAAATTTTCTACGCATCACCAAGATCAATCTATGGAGTCATCTAGCAACGAGGGAGAGAGGAGTGCATCTACATACCCTTGTAGATCGTGAGCGGAAGCGTTCAAGAGAACAGGGTTGATGGAGTCGTACTCGTCGTGATCCAAATCACCGATGACCAAGTGCTGAATGGACAGCACCTCCGTGTTCAACACACGTACGGTTGGAAGACGTCTCCTCCTTCTTGATCCAGCAAGGGGGAAGGAGAGGTTGATGAAGATCCAGCAGCACGACGACATGGTGGTGGAAGCAACGGTGATCTCGGCAGGGCTTCGCCAAGCGCAGGGAGACGGAGGATTGTCACGGGAGGGAGAGGGAGAGGCCAGGGGCTTGGGTGCGGCTGCCCTCCCTCCCCCCACTATATATAGGGTTCCTAGGGGGGTGCCGGCCCTAGGAGATCCAATCTCCTAGGGGGGCGGCGGCCAAGGGGGTGCCTTGCCCCCCAAGGCAAGGGTGGCGCCCCCATCCCTAGGGTTTCCAGCCCTAGGCGCAGGGGGAGGCCCAAGGGGGGCGCACCAGCCCACTAGGGGCTGGTTCCCCTCCCACTTCAGCCCATGGGACCCTCCGGGATAGGTGGCCCCACCCGGTGGACCCCCCGGGACCCTTCCGGTGGTCCTGGTACAATACTGATTACCCCCGAAACATTCCCGATGGCCGAAACTTGACTTCCCATATATAAATCTTCACCTCCGGACCATTCCGGAACTCCTCGTGATGTCCGGGATCTCATCCGGGACTCCGAACAACTTTCAGGTTACCGTATGCTAATATCTCTACAACCCTAGCATCACCGAACCTTAAGTGTGTAGACCCTACGGGTACGGGAGACATGCAGACATGACCGAGACGCCTCTCCGGTCAATAACCAACAGCGGGATCTGGATACCCATGTTGGCTCCCACATGCTCCACGATGATCTCATCGGATGAACCACGATGTCGAGGATTCAATCAATTCGTATACAATCCCCTTTGTCAATCGGTACGTTACTTGCCCGAGACTCGATCGTCGGTATCCCAATACCTAGTTCATTCTCGTTACCGGCAAGTCACTTTACTCATACCGTAATGCATGATCCCGTGATCAACCACTTGGTCACTTTGAGCTCATTATGATGATGCATTACCGAGTGGGCCCAGAGATACCTCTCCGTCATACGGAGTGACAAATCCCAGTCTCGATTCGTGCCAACCCAACAGATACTTTCGGAGATACCTCTAGTGTACCTTTATAGTCACCCAGTTACGTTGTGACGTTTGGCACACCCAAAGCACTCCTACGGTATCCGGGAGTTGCACAATCTCATGGTCTAAGGAAATGATACTTGACATTCAGAAAAGCTACAGCAAACGAACTACACGATCTTTGAGCTATGCTTAGGATTGGGTCTTGTCCATCACATCATTCTCCTAATGATGTAATCCCGTTATCAATGACATCCAATGTCCATAATCAGGAAACCATGACTATCTGTTGATCAACGAGCTAGTCAACTAGAGGCTCACTAGGGACGTGTTGTGGTCTATGTATTCACACATGTATTACGATTTCCGGATAACACAATTATAGCATGAACAATAGACAATTATCATGAACAAAGAAATATAATAATAACCATTTTATTATTGCCTCTAGGGCATATTTCCAACAGTCTCCCACTTGCACTAGAGTCAATAGTCTAGTTACATTGTGATGAATCGAACACCCATGCAGTTCTGGGGTTGATCATGTTTTGCTCTAGGGAGAGGTTTAGTCAACGGATCTGCTACATTCAGGTCTGTATGTACTTTACAAATCTCTATGTCTCCATTTTGAACACTTTCACGAATGGAGTTGAAGCGGCGCTTGATATGCCTAGTCTTCTTGTGAAACCTGGGCTCCTTGGCAAGGGCAATAGCTCCAGTGTTGTCACAGAAGAGAGTCGTCGGGCCCGACACATTGGGTATGACTCCTAGGTCGATAATGAACTCCTTCACCCAGACTGCTTCTTGTGCTGCCTCCGAGGCTGCCATGTACTCCGCTTCACATGTAGATCCCGCCACAACGCTCTGCTTGCAACTGCACCAGCTTACTGCCCCACCATTCAAAATATACACGTATCCGGTTTGTGACTTAGAGTCATCCAGATCTGTGTCGAAGCTAGCATCGACGTAACCCTTTACGACGAGCTCTTCGTCACCTCCATAAATGAGAAACATATCCTTAGTCCTTTTCAGGTACTTCAGGATATTCTTGACCGATGTCCAGTGTTCCATGCCGGGATTACTTTGGTACCTTCCTACCAAACTTACGGCAAGGTTTACATCAGGTCTGGTACACAGCATAGCATACATGATAGACCCTATGTTCGAGGCATAGGGGACAACACTCATCTTTTCTCTATCTTCTGCCGTGGTCGGGCATTGAGCCGTGCTCAATCTCGTACCTTGCAATACATGCAAGAACCCCTTCTTTGACTGATCCATTTTGAACTTCTTCAATATCTTGTCAAGGTACGTACTCTATGAAAGACCAATGAGGCGTCTCGATCTATCTCTATAGATCTTGATGCCTAATATATAAGCAGCTTCTCCAAGATCCTTCATTGAAAAACACTTGTTCAAGTAGGCCTTTATGCTTTCCAAGAATTCTATATCATTTCCCATCAACAGTATGTCATCCACATACAATATGAGAAATGCTACAGAGCTCCCACTCACTTTCTTGTAAATGCAGGCTTCTCCATAAGTCTGCGTAAACCAAATTGCTTTGATCATCTCATCAAAACGAATGTTCCAACTCTGAGATGCTTGCACCAGCCCATAAATCGAGTGTTGGAGCTTGCACACCTTGTCAGCATTCTTAGGATCGACAAAACCTTCCGGCTGCATCATATACAATTCTTCCTTAAGGAAACCATTAAGGAATGCCGTTTTGACGTCCATTTGCCATCTCTCATAATCATAGAATGCGGCAATTGCTAACATGATTCGGACGGACTTCAGCTTCGCTACGGGTGAGAAAGTCTCATCGTAGTCAACCCCTTGAACATGTCGATAACCCTTAGCGACAAGCCGAGCTTTATAGATGGTCACATTACCATCCGCGTCTGTCTTCTTCTTGAAGATCCATTTATTTTCTATGGCTCGCCGATCATCGGGCAAGTCAGTCAAAGTCCATACTTCGTTTTCATACATGGATCCTATCTCGGATTTCATGGCCTCCAGCCATTTGTCGGAATCCGGGCCCGCCATCGCTTCTTCATAGTTCGAAGGTTCACCGTTGTCTAACAACTTGATTTCCAAGACAGGGTTGCCGTACCACTCTGGTGCGGAACGTGTCCTTGCGGACCTACGAAGTTCAGTAGTAACTTGATCTGAAGTTTCATGATCATCATCATTAACTTCCTCTCTAGTCGGTGCAGGCACCTCAGGAACATTTTCTTGAGCTGCGCCACTTACCAGTTCAAGAGGTAATATTTCATCAAGTTCTACTTTCCTCCCACTTATTTCTTTCGAGAGAAACTCTTTCTCTAGAAAGGACCCATTCTTGGCAACAAAGATCTTGCCTTCGGATCTGAGGTAGAAGGTATACCCAACAGTTTCTTTAGGGTATCCTATGAAGACGCATTTTTCCGACTTGGGTTCGAGCATTTCAGGTTGAAGTTTCTTGACATAAGCATCGCATCCCCAAAGTTTTAGAAACGACAGCTTAGGTTTCTTCCCAAACCATAATTCATACGGTGTCGTCTCAACGGATTTCGACGGAACCCTATTTAAAGTGAATGCGGCAGTCTCTAAAGCATAGCCCCAAAATGACAGTGGTAAATCAGTAAGAGACATCATAGATCGCACCATATCAATAGAGTGCGATTACGACATTCGGACACACCATTTCGCTGAGGTGTTCTAGGCGGCGTGAGTTGTGAAACTATTCCACATTTCCTTAAGTGTGTGCCAAATTCGTGACTCAAGTATTCTCCTCCACGATCTGATCGCAAGAACTTGATTTTCCTGTCACATTGATTTTCAACCTCACTCTGAAATTCCTTGAACTTTTCAAAGGTCTCAAACTTGTGTTTCATTAAGTAGACATACCCATATCTACTCAAGTCATCAGTGAGGGTGAGAACATAATGATAGCCACTGCGAGCCTCAACACTCATTGGACCGCACACATCAGTATGTATGATTTCCAACAAATTGGTGGCTCACTCCATTGTTCCTGAGAATGGAGTCTTGGTCATTTTACCCATGAGGCATGGTTCGCACGTGTCAAATGATTCATAATCAAGATACTCCAAAAGTCCATCTGCATGGAGCTTCTTCATGCGTTTGACACCTATGTGACCAAGGCGGCAGTGCCACAAGTATGTGGGACTATCATTATCAACCTTACATCTTTTGGTATTCACACTATGAATATGTGTAGCATTACGCTCGAGATTCATTAAGAATAAACCATTCACCATCGGAGCATGACCATAAAACATATCTCTCATATAAATAGAACAACCATTATTTTCGGATTTAAATGAGTAGCCATCTCGAATTAAACGAGATCCTGATACAATGTTCATGCTCAAAGCTGGCACTAAATAACAATTGTTGAGGTTTAAAACTAATCCCGTAGGTAAATGTAGAGGCAGCGTGCCGACGGCGATCACATCGACCTTGGAACCATTTCCGACGCGCATCGTCACCTCGTCCTTCGCCAGTCTCCGTTTATTCCGCAGCTCCTGCTTTGAGTTACAAATGTGAGCAACCGCACGGGTATCAAATACCCAGGAGCTACTACGAGTACTGGTAAGGTACACATCAATTACATGTATATCACATATACCTTTAGTGTTGCCGGCCTTCTTATCCGCTAAGTATTTGGGGCAGTTCCGCTTCCAGTGACCACTTCCCTTGCAATAAAAACACTCAGTCTCGGGCTTGGGTCCATTCTTTGGCTTCTTCCCGGCAGCTTGCTTACCGGGCGCGGCAACTCCCTTGCTGTCCTTCTTGAAGTTCTTTTTACCCTTGCCTTTCTTGAACTTAGTGGTTTTATTCACCATCAACACTTGATGTGCCTTTTTGATTTCCACCTCCGCTGATTTCAGCATTGAATATACCTCAGGAATGGTCTTTTCCATCCCCTGCATATTGAAGTTCATCACAAAGCTCTTGTAGCTCTTCTTCATCGAAAAAATTGCGAACTTCTCGATCCATGAGAAAGATCCCTCCAAGAACTCAACATCACCGTGCGCAGGCCCCACGGTGGGCGCCAACTGTCGTGGAATTGTCACGGCAGATGTCCTTAGTTTCAGGACTTAGTCGCGAGGCCAACGCATCTATGTGGTAGCTTGAGAGGGGTTGAGCGGGACGAGTGGCACGATGTTTTACCCAGGTTCGGCCCCTCACGGTGGAGGTAAAAGCCTACACCCTGCTTCATTGATATTGATGATGATGATCACGGTTACAAGTGTGCTCTATCTCGAGAGCTATTGTCTAAACCTAACTTGTCCAACTTGTGGAACTTGTGTATCCTCTCCCCTTTGGGGAGCCCTGCCCCTCCTTATATATGTTGGAGGGGCGGGTTACATGTAGAGTCCTATTAGGATTAGGACTAGTCTATCTCTAATACAAACCGGATACAAGTCCAGGTCTTAACTCCTTGTAAGATAAACGTTCCTCATGCCTTTCCTCTTAAACCGGCCCACCATTAAACGTGAACCGGCCTTCTGGGCCTTGGGCCTTGTCATCCGTCTGTCCCACACGCCGGATCACCGGTGAGTCATAATGACCAGGTGGGTTGCTTGTAAACCGCCAGGTCAGGGCGGGTCGCCAGTAACTCGCCAAGTGTCAGCGGGGTCTTCTGATAAACCGCCAAGTCCTGGCCGGGTTAACTTCCGGCCGGTTTACGCCGCGGGGTATATCCCTGACATTAGCCCCCAAGTTTAGCTTGGATTTATTCATGGTAAACTTATGCTGCAAAATAAACACAAGAACAAATTTGACAGGTTATGCTCCGGGTTAAGAATTTTTGTAAACCGGTACCTGATCATCCTTAAGTCCTTGTTATTTCCTCCTTCTGAGAAATCCGGGTCAACAGACCAGCTTCATAATCAATTTGCCGACCTTGGTTTGTCATCAAGAAATATCGTGAAGAATAAATCCTTTGACTCAGCTCCCAAAGCGCCGGTTTAAGAAACATGGGTCTGAAAATACTTATCTGATATTCAACCGGTTTGAAGATGTAAAACTTGCCGGTTTAATATTACCAAAATAGCCAGTTTATAAGTACTGATGGCGCCGGATCATAATTGTTGTCGACACCGGGTCATGTAATTGATCTTCCTGATTTACTCAAAACTGATAAAATGAAGATGTTCCTCCTTTATATGCATAATACCTGTAGCCCCCAAGTCTTAAGAGGAGAACATAGTGATAACTTAAGACTTGCTCCAATAAGTGTTTCAACCTTGAAGAAATCCGGTTTGTTCATCTCAATTATATAAACTGAATACTCCATATATGTAGCCCCCAAGTGCCGGGTTGTCATGCTTGCAGCAACCTGGGACTTGTAATTTCTTATAAAAACTTCAATTAGTGTAGCCCCCAAGGGCCGGTTCAGTAAGATAATATTGAGTTGGGACTTTATATATACTTCATTGAAAATAACATCATATGATGTAACTCCCATCATGGGGCTTGAACCCAGGTCCACAAGGTTAAGAGCTTTGTGCTTTACCCACTGAGGAGTGGACCCTTCAATATAATGGATAAAAACTTGTGTACCTTGAATTGTTGACAGGAGCAATTGGTAGCCCCCAAGGGCCGGCTCATTATAATATGATGAGTCGGGTCTTCTAAAAATGACTTGGCATTAGTCCCCCAAGTGTCATGATGCATGCTTGCAGCGACATGAGACTTGCATGTAATCTCGATTTGAATAATGTAGCCCCCAAGTGCCGGGTTGTAAGCCTGTAGCGACTCGGGACTATTCCTTCCATTGTACAATAAATGATATCCTTTGATAAAATAGTAGACATTGTGCTATAGCGACTTTGAAAACTCAATAATACCGGTTATTAATAACCATAAAAATCCAGCCATGTTGGCTATTCAAGATAATATAATCCGGTGAAAACCTTATTCATTCAAGTTTGGCTATTTGAATAATATAACCCAATGATTTATAAGCGCATAATTCCGATGGCGCAATCCAAATATATATACACTGGTGACTTATAGTCCAAAAACCAGGCCGGTTTAACAAACCTGTTTCTGCATACAACAAGTTTAAAGTGTCCTGGCGGTTTACCGCCGGACGGGTCATAATGCCCAACATATAACCCGGGTTTATAACCAAGGCTGCACTTAAAAACATGAAATATATCATACCTATGACATTGAATCACATCGTTGGTTTACCAACTTTTTGTAGTAAGAGTGATAACCCCAATCTTGGAGTAATGATAACTCCTTTCATATTGTACCGGTTTATGATGAAACCGTACCGGGTTTGTGATAAACACCGGTTTATTCCATAATAGGATGGTAATAGAAAATCAACCAAGCAAATAGTCTCCGGATTAAAATGGACCATGTTCCGTCAATTGACAGTTTGAACCGGCTTAAAACTTTGTCAGTTTAAAAAACGCAATAAAAAGAACGAAATATCTTTCAAAGAAAAATGTGAAGCAAAGGCAACGACAAAACCGTTTGCAAAAAGAGGCTTATTTGAGCTGATCAGATGGCGTTACCATGGTCGGACATGACCAAGCTCCCGATAGGTGTAGCTATGGTTCAAGTGTAACACCCCGGATGTAACTTTCCCAATTTGTACTCCAACTCTTGCTGTTTCCGGCGTTAAGTTATTTTATTTTCTCGGGTTTGGGTTTTTGTCTCCGTGTGTTGTTGTCGTTGTCATGCATCTCATATCATTTCATCATGTGCATTGCATTTGCATACGTGTTTGTCTCATGCATTCGAGCATTTTCCCCATTGTCCGTTTTGCATTTCGGCGCTTCGTTCTCCTCCGGTGGTCATTTCTAACTTTCTTTCGTGTGTGGGGATTAAACATTTCCGGATTGGACCGAGACTTGCCAAGCGGCCTTGGTTTACTACCGGTAGACCGCCTGTCAAGTTTCGTATCATTTAGACTTCGTTTGATACTCCAACGGTTAACCGAGGGACCAAAAAGGCCTCGTGTGTGTTGTAGCCCAACACCCCTCCAATTTGGCCCAAAACCCACCTAATCCTGCTCCATCATCTAGAGCATTCGATCACGATCGCGTGGCCGAAAACCGCACCTCATTTGGACTCTCCTAGCTCCCTCTATGCATATAAATAGACCCCCCCCCCGAAATTCGGATCTCTTTCTCCCCCGAAACCCTAAAGAATCCACCTCGCGCGCACCGGACATGTCCGCCGCGCCGGACATTTCGTCCGCCGCCGCCCGCGGTCTCTAGCCGTCTGCCACGTGGCAAGCCGCCATCGCCCGAGGCCCGCGCGGCCCAGCCGGGGCCCCCGCGGCCCGCAGACGCCGCGCCACCCGCGGCCTTCTCCTTCCCGACGCCGCTCGCCCACGCCGCCTTCGCCGCCTCGGACGCCGCCGCCTGCGCGCCGCCTCGTCGCCGTCCGCCGCCACCGGAACCTCGCCGCTGCCGCGGGAGCCTCGCCCAGCCGCCTCCCCGCCGCCGGATCCGGCCAGGAGAGGCCGGGGCGACCTCCCCCTCGCCTCCCCGCCACTCCGTCAAGCTCGCCGGAGCCGAGGGAGCTCGTCGGACTTGCCTCGGGCCGCATGCCCGCCGAAACCCTAGATCTATCCCGGAGAGGTTGTTTTTTTTCTTCTAAGTCCCAAAAATTCCAGATCCAAGTGCTCATGTTCATAGCCTCGTAAATTTGCATCCGTAGCTCCGATTCATACATATAGCATATCAAAATGTTCATCTCAGAGAGTACATCATTTCATTCCATTGCATCATTTTCATTTGAGTTCATCTTGATTCCCGAAATGCTGTTAGAAGAGGGCTACTTGAGATAATTGTCAGATCTGCTACTCCATTTAGGTTTTTGTCATTTTTGCCATGATTAATGTGTGCATGATATGCCCTGATGCTCTACATATGTTTTGTTAAGGGTTTTGTCATCTTTCCGGAGGTGCAACCCATGTATTTTTGTGATGTGTGGGGTGACTAGCACAAGCTTGCAAAGTGGTGCACTTGTTAATTCTGTTTTCAGGGACTTAGCATTTCCACTAAGTCCTTGATCTGTTTATCTCATGATGCCATATGTTCATGTTGTTTCCTAGTGATCCGTGCCTCTTTTGAGGATGATCAGTAAGGATGTTTTGTTAATCTTGTAGTGCTCTATCCATCCATGTCTTTGTTTGCATTTATGGAGTACCCTAGCTTGAGTCAATCGAGCTCTACTTTTGCTACTTTGTGAATCTGGGCAGATTGTCAACTTGTTTGCAATTTTGCCGATGATGTTGTAGTTGATCCGTGCATGCTATGCTTTTGTTCTTGTCATGTCTAGCTTGCATTTTGTGTGTTCTTGATGGGTGTATGCTTAGTTTTTCACTACTTGCACCGTAGTGAGTTCATCGAGCTCGTAAACATGCCTACTTGATATCTGTTTTCAGCATGCTCTAGTTTTCACTAAGTGTGAAAACTGATTATGTTTTTGCTATGTTCACATGCTTGCAATTGAATTTTCTGATCCCTTTTGGCTCAAGGTCACTAAGGGACTTTTGTTAAGCTCTTTGATTAGCTCCATGCCATGCTTTACTTTGCCATGTTCAGGTCCTGTAGCATGAAGTTTTGTTGCTCCGAAGAGTGCTATCTGATCTGAAATTCCAGACAAGTGTTGATTTCACTAAGTCTGAGATCTGTTTGCCATATGCATTTTTTTGCCATGCTTGTTTGAACCTGTTAATGGATGAATTGGCCGTAGCTCAATGCTAGACTTTTGTTAAGCATCATGAATGCATCCCTGCCATGTATTTTGTTGTCATGTTTGGGTGCTGTAGCATGTTCATATCATTGCATTTAGATGGCTACTTGCTGTAAATCGCAGACCGGTGTCTTATTTGAATCGCTTCCCATTTCCAAACCGTAACTCCGATTCCGGTGTTCTTTATATCGTTTTCAAGCGATTTCATCTCATCTTTCCAGTGGCACACTTGGATTCCCAAGTTGAGGCCAGGTTCATGCATTCTCTGTCATATCTTGCATATGCATCCCGCATCGCATCCCGCATAGCATATCATCATTGCATCATTTTGTTTGATCCTTGCACGTGGTTGATTGTGTCCTTGTTGCTTGTTTGTCTTGTTTGGTTAGAGCCGGGAGACGAGTTCGCTAATGAGGAGCCCGTTGAGTTTGCTTTCGAGGATCCAGTCAACTCTGACAACTGTGCAGGCAAGATAATCATACCCTCGAAATCACTACTATCTTTGCTATGCTAGTTTGCTCGCTCTTTTGCTATGCCAATGCTACGATGCCTACCACTTGCTTTCAAGCCTCCCAAATTGCCATGTCAAACCTCTAACCCACCTTGTCCTAGCAAACCGTTGATTGGCTATGTTACCGCTTTGCTCAGCCCCTCTTATAGCGTTGCTAGTTGCAGGTGAAGATTGGAGGCCGTTCCTTGTTGGGTCATTTATTTACTTGTTGGGATATCATTATATTGCCATGTTATTTTAATGCATCTATATACTTGGTAAGGGTTGAAGGCTCGGCCTCTCGCCTAGTGTTTTGTTCCACTCTTGCCGCCCTAGTTTCCGTCATATCGGTGTTATGTTCCCGGATTTTGCGTTCCTTACGCGATTGGGTTATAATGGGAACCCCTTGATAGTTCGCCTTGATTAAAGCTTTTCCAGCAATGCCCAACCTTGGTTTTACCATTTTCCACCTAGCCTCTTCCCCCCCCCCCGGGCCAGTGCTCCTCTGAGTGTTGGTCCAACCTAGAGCCCCTTGCAGCGCCACCTCGGGGAAACTTGAGGGCTAGTTTTAGTTGTACGGATTGCTTATCTGAGTGTGCCCTGAGAACGAGTTATGTGCAGCTCCTATCAGAATTTGTCGGCACATTCGGGCAGTGTTGCTGGTCTTGTTTTAAGCTGTCGAAGTGTCTTGAAGAACCGAGATACCGAGTCTGATCGGAACGTCTTGGGAGGAGGTCTATTCCTTCGTTGACCGTGAGAGCTTGTCGTGGGCTAAGTTGGGACTCCCCTGCAGGGATTTGAACTTTCGAAAGCCGTGCTCGTGGTTATGGGCAGATGGGAATTTGTTAATGTCCGGTTGTAGATAACTTGAACCTTAACTTAATTAAAATGAATCAAGTGAGTGTGTTACCATGATGGCCTCTTCTCGGCGGAGTCTGGGAAGTGGACACGGTGTTGGAGTTATGCTTGCGCAGGTTGCTCTCTAGTTTCTCGCTCGCGCTTTGCCTCCTCTTCTCGCTCTCTTTTGCGAATAAGTTAGCCACCATATTTTGCTAGTCGCTTGCTGCAGCTCCACTTATATTTACCTTGCCATACCTATAATCTTAAATAGTCTTGATCGCGAGGGTGCGAGATTGCTGAGTCCCTGTGGCTCACAGATTACTATTACACCAGATGCAGGGCCTGATGATTCCGCTCCAGGAGACGCGTTTGAGCTCAAGTGGGAGTTCGACGAGGACTCTCAATGTTACTATGTTTCCTTTCCTGATGATCAGTAGTGGTGCTTAGTTGGGGGTGATCGGGACCGTGTCGCATGTTGGGTTCTCTTTTATTTTGGCGCCGTAGTCGGGCCATGAGTGTTTGGATGATGTAATGTTATTTATGTTCTTGATTGACGTGGCGAGTGTAAGCCAACTATGTTATCTCCCCTTTATTATTTATATTACATGGGATGTTGTGAAGATTGCCTAACTTGCGACATATGCCTTCAATGCGATTATGTCTCTAAGTCGTGCCTCGACATGTGGGAGCTATAGTCGCATCGAGGGTGTTACAAGTTGGTAATCAGAGCCTTCCCCGACCTTAGGAGCCCCATTGCTTGATCGTTTTTAGCGGCCGAGTTGTGTCTAGAAAAAATGTTTTGAGTCATTTAGGAATTATATATCGGAGAGTTTAGGGATTCTTTTTACTTCCCAGTCTCCTCATCGCTCTGGTAAGGCATCCTGACGTAGAGTTTTGACTCTTCTCTTCTCAAATTTCACTAAAAAAAATTTAGGATCACGCGGGTATCTTGGAATCGTTCCGATGGTTTTATGATGAGAACATTGTCTTGGTGCCTCCTGTCAGGGGATTTGTGGAAGTGTCCCGGGGAGTTGAGATCTGAGGTGTTGTCATCATAATTTTATTGTTGCAGTTCTGGAATACCTGAGTTTAGTACGCCGACATCGAAAATCTCTTTTATGCAGTTCGTTGGTGAGATAACCTCGATGCCACCCAGTACTGGGGCGGGAGTTCGGGAGTATCGCCATAACTTGTATAACGGATGCTTTTCGAAGGTTGAGGTAGATGTTTTCCGAAGGTTTCTTGGTTATGTGTTGAAGGATGGATACAGCTTGATGTAGGATTTGCTAGTTTGGGTGAGATATTATGCTTCCCGTGTATCCCCAACACCTGATTGCATAACCGGAAAATTTAGGGAGTTTCATAGGTGGGAATTCAAGTAGCTCTTAGGATATCTTTCCGACGGATATATGATATGAAATTGGGGTTCGGCGTCTAGTGGTCCGCCTATTCACGGTCGATTTTACAGTGGTCTCGTTGTGTCTTAAAGAGTCCTTGGCTATGCCGACTCGGGGACGCTTCGTATGTCATGTGCACTGCCTTGTACATGATGGTGCTGTACGATCAAGCCCGTGTAGGCCCCACCACGAAAACTTCGGATGAAATCTCTGTCATATGTTTGTTCCGGCTTATTCTGCAAGCCAACCTTTTGTTTTTGTTTTGGGTTGTGGTATTCGAGTTGCTTCGAAGTCAAATGTTGATTCCATACCTTTCCTAGGCGGTGTTCTCATATTCCTATGTGAATACTAATCCTTCATGATAATTGAGATTGGCATGTCATTTCTTTCCAACCGGCGTGTTTCTCTTCAAGTGGATCTGATCATTTCAACATCCGCAAGATCAAGTATCAGTTCTTCTCAACGCTGTTTGTTTCATCCATCTCCAAGTTGCCTTTGTTTTTTCCCGCCCACCCACCCTTTTTCTTCAAGGAATCTGATGTCTTAATCAAGTATCCTTTTATTCTTGTGAAGTCTCTCCATCCTTTCCTTCAATGTTCTTATCCGGCGATTCTCGTGAAGATACTAACGGAGCTTCTAGTTCATCATTCTTCTTTCTTTTATCTTCTCCGGTGGTTTCAAGTCAAGCTTTGTTGATCTTACCCTTTTCCTCATTTCAATACCTTCTCATGCCGATGCACCTCATATTCATTCACTTCTCGTTATTCATTTGTTCCGGAGTGCTCAAGATATCTCGAAGATTCATGTTACCACTCTGCTTTCGTTCAAACTCTTTTGAGGATGTTATATCATTTAAGTCATTTAATTCAACTGGTGTAATCTCTCCTTCAAATTGTTCTACGGTGTTTCTTTTGAGTGGGCCCTAACCCACGGGTCTTTTCCCAGGATCTTACCTGACTCTTCTTATTTTCCCGGAGGTATTCTCAAATTCCTTTCGAAGTTTGACATAAGGATGAATTATCATCAGTCAAATGTATTTCTCCAAGATCTTTCAAATTCTTTTCATCGTTGGCTCAATCTTTCCATTCGTCATTTCGGAGTGTCTAAATAATTCATGGTGGTGTTTTCGTCATCATTCTCAACATTTAAAGACCAAGGAATAATTTTCTCTTCAATCATATCCGTTCTCGTGAAGATTCGTGATTCTAGCTTGTTGCCTTCCTCTCATATTTGCTTTCGATTATGAGAATTCTTTTCACCCAGCCGGAGTAATTCAGGAGTCTTTCTAGTTTGTTTCTCCGGAGCCCATCATTTCAGAAGATTTATTAATTCTCAGCTTTCAGTTATCATTCTCCAATCCTACCGGTGCATCGTTCAAGTGTTCTCTAATCAGCTCGTCATCTCTTCGTTCTCATATATCTAAATTCTCTCAAGCATCTTCATTCATTTGCTAATTCTTCCCGGTGTTTTGTTTATCTTCTCTTCGTTCATTTTTAAGTCTTACGGTGTTTCATTCAAGATTCCTCTTCTTACGTTATCATACTCACGTTCTTTCAAATTCTACCGGTGGTTCGTTGAAGACCTTCTCAAGATGACGCCATATATATCCTAATCCTTTCTTCGAGAATAAGTAGTATGCCAAATCCATTGTTGGTCATCAATTTAATTGGTGAAGGATACGCATAACATAATTCTTACTCTTGTTTCACACAAGTGATTAATTCCTTATTCCGGAGGCTCATCAAATTCTTATTTCCATTTGTTCATCTTTCTTTTCCGGAGTGCCAAGTTTTCTCTTTATCTCGTTGCTAAGCTTCATCTAATCATTGCAAGGTTTTAACCTTATTTTTCTCATCTTTCTTTCCGTCCGATCATTCTTTTGTGTACCGGAGTTCTTCATGAAGGTTCTACATGATGGTTCATCTATGATTTAATTCATTCTCGAAGTGTTCATCGAGATTCTTTTCCAAGAAACTCAAGATTTCTTCATATGGTAATCTAGAGTGCAATTCTTTCTTCTGTATCTTTGGAGGTGGTATTATATCATTCTTAATCCTTCTCTATCTTGTTTTAACTAGAGTGGTTTCAATATACATCTTGCCCTTCAACCTCAAGGTTTTTCGCAATGTTCTTTGTCCCTCTTTTCTAACGGAGTGTTTTCAAATTTGTCATCTCCGTTATTCTTTTTCTTGAAATGGCTTAACCTTTTCAAGGTTCTTTGGTCTCACTCGTTTGTCAAAGAAGCAACTTAGTTTTACCTCCTCTCTTTCTCTTCCGTTTTTCCCTCCGGTGCCATTCTAGATCTCGGGACGAGATCCTCTCGTAGTGGTGGAGTGTTGTAACACCCCGGATGTAACTTTCCAAATTTGTACTCCAACTCTTGCCGTTTCCGGCGTTAAGTTATTTTATTTTCTCGGGTTCGGGTTTTTGTCTCCGTGTGTTGTTGTCGTTGTCATGCATCTCATATCATGTCATCATGTGCATTGCATTTGCATACGTGTTCGTCTCATGCATTCGAGCATTTTCCCCGTTGTCCGTTTTGCATTCCGGCGCTTCGTTCTCCTCCGATGGTCATTTCTAGCTTTCTTTCGTGTGTGGGGATTAAACATTTCCGGATTGGACCGAGACTTGCCAAGCGGCCTTGGTTTACTACCGGTAGACCGCCTGTCAAGTTTCGTATCATTTGGACTTCCTTTGATACTCCAACGGTTAACCGAGGGACCGAAAAGGCCTCGTGTGTGTTGCAGCCCAACACCCCTCCAATTTGGCCCAAAACCCACCTAAACCTGCTCCATCATCTAGAGCATTCGATCACGATCGCGTGGCCGAAAACCGCACCTCATTTGGACTCTCCTAGCTCCCTCTATGCATATAAATAGACCCCCCCCCCGAAATTCGGATCTCTTTCTCCCCCGAAACCCTAAAGAATCCACCTCGCGCGCACCGGACATGTCCGCCGCGCCGGACATTTCGTCCGCCGCCGCCCGCGGTCTCTAGCCGTCTGCCACGTGGCAAGCCGCCATCGCCCGAGGCCCGCGCGGCCCAGCCGGGGCCCCCGCGGCCCGCAGACGCCGCGCCGCCCGCGCCCTTCTCCTCCCCGACGCCGCTCGCCCACGCCGCCTTCGCCGCCTCGGACGCCGCCGCCTGCGCGCCGCCTCGTCACCGGCCGCCGCCACCGGAACCTCGCCGCCGCCGCGGGAGCCTCGCCCAACCGCCTCCCCGCGCCGCCTCGCCTCCCCGCCGCCGGATCCGGTCGGGAGAGGCCGGGGCGACCTCCCCCTCGCCTCCCTGCCGCTCCGTCAAGCTCGCCGGAGCCGGGGGAGCTCGCCGGACTTGCCTCGGGCCGCGTGCCCGCCGAAACCCTAGATCTGTCCCGGAGAGGTTGTTTTTTTTTCTTCTAAGTCCCAAAAATTCCAGATCCAAGTGCTCATGTTCATAGCCTCGTAACTTTGCATCCGTAGCTCCGATTCATGCATATAGCATATCAAAATGTTCATCTCAGAGAGTACATCATTTCATTCCATTGCATCATTTTCATTTGAGTTCATCTTGATTCCCGAAATGCTGTTAGAAGAGGGCTACTTGAGATAATTGTCAGATCTGCTACTCCATTTAGGTTTTTGTCATTTTTGCCATGATTAATGTGTGCATGATATGCCCTGATGCTCTACATATGTTTTGTTAAGGGTTTTTTCATCTTTCCAGAGGTACAACCCATGTATTTTTGTGATGTGTGGGGTGACTAGCACAAGCTTGCAAAGTGGTGCACTTGTTAATTCTGTTTTCAGGGACTTAGCAATTCCACTAAGTCCTTGATCTGTTATCTCATGATGCCATATGTTCATGTTGTTTCCTAGTGATACGTGCCTATTTTGAGGATGATCAGTAAGGATGTTTTGTTAATCTTGTAGTGCTCTATCCATCCATGTCTTTGTTTGCATTTTATGGAGCATCTTAGCTTGAGTCAATCGAGATCTACTTTTGCTACTTTGTGAATCTGGGTAGATTGTCAACTTGTTTGCAATTTTGCCGATGATGTTATAGTTGATCCGTGCATGCTATGCTTTTGCTCTTGCCATGTCTAGCTTGCATTTTGTGTGTTCTTGATGGGTGTATGCTTAGTTTTTCATGACTTGCTCCGTATTGAGTGCATCGAGCTCGTAAACATGCCTACTTGATATCTGTTTTCAGCATGCTCCAGTTTTCACTAAGTCTGAGAACTGATTATGTTTTTGCCATGTTCACATGCTTGCAATTGTATTTTATGGTCCTTTTTGGCTCAAGGTCACTAAGGGGATTTTGTTAAGCTCTTTGAGTATCTCCATGCCATGCTTTACTTTTCCATGTTCAGGTCCTGTAGCATGTAGTTTTGTTTTCTCCGAAGAGTGCTACCTGATCTGAATTTCCAAACAAGTGTTAATTTCACTAAGTCTGAAACCTGTTTGCCATATGCATTTGGCCATGCTTGTTTGAACCTGTTAATGGATGAATTGGCCATAGCTCAGTGCTAGACTTTTGTTAAGCATCATGAATGCATCCCTGCCATGTATTTTGTTGTCATGTTTGAGTGCTGTAGCATGTTCATCTCGTTGCATTTAGATGGCTACTTGCTGTAAATCGCAGACCGGTGTCATATTTGAATCGCTTGCCATTTCCAAACCGTAACTCCGAATCTGGTGTTTTTTATATCGTTTTCAAGCGATTTCATCTCTTCTTTCCAGTGGCACACTTGGATTTCCAAGTTGAGGCCAGGTTCTTGCATTTCCTGTCATATCTTGCATTTTGCATCCCGCATCGCATCCCGCATAGCATATCATCATTGCATCATATTGTTTGATCCTTGCACGTGGTTGATTGTGTCCTTGTTGCTTGTTTGTCTTGTTCGGGTAGAGCCGGGAGACGAGTTCGCTAACAAGGATCCCCGTTGAGTTTGCTTTCGAGGATCCAGTCAACTCTGACAACTGTGCAGGCAAGATAATCATACCCTCGAAATCACTACTATCTTTGCTATGCTAGTTTGCTCGCTCTTTTGCTATGCCAATGCTACGATGCCTACCACTTGCTTTCAAGCCTCCCAAATTGCCATGTCAAACCTCTAACCCACCTTGTCCTAGCAAACCGTTGATTGGCTATGTTACCGCTTTGCTCAGCCCCTCTTATAGCGTTGCTAGTTGCAGGTGAAGATTGGAGGCCGTTCCTTGCTGGGTCATTTATTTACTTGTTGGGATATCATTATATTGCCATGTTATTTTAATGCATCTATATACTTGGTAAAGGGTGTAAGGCTCGGCCTCTCGCCTAGTGTTTTGTTCCACTCTTGCCGCCCTAGTTTCCGTCATATCGGTGTTATGTTCCCGGATTTTGCGTTCCTTATGCGATTGGGTTATAATGGGAACCCCTTGATAGTTCGCCTTGATTAAAGCTTTTCCAGCAATGCCCAACCTTGGTTTTACCATTTTCCACCTAGCCTCTTTTTCCCTTGGGTTTCCGGAGCCCGAGGGTCATCTTATTTAAACCCCCCCCCCCCCGGGCCAGTGCTCCTCTGAGTGTTGGTCCAACCTAGAGCCCCTTGCAGCGCCACCTCGGGGAAACTTGAGGGCTGGTTTTAGTTGTACGGATTGCTTATCTGAGTGTGCCCTGAGAACGAGTTATGTGCAGCTCCTATCGGGATTTGTCGGCACATTCGGGCGGTGTTGCTGGTCTTGTTTTAACCTGTCGAAGTGTCTTGAAGAACCGAGATACCGAGTCTGATCGGAACGTCTTGGGAGGAGGTCTATTCCTTCGTTGACCGTGAGAGCTTGTCATGGGCTAAGTTGGGACTACCCTGCAGGGATTTGAACTTTCAAAAGCCGTGCCCACGGTTATGGGCAGATGGGAATTTGTTAATGTCCGGTTGTAGATAACTTGAACCTTAACTTAATTAAAATGAATCAACTGAGTGTGTTACCGTGATGGCCTCTTCTCGGCGGAGTCTGGGAAGTGGACACGGTGTTGGAGTTATGCTTGCGCAGGTTGCTCTCTAGTTTCTCGCTCGTGCTTTGCCTCCTCTTCTCACTCTCTTTTGCGAATAAGTTAGCCACCATATTTTGCTAGTCGCTTGCTGCAGCTCCACTTATATTTACCTTGCCATACCTATAAGCTTAAATAGTCTTGATCGCGAGGGTGCGAGATTGCTGAGTCCCTGTGGCTCACAGATTACTATTACACCAGATGCAGGGCCTGGTGATTCCGCTCCAGGAGACGCGTTTGAGCTCAAGTGGGAGTTCGACGAGGACTCTCAACGTTACTATGTTTCCTTTCCTGATGATCAGTAGTGGTGCTTAGTTGGGGGTGATCGGGACCGTGTCGCATGTTGGGTTCTCTTTTATTTTGGCGCCGTGGTCGGGCCATGAGTGTTTGGATGATGTAATGTTATTTTTGTTCTTGATTGACGTGGCGAGTGTAAGCCAACTATGTTATCTCCCCTTTATTATTTATATTACATGGGATGTTGTGAAGATTGCGTAACTTGCGACATATGCCTTCAATGCGATTATGTCTCTAAGTCGTGCCTCGACATGTGGGAGCTATAGTCGCATCGAGGGTGTTACATCAAGTCAGCCAGGTCCCCAAATGAAACCGTGGCATTTATGCCGATCAAGTGGCATGGCAATGGTTCTGGTTCGACCAAGCCCCCAAGTGATTCTGTGGCCTTAGGCCGATCAAGAGGCATGACTGGTTCAGACATGACCAAGTCCCCAAGTGATCTGGTGGCTCTCGCCTATCAAGAGGTATTGCATTGGTTCGGACACGACCAAGCCCCCAAGTGATATAACATGATCCTTTTGAAAAGCTAACTCAAGGGCTAAACCGGAGGCCGCTTTAGAACAACTCCATGTAACCACACATGATGTAAAAGAACAGAGACCCCGCTTTATGAAGCAGAAGCCCCCATGTGATCAATAATATGTCAGGCCAGTAAGGCGGGATACCCATGAACCGCGCATCGTGGCAGCAGGTCCTCTTCGGCAATTTTTAACTTTTTGCAAGAGATAAATTCTTCTTGAACCGGGATCTTGAACCGGATATTGAGATCTTCAAAGCTTTGTGGGAGACATCTTTCCCTTGAACCGGATTTTAAACCGGAATCTTCATTTTTAGCCGGAAATTTTCTGACGGCCTTTAAACTCGAACTTGCGAGAGGTTAATTCCTTTTTGAACCGGACATTGTTAAACCGGATTTGAGCGCTTCAGAGCTTTGTGGGAGAACAAATTTCCCTTGAACCGGACTGTAAACCGGATATTTGAGAGCTACAGTCAGACTGACTTCCCTTGAGCCGGATTTTAAACTGGAATCCTTTCTGATGACCCGGATCTTCTTCATTGAACCAGGATTTTGTAACTGTCATATACTTTCTAAACCGGAAATTTTTTGACGGCCTTTAAACTTTCATCCATATAACAGTAGCCTCCGGGACCGGGTTATCCTTTCCTCCATCGTCCTGGGGTTCTTAAATTTGCTGAAACTGGCAAGATTCGCTGAGTCATGTCATCGTAGCCCCCGAGTCTGAAAGGTGACTCGAGGAGTTGGCTTGAGACTCTCCATATTTGACCGTGATATAAACCGGCATAACTTGTATATCATTGGCGTTGATAGCATGATGTGAATCCATAGAAGGTTGAGGTGACTGCGGCGGGTTGCAAATGATCCCATATAAGCCGTATCAGCAACTCGGCCAATGGTTTCTTCCAACCAGCGATTTGAAGTTAATCAAAACGGTAGTAGCGGCGACTTGTGCGCCCAATAAACAGCTCATGCAGACAGGTGCAGCCCGGTATGTTGATGTAGACCAGGCGGCGAGAGACGGACGACAAAAGCGACCGCAACATCAGAGGCAGCTCGGATAGATGAATCGGCCACGGCATTGTAAACCGGTGCGGACGGGGAAGATCGGTACCGGTGTCGTAAACCGGCACGGACGGGCGAGTTAATCACAGGCGTGGTCCCGGCAAGCTGATGTAAACCCACGGTATAGACCAAGTTTACAATGAATAATTATCCTGTATATCAAAAAATATAGCCCAAAGTAATTGTTCTTTTGACAAAAAACAATACGTTTCATAAATGGACTTAGATAGATGTCACCTGATACGTTAGGCCGGAATTTATCCGCCGCTGTGAAGCTAAAATCAACCACGGATAAGTCACCTGCAGGAGCAAACGGATGAACCGGCTGCGGCATTTGTAAGCCGGTGCGAACGGGCGAGTTGGCCGTGGCGTGGTAAGCCGATGCGGACGGACGAGTTGGCCCCGACGCTGAAGAAGCGGGGGACGGCGACTTGCCCATGTAGCCGTCCAGCAGCATGGCACGGACCAACCCTAGTGCAATAATCTTAGCGCGCCCCTTTGCAACACCTTTGTAACAAATAATGGTTCTGCCCAAAAATAGCAAAGACTAGAGTAATTGTTCTTGGAGAAACATTATTTATGCAAATAAAATATGTAGGAAGGATAGCACCTCGTAATATTATGTAGTACCGGTAGGCTGGCTTGTCGTAGGTACCACGAGGCACACAGTACGCCGCGCTCCCGTCAATCTCCATGATTTGATTGACCTGACTCTGAATCACTGATTCGCTTTGCAGCAGCGCACTGCTCCTGGACCGCGGCGGCGCCCACGGGTCAATGATAGTGGGGTCAACGGAAGCAGAGGCGACCCAGCGCGCGCCGGTTCAATGCACAGCAGCGGCGACAGTAGGGCCCTGGCCGGCTTACAGCGAAGGTGAGACCGCTCACGAAGAGGGCGATTTTACGCAGCGGATAGACTTTGACAGTGGTGTCTCTCAGAACAGATATGGTGGATATGCATGGTACTCTCGAGCCGCTGCTGAGCTTGCTCATTCGTATATACAGGAAAAAACGTGGCCGCAATAGCAGAGGCGACACAGCCGCTGAGGTGGCAAATCCGGCTCCCTTGACAGCTCTTGCTTTCCATATTTCTATCTTCCTCAATCCGTGTGTGTGTCAGGCAATTGTATGAGAGAATAAAACAGATCCAGTAGTATCAATAATACTAATCTGATCTTCATTACGTACTAGTGGAAGTACTTTTAGAGTTGATTGTCCTCCATGCTCAAAATAGCAGCAGTTGATTCCCTCGGGACTTGTAGCTTGAGATCTACGTGGAGCAGCAATATTCCGGCCGATTGGACTGCTTCTTGTCGATATAGTAGCAATCGGACCCGGCCACTGATCCTGCAGCGGAAACTGCTAATAGCTTCGGTTAACTGCAGTAGTATTTTGGCTTCGGCGGAAAAAATCTCCTCTCGATCTCGGCGAGTTATGGTATTTGCACTGATGCAACCCTAATTTCCTCTGAGTCTTAAATATTGAATACGCCATTTTGACCAATTGACAGGTCTTGACGGATTGGTACTGCTGCCTCCGTTTAGACCATAAGTCGTACGTACGGATATGACCTGTGGTGAAAAAAAACTCCTTCGCCTCAGGAACGTGCTCCAAAATTTGATCTGGCGTCGGATCACAAGCACATGCCGTGCCGCGCCATGCAACCCTAACTTTTGATGTAAATCTTTTCCAAACCGGCTCTTCTTC
This sequence comes from Triticum urartu, assembly GCF_003073215.2. NCBI lineage: Eukaryota > Viridiplantae > Streptophyta > Magnoliopsida > Poales > Poaceae > Triticum > Triticum urartu. The sequence continues at coordinate 197,513,142 of NC_053023.1, forward strand.
ATCGAAAAAATTGAGAACTTCTCGATCCATGAGAAAGATCCCTCCAAGAACTCAACATCACCGTGCGCAGGCCCCACGGTGGGCGCCAACTGTCGTGGAATTGTCACGGCAGATGTCCTTAGTTTCAGGACTTAGTCGCGAGGCCAACGCATCTATGTGGTAGCTTGAGAGGGGTTGAGCGGGACGAGAGGCACGATGTTTTACCCAGGTTCGGCCCCTCACGGTGGAGGTAAAAGCCTACACCCTGCTTCATTGATATTGATGATGATGATCACGGTTACAAGTGTGCTCTATCTCGAGAGCTATTGTCTAAACCTAACTTGTCCAACTTGTGGAACTTGTGTATCCTCTCCCCTTTGGGGAGCCCTGCCCCTCCTTATATATGTTGGAGGGGCGGGTTACATGTAGAGTCCTATTAGGATTAGGACTAGTCTATCTCTAATACAAACCGGATACAAGTCCAGGTCTTAACTCCTTGTAAGATAAACGTTCCTCATGCCTTTCCTCTTAAACCGGCCCACCATTAAACGTGAACCAGCCTTCTGGGCCTTGGGCCTTGTCATCCGTCTGTCCCGCACGCCGGATCACCAGTGAGTCATAATGACCAGGTGGGTTTCTTGTAAACCTCCAGGTCAGGGCGGGTCGCCAGTAACTTGCCAAGTGTCAGCGGGGTCTTCAGATAAACCGCCAAGTCCTGGCCGGGTTAACTTCCGGCCGGTTTACGCCGCGGGGTATATCCTCGACACTCCGTGTCTCTCAAAACGTTTTTGGAGCCCCGGTTCTAAGCTGTAAAGCATGCCGCACTGAACGAGTGAGTAATCATCAGCACGTGACTGCCAAGCGTTCATAACGTCTTGGTTCTCTGGGACAGGTGCGTCACCTAGCGGTGCTTCTAGGACATAATCTTTCTTGGCAGCTATGAGGATGATCCTCAGGTTCCGGACCCAGTCCGTATAGTTGCTGCCATCGTCTTTCAGCTTGGTTTTCTCTTGGAACGCGTTGAAGTTGAGGACAACGTGGGCCATTTGATCTACAAGACATATTGTAAAGATTTTAGACTAAGTTCATGATAATTAAGTTCATCTAATCAAATTACTCAATGAACACCCACTCATATAGACATCCCTCTAGTCATCTAAGTGAAACATGATCCGAGTCAACTAGGTCGTGTCCGATCATCACGTGAGACGGACTAGCCAACATCGGTGAACATCTTCATGTTGATCATATCTTCTATATGACTCATGCTCGACCTTTCGGTCTTCTGTGTTCCGAGGCCATGCCTGTACATGCTAGGCTCGTCAAGTCAACCTAAGTGTATTGCGTGTGTAAATCTGGCTTACACCCCTTGTATTCGAACATTAGAATCTATCACACCCGATCATCACGTGCTGCTTCGAAACAACGAACCTTCGCAACGGTGCACATTTAGGGGGAACACTTTCTTGAAATTATTACGAGGGATCATCTTATTTAAGCTACCGTCGTTCTAAGCAAATAAGATGTAAAACATGATAAACATCACATGCAATCAAATAGTGACATGATATGGCCAATATCATTTGCTCCTTTTGATCTCCATCTTCGGGGCTCCATGATCATCGTTGTCACCGGCATGACACCATGATCTCCATCATCATGATCTCCATCATTGTGTCTTCTTGAAGTTGTCTCGTCATCTATTACTTCTACTACTATGGCTAACGCTTTAGCAATAAAGTAAAGTAATTACATGACGTTTATGTTGACACGCAGGTCATAAATAAATAAAGACAACTCCTATGGCTCCTGCCGGTTGTCATACTCATCGACATGCAAGTCGTGATTCCTATTACAAGAACATGATCATCTCATACATCACATATATCATTCATCACATCCTTTGGCCATATCACATCACAAAACACTTGTTGCAAAAACAAGTTAGACGTCCTCTAATTGTTGTTGCAAGTTTTTACGTGGCTGCTATAGGTTTCTAGCAAGAACGTTTCTTACCTACGCCAAAACCACAACATGAATTGCCAATTTCTATTTACCCTTCATAAGGACCTTGTTCATCGAATCCGATCCGACTAAAGTGGGAGAGACAGACACCCGCCAGCCACCTTATGCAACTAGTGCATGTCAGTCAGTGGAACCAGTCTCACGTAAGCGTAAGTGTAAGGTCGGTCCGGGCCGCTTCATCCCACGATGCTGCCGAATCAATATAAGACTAGTAACAGCAAGAAAATTGACAATATCGACGCCCACAACTGCTTTGTGTTCTACTCGTGCATAGTAACTACGCATAGACCTAGCTCATGATGCCACTGTTGGAGTCATAGACCGAATTTTAAAATTTTCTACGCATCACCAAGATCAATCTATGGAGTCATCTAGCAACGAGGGAGAGAGGAGTGCATCTACATACCCATGTAGATCACGAGCGGAAGCGTTAAAGATAACGGGGTTGATGGAGTCGTACTCGTCGTGATCCAAATCACCGATGACCAAGTGCTGAACGGACAACACCTCCGCGTTCAACACACGTACGGTTGGAAGACGTCTCCTCCTTCTTGATCCAGCAAGGGGGAAGGAGAGGTTGATGAAGATCCAGCAGCACGACGGCGTGGTGGTGGAAGCAACGGTGATCTCGGCAGGGCTTCGCCAAGCGCAGGGAGACGGAGGAGTGTCACGGGAGGGAGAGGGAGAGGCCAGGGGCTTGGGTGCAGCTGCCCTCCCTCCCCCCCCCCACTATATATAGGGTTACTAGGGGGGCGCCGGCCCTAGGAGATCCAATCTCCTAGGGGGGCGGCGGCCAAGGGGGTGCCTTGCCCCCCAAGGCAAGGGTGGCGCCCCCACCCCTAGGGTTTCCAACCCTAGGCGCAGGGGGAGGCCCAAGGGGGGGCACCAGCCCACTAGGGGCTGGTTCCCCTCCCACTTCAGCCCATGGGGCCCTCCGGGATAGGTGGCCCCACCCGGTGGACCCCCCGGGACCCTTCCGGTGGTCCCGGTACAATACCGATTACCCCCGAAACTTTCCCGATGGCCGAAACTTGACTTCCCATATATAAATCTTCACCTCCGGACCATTCCGGAACTCCTCGTGATGTCCAGGATCTCATCCGGGACTCCGAACAACTTTCGGGTTACCGTATGCTAATATCTCTACAACCCTAGCGTCACCGAACCTTAAGTGTGTAGACCCTACTGGTTCGGGAGGCATGCAGACATGACCAAGACGCCTCTCCGGTCAATAACCAACAGCGGGATCTGAATACCCATGTTGGCTCCCACATGCTCCACGATGATCTCATCGGATGAACCACGATGTCGAGGATTCAATCAATCCGTATACAATTCCCTTTGTCAATCGGTACGTTACTTGCTCGAGACTCGATCGTCGGTATCCCAATACCTAGTGCAATCTCGTTACCGGCAAGTCACTTTACTCGTACCATAATGCATGATCCCATGATCAACCACTTGGTCACTTTGAGCTCATTATGATGATGCATTACCGAGTGGGCCCAGAGATACCTCTCCGTCATACGGAGTGACAAATCCCAGTCTCGATTCGTGCCAACCCAACAGATACTTTTGGAGATACCTGTAGTGTACCTTTATAGTCACCCAGTTACGTTGTGACATTTGGCACACCCAAAGCACTCCTACGGTATCCGCGAGTTGCACAATCTCATGGTCTAAGGAAATGATACTTGACATTCAGAAAAGCTACAGCAAACGAACTACACGATCTTTGAGCTATGCTTAGGATTGGGTCTTGTCCATCACATCATTCTCCTAATTATGTGATCCCGTTATCAATGACATCCAATGTCAATAGTCAGGAAACCATGACTATCTGTTGATCAACGAGCTAGTCAACTAGAGGCTCACTAGGGACGTGTTGTGGTCTATGTATTCACACATGTATTACGATTTCTGGATAACACAATTATAGCATGAACAAAGAAATATAATAATAACCATTTTATTATTGCCTCTAGGGCATATTTCCAACACGGCCACCGTCCCCATCTTCTCCGGCGACCTCCCCGGCGAACCTTGAACCGCGCATCTCAGATCCGGATCTGGAAAACCCTAGGGTTGACCTCGTTTCATCACTAAGTCTTTTATTTTTGCATTCTGAAGCCCTGTTTAACATGCCATAACTCCTCATCTGTAGATCCGTTTTGCATGCATGATATATCAAAATGTTCATCTTGATGTGTTCTTCATTTTTTTTCCATTGTGTCATGCTTGTTTGAGTCCATCTTGATGCCCAAACGACTGATGCAAGAGTGCTATAAAATGTTAGGTGCTGATTCTTAGCAGAGTATGAGCATTTGTCATTTTTGCTACATTTATTGTGTGCTGCCTATGGGCATGAGCTCTACATGTGTTTTGGGATATGCCATGCCATCTTTACAGGGGTGTATGCCATGTATTTTTTTGATCTTTGTGGTGACTAGCACAAGCATGCAAAGTAGCTCTCGTAATATTGCTGATTTCAGGGACTTAGAATTTCACTAAGTCATTTCCCTGTTGTTATTCTTATGCCATGTATTCATCTTGCTATAGAGAGATCCATGCTTCTTTTGAGTATGTTAAGTAAGGATGATTTGGACATATGGTCATTCTATATCCATCCATGCCCCTTTTTGCATTTATGGAGTGCCCTAGCATGACTCAATCTTGCTCTACTTTTGCTATAAAATGTTCCTGGCAGATTGTTTACGTGTTAATCAGTTTTTTCCAAGGTTGTTGTAGTTGATCCAAGCATGATATAAAATTGTTCTTGCCATGGTTAGCTTCTTGAACATGTCTTCTTGCTGATGAGATGATTATCTTGTCATGCAATGCCTTGTGATGAGTGAATCGAGCTCGCAACGATGCCTTCATAACTCTGTTTATGCCATGTCTAGTTTTCTGCTAAGTCTGAATCTGTTAACGAAACTTGCTATGTTTACATGGGTGCCATCATATATTTTGATCCTTTTTGGCTTATGGTCAGTAAGGTACTTCTGTTATATGCTTTGAGTAGATTCATTCCATGCCTTGCTTTGCTATGATATGTTCATGTAGCATGTTGTTTGCTTGCTCTAAACATTGCTTCCTGATGTTAATTCCTGGCATGTTAGTATTTTCACTAAGTCTATGAAGCTGATATCTTTCGCACTTTTGTCGTGCTTGTTTGAACCTGCTATTGTGTGATTTAGCTGTAGCTCAGTGTTCATCTTTTGTCAAACATCTTAAGTAGATCATTGACATCTGCTTCGTTGTTATGTTGTAGTGCAGTAGCTTAGTTTGTTGTTGCATTCTAGATGGCATCGTGTTGTTAATCGCAGAATTGTGCCATTATTGTTTTGCTTGCCATTTGCAAACCGTGCATCCGATTCTGGTGATCTTTATATCGGTTTTGACTGAAATCAACTCATCTTTCCAGCGGCACACTTGGTTTGCCAAGTTGATGCCTTGTTCATACTTTTCCTTCCGGAGCACGCATATGCATTGCATATCACATCCCGCATGCCATGTCATGTTTTGCATCATGTTGCTTGTGCATTGCACCGTGGTTGATTGTGTTTTCCTTTGCTTGTGTTCTTGCCTTGGGTAGAGCCGGGAGACGAGTGCGTGATCGAGGAACCCGTTGAGTACGCTTACGAGGATCAAGCTTTCATCAACTCGGAGAACTTTGCAGGCAAGATGACCATACCCTCGAAATCACTTCTATCTTTGCTTGCTAATTGTTCGCTCTATTGCTATGTCGCGATACCTATCGCTTGCTATATCATTCTTCCCATATTTCCATGGCAAGCCTCTAACCTACCTTTCCTAGCAAACCGTTGTTTGGCTATGTCACCGCTTTGCTCAGCACCTCTTATAGCATTGCTAGTTGTAGGTGATGATGGAGTTTGTTCCATGTTGGAACATGATTATTGTTGGGATATCATTATTATATCTTGTTTACTTTAATACACCTATATACTTGGTAAAGGGTGGAAGGCTCGGCCTTATGCCTGGTGTTTTGTTCCACTCTTGTCGCCCTAGTTTCCGTCATACCAGTGTTATGTTCCTTGATTTTGCGTTCCTTACGCGGTTGGGTTATAATGGGAACCCCTTGACAGTTCGCCTTGAATAAAACTCCTCCAGCAAGGCCCAACCTTGGTTTTACCATTTGCCACCTAAGCCTTTTTCCCTTGGGTTCTGCAGACTCAAGGGTCATCTTTATTTTAAACCCCCGGGCCAGTGCTCCTCTGAGTGTTGGTCCAACTTGTCAGCCGCCGGTGGCCACTAGGGGCAACTCTGGGCTGGCCTACCGGAAGTTTGGACAATCCGGTGTGCCCTGAGAACGAGATATGTGCAGCTCCTATCGGGATTTGTCGGCACATTCGGGTGGCTTTACTGGTCTTGTTTTACCATTGCCGAAATGTCTTGTAACCGGGATTCCGAGTCTGATCGGGTCTTCCTGGGAGAAGGAATATCCTTCGTTGACCGTGAGAGCTTGTGATGGGCTAAGTTGGGACACCCCTGCAGGGTTTTGAAACTTTCGAAAGCCGTGCCCGCGGTTATGGGCAGACGGGAATTTTTTAATATCCGGTTGTAGAAAACCTGACACTTAACTTAATTAAAATGAATCAACCACGTGTGTAGCCGTGATGGTCTCTTTTCGGCGAAGTCCAGGAAGAGAACACGGTCTCGTGTTATGCTTGAACGTAAGTAGTTTCAGGATCACTTCTTGATCTTTATAGCTTCTCGACCGTGCTTTACTTCTCTTCTCGCTCTCATTTGCGTAAGTTAGCCACCATACATGCTAGTGCTTGCTGCAGCTCCACCTCACTACCCTTTCCTACCTTTAAGCTTAAATAGTTTTGATCGTGAGGGTGTGGGATTGCTGAGTCCCCGTGACTCATAGATTACTTTCAAAACCAGATGCAGGTGTCGATGATGCCAGTGCAGGGGATGCGACCGAACTCAAGTGGGAGTTCGACGAGGATTCGGGACGTTACTATATGTCTTTTCTGGACGATCAGTAGAGGAGCCCAGTTGGGGCGATCGGGGATCTATGCATTTGGGGTTGTCTTTCTTTATTTGGTTCCGTAGTCGGACCTTGTTTGTATTCTGGATGATGTAATGCTATATTTTATGTATTGTGTGAAGTGGCGACTGTAAGCCAACTCTTTATCCCTTCCTTATTCAGTACATGGGATGTGTAAAGATTACCCCTCTTGCGACATGCCTACCATGCGGTTATGTCTCTAAGTCGTGCCCCGACACGTGGGAGATATAGCCGCATCGTGGGTGTTACACCCTAGGCCCAAATAATGGTGAAGTGTCATGTAGTCGATGTTCACATAACACCACTAGAGGAGAGACAACATACAACTCATCAAAATATTGAACGAATACCAAATTCACATGATTACTTATAGCAAGACTTCTCCCATGTCCTCAGGAACAAACGTAACTACTCACAAAGTGTCGTGGAATTGTCACGGCAGATGTCCTAGTGTGAGGACTTAGTCGCGAGGTCAGCGCATCTTTGTGGTAGCTTGAGAGGGGTTGATTGGGATGAGAGACGCAGGGCGGATCAACGCACAAGACAAGGATTTAAACAGCTTCGGGCCCCAGGAAACATCATCCAGTAATAGCCCTACATGTTGTTTGTGGCTAGATCTCATTATCCTCATGAGAGAATCGCCGCATAAGCCGGCTGATACGTCTCCAACGTATCTATAATTTTTGATTGCTCCATGCTATATTATCTACTGTTTTGGACAATATTGGGCTTTATTATCCACTTTTATATTTTTTGGGGACTAACCTATTAACCGGAGGCCCAGCCCAGAATTGTTGTTTTTTGCCTATTTCAGTGTTTCGAAGAAAAGGAATATGTACCAGTAGCTATGTGTTTGATCTCTCTCTCTCTCGTGTTCTTGAGGTGGTACGATCTTGATGTATCGCGAGCTTTGCTAGTATAGTTGGATCTTATGTTTCTTCTCCCCCTCTACTCTCTTGTAATGGATTGAGTTTCCCCTTCGAAGTTATCTTATCGGATTGAGTCTTCAAAGATTTGAGAACACTTGATGTATGTCTTGTCATGCGTATCTATGGTGACAATGGGGTATCACGTGATTCACTTGATGTATGTTTTGGTGATCAACTTGCGGGTTCCGCCCATGAACCTATGCATAGGGGTTGGCACATGTTTTCGTCGTGATTCTCCGGTAGGAACTTTGGGGCACTCTTTGAGGTTCTATGTGTTGGTTGAATAGATGAATCTGAGATTGTGTGATGCATATCGTATAATCATGCCCACGGATACTTGAGGTGACATTGGAGTATCTAGGTGACATTAGGGTTTTGATTGATTTGTGTCTTAAGGTGTTATTCTAGTACGAACTCTATGGCTGTTTGTGACACCTATAGAAATAGCCCAACAGATTGATTGGAAAGAATAACTTTAAGGTGGTTTCGTACCCTACCATAATCTCTTTGTTTGTTCTCCGCTATTAGTGACTTTGGAGTGACACTTTGTTGCATGTTGAGGGATAGTTATATGATCCAATTATGTTATTATTGTTGAGGGAACTTGCACTAGCGAAAGTATGAACCCTAGGTCTTGTTTCAACGCATTGCAATACCATTTACGCTCACTTTTATCATTAGTTACCTTGCTGTTTTTATAATTTCAGATTACAAATACCTTTATCTACCATCCATATACCACTTGTATCACCATCTCTTCGCCGAACTAGTGCACCTATACAATTTACCATTGTATTGGGTGTGTTGGGGACACAAGAGACTCTTTGTTATTTGGTTGCAGGGTTGCTTGAGAGAGACCATCTTCATCCTACGCCTCCTACGGATTGATAAACCTTAGGTCATCCACTTGAGGGAAATTTGCTACTGTCCTACAAACCTCTGCACTTGGAGGCCCAACAACGTCTACAAAAAGAAGGTTGTGTAGTAGACATCAAGCTCTTTTCTGGCGCCATTGCCGGGGAGGTTAGCGCTTGACGGTATATCTTTAGATCTTGCAATCGAATCTTTTTGTTTCTTGTTTTAGCACTAGTTTAGTTTATAAAAGAAAATTATAAAAAATGGAATTGAGTTTACCTCATACGCTTCATCTTTTTAATATCTTTCATGAGTATGATGGAAAGGATAATTGTGCTCAAGTGCTAGAAGAAGAAATGTATAAAATGTTTGGCACTAAATATTTGAATGATGAGCATGATTGCAATGTTGTTAGTACAAATTCTTTGAATATCCATGATGCTAATGATATGTAAAGCCACAAGCTTGGGAAAGCTATGTTTGATGAAGATGATATTTTTTGTCCCCCAAGTTTTGATGAGCAAATTTATTATGATGAAAGCATGCCTCCTATCTATGATGATTATTGTGATGAGACGTATGCTTTAAAGAATAATGATAACCATCAAACTTGTCATGTTGATCTTAATTTTCAATTACATGATAGTTATTTTGTTGAGTTTGCTCCCACTATTATTCATGAGAGGAATTTTGCTTATGTGGAGAGTAATAAAATTTCTATGCTTGTAGATCATGAAAAGAATGCTTTAGGTGCTGGTTATATTGTTGAATTCATTCATGATGCTACTTAAAATTATTATGAGGGAGGAATATATGCTTGTACGAATTGCAATAATACCAAGTTTCCTCTCTATGTGCTTAAAGTTTTGAAGTTATCCTTGTTTTACCTTCTTATGCAAGTTGATTCTTGTTCCCACAAGTTTTTTTCTCACAAAATCCCTATTCATAGGAAGTATTTTAGACTTAAATGTGCTAGTCATATTCTTCATGATTCTCTCTTTATGTTTCAATTCTTATCCTTTATGTGAGCATCATTGAAATCATCATGCCTAGCTAGGGGCGTTAAACGATAGCGCTTGTTGGGAGGCAACCCAATTTTATTTTTGTTCCTTGCTTTTTGTTACTGTTTAGTAATAAATAATTCATCTATCCTCTGTTTATATGTGCTTTTATGCTTTAAATTAGTGTTTGTGCCAAGTAGAACCTTTGGGAAGACTTGGGGGAAGTCTTTGCGATCATGCTGTAAAAAACAGAAACTTTAGTGCTCACGAGAATTGCTGCCATTTTTATTTGGAGAGTGCTATTTAGTTAATTATTTTTTCAGATGATTAATAGATAAATTACTCAGGTCCAGAAATTTATTTGAGAATTTTATGAGTTTCATAAGTATATGTTTGATCCAGATTACTACAGACTGTTCTGTTTTTGACAAATTCTGTTTTTCATGTGTTGTTTACTTATTTTGATGAATCTATGGCTAGTAAAATAGTTTATAAACCATAGAGAAGTTGGAATACAGTAGGTTTAACACCAATATAAATAAATAATGAGTTCATTACAGTACCTTGAAGTGGTGATTTACTTTCTTATACTAACGGAGCTTACGAGTTTTCTGTTAAGTTTTGTGTTGTGAAGTTTTCAAGTTTTGGGTAAAGATTCGATGAACTATGGAATAAGGAGTGGAAAGAGTCTAATCTTGGGGATGACCAAGGCACCCCAAGGTAATATTCAAGGACAACCAAAACCCTAAGCTTGGGGATGCCCCGAAAGGCATCCCCTCTTTCGTCTTCATTCATCGGTAACTTTACTTGGAGCTATATTTTTATTCGCCACATGATATGTGTTTTGCTTGGAGCGTCATTTTATTTCATTATGTTTTGCTTGCTGTTTGAATAAAATACCAAGATCTGAAAATCTTAAATGTTAGAGAGTCTTCACATAGTTGCATAATTATTCGACTACTCATTGATCTTCACTTAAATCTTTCGGAGTAGTTTGTCGTTTGCTCTAGTGCTTCACTTATATCTTTTTAGAGCACGGTGGTGGTATTATAGAAATAGATGAACTCTCATGCTTCACTTATATAATTTTGAGAGTTTTAAATAGCATGGTAATTTGCTTAAATAATCCTAATATGCTAGGCATCCAAGAATAGTAAAAACTTTCATATAGAGTATTGAATACTAAGAGAAGTTTGATGCTTGATGATTGTTTTGAGATATGGAGATGGTGATATTAGAGTCATGCTAGTTGAGTAGTTGTGAATTTGATAAATACTTGTGTTGAAGTTTGTGATTCCCGTAGCATGTACGTATGGTGAACCGTTATGTGATGAAGCCGGAGCATGATTTATTTATTGAGTGTCCTCCTTATGAGTGGCGGTCGGAGACAAGCGATGGTCTTTTCCTACCAATATATCCCCCTAGGAGCATGCGCGTAGTACTTTGTTTCGACAACTAATATATTTTTGTAATAAGTATGTGAGTTCTTTATGACTAATGTTGAGTCCATGGATTATACGCACTCTCACCCTTCCACCATTGCTAGCCTCTCTAGTACCGTGAAACTTTCGCCGGTACCATAAACCCACCATATACCTTCCTCAAAACAGCCACCATACCTACCTATTATGGCATTTCCATAGCCATTCCGAGATATATTGCCATGCAACTTTCCACCGTTCCGTTATTATGACACGCTTCATCATTGTCATATTGCTTTGCATGATTATGTAGTTGACATCGTATTTGTGGCAAAGCCACCATTCATAATTCTTTCATACATGTCACTCATGAGTCATTGCACATCCCGGTACACCGCCAGAGGCATTCATATAGAGTCATATCTTGTTCTAAGTATTGAGTTGTAATTCTTGAGTTATAAGTAAATAAAGGTGTGATGATCATCATTATTAGAGCATTGTCCCAGTGAGGAAAGCATGATGGAGACTATGATTCCCCCACAAGTCGGGATGAGACTCCGGACGAAAATAAATAAATAAAAGAGGCCAAAGAAGCCCAAATAAAAAAAGAGAAAAGAGGCCATAAAAAAAGAGAAGGCCCAATAAAAAATAATAAAAAATGAGAGAAAAAGAGAGAGGGGGCAATGCTACTATCCTTTTACCACACTTGTGCTTCAAAGTAGCACCATAATCTTCATGATAGAGAGTCTCCTATGTTGTCACTTTCATATACTAGTGGGAATCTTTCATTATAGAACTTGGCTTGTTTATTCCAATGATGGGCTTCTTCAAAATGCCCTAGGTCTTCATGAGCAAGCAAGTTGGATGCACACCCACTTAGTTTCCTTTTTGAGCTTTCATATACTTATAGCTCTAGTGCATCCGTTGCATGGCAATCCTACTCACTCACATTGATATCTATTGATGGGCATCTCCATAGCCCGTTGATACGCCTAGTTGATGTGAGACTATCTTCTCCTTTTTGTCTTCTCCATAACCACCATTCTATTCCACCTATAGTGCTGTGTCCATGGCTCACACTCATGTATTGCGTGAAGTATGAAACAATTGCTTGGCTTGTCATCGGGGTTGTGCATGATTTAAATATTTTGTGTGGTGAAGATGGAGCATAGCCAGACTATATGATTTTGTAGGGATAACTTTCTTTGGCCATGTTATTTTGAGAAGACATAATTGCTTAGTTTGTATGCTTGAAGTATTATTATTTTTATGTCAATATGAAATTTTGTCTTGAATCTTATGGATCTGAATATTCATACCACAATTAAGAAGAATTACATTGAAATTATGCCAAGTAGCACTCCGCATCAAAAATTCTGTTTTTATCATTTACCTACTCGAGGACGAGCAGGAATTAAGCTTGGGGATGCTTGATACGTCTCCAACGTATCTATAATTTTTGATTGCTCCATGCTATATTATCTACTGTTTTGGACATTATTGGGCTTTATTATCCACTTTTATATTATTTTTGGGACTAACCTATTAACCGGAGGCCCAGCCCAGAATTGCTATTTTTTGCCTATTTCAGTGTTTCGAAGAAAAGGAATATCAAACGGAGTCGAAATAGAATGAAACCAACTGGAGAAGTTATTTTTGGAAGGAAAGCTATCGAAAAAACTTGGAGTGCACGTTAGGAAAGGAATAAGGGAGCCACGAGGCAGGGGGGCGCCCACCCCCCTAGGGCGCGCCCTCCACCCTCGTGGGCCCCTCATGGCTCCCCTGACGTATCTCTTTCACCCATATATGCCCACGTACCCTAAAACTATCGAGGAGCACAATAGATCAGGAGTTCCACCGCCAGAAGCCTCCGTAGCCACCGAAAGCCAATCTAGACCCGTTCTGGCACCCTGCCGGAGGGGGCAACCCCTCTCCGGTGGCCATCTTCATCATCCCGGTGCTCTCCATGACGAGGAGGGAGTAGTTCTCTCTCGGGGCTGAGGGTATGTACCAGTAGCTATGTGTTTGATCTCTCTCTCTCTCTCGTGTTCTTGAGGTGGTACGATCTTGATGTATCGCAAGCTTTGCTATTATAGTTGGATCTTATGTTTCTTCTACCCCTCTACTCTCTTGTAATGGATTGAGTTTACCCTTCGAAGTTATCTTATCGGATTGAGTCTTTAAAGATTTGAGAACACTTGATGTATGTCTTGCCGTGCGTATCTATGGTGACAATGGGATATCACGTGATTCACTTGATGTATGTTTTGGTGATCAACTTGCGGGTTCCGCCTATGAACCTATGCATAGGGGTTGGCACACGTTTTCGTCGTGATTCTCCGGTAGAAACTTTGGGGCACTCTTTGAGGTTCTATGTGTTGGTTGAATAGATGAATCTGAGATTGTGTGATGCATATCGTATAATCATGCCCACGGATACTTGAGGTGACATTGGAGTATCTAGGTGACATTAGGGTTTTGATTGATTTGTGTCTTAAGGTGTTATTCTAGTACGAACTCTAGGGCTTTTTGTGACACCTATAGGAATAGCCCAACAGATTGATTGGAAAGAATAACTTTGAGGTGGTTTCGTACCCTACCATAATCTCTTCGTTTGTTCTCCGCTATTAGTGACTTTGGAGTGACACTTTGTTGCATGTTGAGGGATAGTTATATGATCCAATTATGTTATTATTGTTGAGGGAACTTGCACTAGCGAAAGTATGAACCCTAGGCCTTGTTTCAACGCATTGAAATACCGTTTACGCTCACTTTTATCATTAGTTACCTTGCTGTTTTTATAATTTCGGATTACAAATACCTTTATCTACCATCCATATACCACTTGTATCACCATCTCTTCGCCGAACTAGTGCACATATACAATTTACTATTGTATTGGGTGTGTTGGGGACACAAGAGACTCTTTGTTATTTGGTTGCAGGGTTGCTTGAGAGAGACCATCTTCATCCTACGCCTCCTACGGATTGATAAACCTTAGGTCATCCACTTGAGGGAAATTTGCTACTGCCCTGCAAACCTCTGCACTTGGAGGCCCAACAACGTCTACAAGAAGAAGGTTGTATAGTAGACATCACCGGCTCCTCCTTTGTGTCTAGCCCTAGAGATTGTTTCTTGTCCCTCTTGGGGTGTCCTGCCCCTCCTTATATATGTTGAAGGGGCGGGTTACATGACTAGTCCTAGTAGGATTAGGATTACTCTATTACAAGTGGAATCCTAGTCTTGCTTCCTTTGTAGGAGAATATTCCTTATGCCTTTCTTCTTAAGTCGGCCCATCATAATGTGAGACGGCCTTCTGGGCCTTGGGCTTTGTTGTCCATCTGACCCGCCCGCCGGGTTACTAATGAGTCGTCAAGATCAGATGGGTTATCTGTGAATCGCCAAGCTCCGGGCGGGTCACCAGTGAGTCGCCACGCTCCAGCCGGGTCATACATCCAGCGGGTTACACCACGGGGTATATCCTCGACATTAGCCCCCGGTTTAATTTGGATTTATCCATGCTAAACTGATCTGCTACATAAACACAAGAAGAAATTTGACAGTTTGTGCTCCGGGTTAAAAAATTCTTGTATGCCGGCACCTGATCATCGTCAAATCCTTATCATTTCCTTGTTGATATCTACATGTCCATGATCTCATAGAAAATCTCCCTTAGCAGATATGTTTCGACTTTGTCAATGTAAAAAATCCAGATACTTGTTTTTGAGAAATCCGGGTCAATAGGCCAGATTCAGAGTCAATTTGCTGACATTGGTCTCTTGTAGAGAAATATTATAAGAAATAATCCACTTGAATCGGCTTCCAAAGCGCCGGCTTTAAAAAATATTGGTCTTGAAATACTCATCTGACTTTCAGCTGGCATGTAGAACTTGCCGGTTTATCATTGCCAAAATATCCGGTTTGTAAATATTGATAGCACCGGGTCATAATTGTTGTCAACGTTGGGTCATAGTTATTGATGACGCCGGGTCAATTTGGTTTACTCAAACTGAGAATTTAAAGATTTTTCTCCCTTATATCCATATTACATGTAGCCCCCAAGTCTTGAGCAGAAACAAAGTGATGACTTAAGACGTGCTTCAATATAAATACTGCCACTTTGAAAAAATCCATGTTGTTCATCTTAGTCACTAGTAAAGACTGAATACTGCATATATGTAGCCCCCAAGTGTCGGGTTGTCATGCTTGCAACAACCTGGGACTTGTAACTGCCTTATACTTATAAAAACTTCAACCAGTGTAGCCCCCAAGGGTCGGGTCATTATGCAATAATGAGCAGGGACTTTATAAATATGATCATATAGACTTGAACAACAACATGTAGCCCCCAAGGGCCGGCTCAGTAAGATAATATTGAGCTGGGACTTTATATATACTTCTTTGAAAAGAACATCATCTGATGTAACCCCCATCATGGGGCTTGAACCCACGTCCACAAGGTTAAGAGCTTTGTGCTTTACCAACTGAGCAGTGGACCCCTCAATATAATGGAATAAAACTTGTGTACTTTGAATTGTTGACAGGAGCAATTGGTAGCCCCCAAGGGCCGGCTCATTATGATGTGATGACTCGGGTCTTCAATAAGGCCAGTAAAAATGTCTTTGCATCAGCCCCCAAGTTCCATGGTGCATGCTGGCAGTGACATGGGACTTGCATATTTGATGTGATCTCAACTTGAATAATGTAGCCCCCAAGTGTCGAGTCGTAAGCCTGCAGCGACTCTGGACTATTCCTTCCACTGTACAATAAATTATATCCGTTGATAAAATAATATCCATGCGCTGAAGCGACTTTGAAAACCTCAATCGTAATATTGGTTATTGATAACCATAATAAAAAAATCCAGCCATGTTGGCTATTAAAGGTTTGAATAATATAACTCGGTTTAAAAACCGGTTCCTGTGATATTGAATCGTACTGCCGGTTTAGGATACCTGTGCAGTAAAGGGTGATAACCCAATCCTTAGAAGCCAAAAACTTCCAAATGTTTATGATTGTCATATATGGCGACTTATCATCTAAAGTCAAGTCGGGTTTATCGAAACCACATATATGCTTCAGATATGAGCAAAAAAGGTCTCAAGACAAAACCAA
The DNA here is from genome assembly GCF_003073215.2 of Triticum urartu. Lineage (NCBI taxonomy): Eukaryota > Viridiplantae > Streptophyta > Magnoliopsida > Poales > Poaceae > Triticum > Triticum urartu. The sequence goes on from NC_053023.1 coordinate 197,529,505, forward strand.
AGATTGTTTGCAAAAACTTAAACCAAATAAAAATCGAGGTTTCTGATTCAAATACGATCAATAAACCGTTCCAAAGGGGTTAAGTTAGGATTCGAATACGACCATGTAGCCCCCAGTGGCTTTGGCGTTGCGCCGATCAAGAGGGTACCGACAGCTATGTTCTCTTTGGTTCGAATACGACCTATGTTTGAACGGGAAGCCCCCAAATGACCTTGAGGGGTTTCTAACGACCCTGATTCGAATACGATCCAAGTCGGACCCAAAAGGGGTTAAGCTATGATTCGAATACGATCAAGAAGCCCCCTAGTGAGTTTGGCAGTGTGCCGATCAAGAGGGTACCGACAGCTATGTTCTCTTTGGTTCGAATACGACCTATGTTTGAACAGGAAGCCCCCAAATGACCTTATAAATTTTGGCATCGCGCCGATCAAGAGGGTACCGACAGCTATGCTTGATGAGCAGGAAGCCCCCAAGTGACCATAATAAGATAAGCCGTAAGGCAGGATACCCATGTTTGAACCGCGCATCATGGTAGCAAGTTTCTCTTTGGCAACCTTTAATCTTCCCGAGAACTAGAATCTTGCGAGAGATTAATTCTTTTTGAACCGGAACTTTAAACCGGATTTGGAAGCTTCAAACTTTGTGGGATACGGATTGTCCTTGAGCCGGATGTTTGAACCGGATTTGAGAGCTTAAAAGTTTTGTAAGAGATAAATTTACCTTGAGCCGGATGTTTGAACCGGATTTGAGAGCTTCAAAACTTTGTGGGAGAGAAATGTCTCTTGAACCAGATTTTAAACCGGAATCTTTATTTTGAACCAACAATTTTTTGACGGCCTTTAAATTTTCATCAATATGGCGGTGTCTTCTGGAACTGGGTTATCATTCCTCCAATGACCCGGAATTCCCAAGTCATGTCATCATAGCCCCCGAGTCTTAAGACTACTCGAGGAGTTGGCTTAAGACTCTCCATATTTGACCATGATATAAACCGGTATGAGTCATTCAACATCTCAGTAATATAACTTGTCCTGCACTGGAGAACTTGCAAGCCGGAGTAATGGCTCTTTTAAAGAAAACAATATATAATATAATATATACTGGATGGATTTCACTTGATGCGTCAGGTCAGTGATTATCACCGCGGAGTTAACGATCACCATGGTGAAGCTGAAATCAATCATGGCCGAGTCGGCCGCGGGAGCAGACAGATGAGTCGGCCGCGGTGTTGTAAGCCGGTGCGGACGAACAAGTTGTCCTCCTCGTTGTAAGCCGGCACGGACACGTGAACCGGCCGCGAGAGCGGACAGGCGAGTCGTCCGTGGCGTTGTAAGGTGGCGCGGACGGGCAAGTCGGCCGACGTGTTGATGCAAAATGGACCGCAACACACATGTCCGTGAAGCTGTGCGGCACAATCGAACGTGCATCCACGGTATAATGGCATAAACAATTGTGCCCTGTAAGAATGTTACAGGGCAGAGTAATTGTTCTTTGATAAAAAACAATATGTGTTTAATAAGATAAGTTCAGATAGATATCACCTGATGTTTGTGAATGATAGATGATCTATATGCCGCGTTAGAGTCGGCTCAATATAATCTCGGCGGTTCAGGCAGACCGGTGACTCCCCGCGGCCTCAGCGGCTCAATAAACGCTAGTCTAAAAGTGATGTTGGCACGCGTTATGTGGCACTTTTGTAATGAATAATGGTCCTGCAAAAAAAAACATCATAGACCAACGTAATTGTTCTCAAACGATTTAACATGCTGGTAAATATAGAGGAAAGATATCACCTGATTTATTCGGATGACCAATGATCCATAAGGGGCACCCGTAGATAACTTTTCAACCCAATTGTTGAATGGTCGTTTGATCATGCTAAGGATATTTATGTTTATCGTCACAAGGACTCCCCCAGATGCTGCCATTTTTTTTTCATTAGTAGCAACCGGCCACAGTATTTGGGCAGGGCAAGAACAGAGGCGGACAGCAACGGCGATGCGAGCCGGGGGAGGTGACCAACAAAACTGCATGCATGTTGATATGGTATCTTCCCAGGAGCCGGCGTAGTGCAGAGACGTGGTTGTGCGTGTCAATTAAGCTTTTGAAATCCGTGTAGTATTAGTACTAGATGTACTTGTACTTAGTCCCCACGTGAGGAGCTCTTGGGTCATCCCACTGTGCACTACAATCAACAGTGCCTTTGGGGAAATTAACCGTGGAGACGTGGCGCCATGGCTGGCCAGCTGCCAGTCCTTTTTGTCTTGATCTGTATACACAAATTTGAGTGCCCCTCCGGGTTATGTTACTCAGCCATCCCTTCTTTCTTTTCTTTTCTCAACCCCCAGCTAGCTAGTACCAGCACTTCTGTAGCGACAGTAATGACACTAGCAACCAAAAGGCCAAAGGGGTATCCTTGGTCTCACGTGGAGCAAGTAGCATCATCAGTTGATGAGACACGTCTTTGATCAATGGAAAACAGCAGCGGAGACGGCGGCTCACAGAGGCCACGGGCGCTAAAACAAGCCGGAGTGGCGGTTGGATCCGTGGCGGCTCAGTGGCTACAGCCGGGTCGCGTAGGGACGGCGAGGTGCAGCGGCGACGGAGGAACTCGACCCCGGGCAGAGCGGTGCGAGGCCGAGTCAGAAGCAGAGCCAGCCACTGAGGCGGTTTGCAGTAGAGGCAGGCCGGCCAGGCGCGTCCGGTCCGGGGTGCATCCATGGCCACAGCGCCCGGCAGAGGGTGTCTCGGAAACGGGCTCAAGGTGCAGCGATGGCCACGCCCACGTACCCATCCAAATCAGGTCGTGGTTGTTGTTTTTTCGACAAATCGTTCGTCCGGGATTTTCCTTTCTTTGATTACCTTCTCCGATCCAACTTCGTACTGCCCACTGATTGATTTTGCAAAGAACTAATAGTGCTTGGTAGCTTCGCTGGATGGGCTACTCCGGGTTATAGTATTGATAGGATGTACTACTTGATGATTATCTCAACTTGTTCTAGTCTTCATGATAGAAAATACTAGTAGTGACCGATCACAGGTGTTTTAGGGGATGTTTGTTTTCAGGGATTTTTTTGTGTAGGGACTAAAAAAAGTCCCTTTTAAAGACTTTTTTATCAAACGAGAGAGATTTTTTAGAACTAAATTAGCATTTGAGACTAAATGAAGAAGACTCTCAAGGAGAGTCTTTTTGAGACTTTTCCAACAATGCCCCTTCATGCACCCATTGGCCCGCCACCCCATGGTGTTGTTTGATTGTTATTTTTCTATATACTAGAGGCAACATGGTCATTTAATAACCTCTAGGAAGGGACTATGGACTTTTTAGTCTCTGGAAACAAACAGGCAGGGACTTTTTAGGAACTAGGGACTTTTTAGTTGGGACTAGAAAAAGTCCTAAAACTAAAGAACCAAACACCACCGACGGGGAAATTGTCAAGTATGTCCCTCGATGGTAGGAATAAGATCAATATGCCCAAACGGATGTCCCTTTCCCTTAATGTTGGTTCAGTGAAATTAGTTTGGTTCTTTAGTTTTAGGACTTTTTAGCTTCAATATGCACTCGATGGTAGGAATAAGATCAATATGCAATCTTCAAAGTACGGGGTGGCTAGGGTATTTGCAGGATGTCCCTTTCCCTTAATGTTGGTTCAGTGAAATTGTCAAGTTCCCATTGGCGACCTACAATTGAAGCAATACGACTAGTACATTTTTCGATGTAACTTTCTTTTACTCTTTATCTTGTGTCTTATTGTCGTTTCATTATACCAGCTATTTTTCCTTTGTTAATATGATATAAGATGCTCTTTGCTGCCTTTCTCTTAAGTAAAAAAACTCTTCCAACTATCAACCCTAAATGAAAGGACAAGCTTAGTTCAAAATTCGTAACAAAAGAGATAAAAAAACATGAGCACATTGGTTTCAATCCAAACCATTTTTAACACCCCTACCACCATGTCCTGTAGTGAAGACAAATGCTCTCACATTAGGGTTTTCACATTAATTTTTCATCCACTAGGAGTTGTGTGCTATTTTTCTCCTCCCAATGTAACCGCTTATGAATCAAGAGATAGGAAGATCAATGTTATACAAGCTTTCCATCTGATTTTTGTATGATGAATCAAATCATCCATTAGTTCACATGATTTTGCAAATCAGCACAGTTGAAAGTAGGCATTGTATAGAATTCATATGAACACTATCATATGCAGAGCAGTCTCGAGATGGAATGCCACTGGAATATGCATTAGTGCATGTGAATGTTTTTTCTTTGGAGAATCAATTATTTGAAAGGTAACCAATACCCTTTGCTCGCGGGAACTGAAGGCGCTGAGTGATAGGATTTCCCCTGCCTCTCGCCGCCACCGCCATTACTCTGCCTCGTCTCCTATGGTCCTAGGACCATGGAAACATGGTAACGATTCCGGCGAATCTCGGGTAGGGGGTCTCGAGTTGGTTCTAGAAATTGGTTACAAGGACACGAGGTTTTACTCAGGTTCGGACTCTCTCAAATAGATAATCCCCTACAGTCTGCTTGTGCTTGTATTGATTTGGGAGGAAGTACAAAGTACATGTGATCTACCATGAGATTGTCCATTTAAAATATTATCTATCGACTAGCCTAGTCTCGGTTTATATAAGATATCGGAGGCCTAGGATAACAGGAGTCCTAGTTGGCTACGTCGGTGGAGCGGAGTCCTCCACGGATAAGCACTTGTCTTGATCGTCAAGGCTTCTGGAATCTTTCTTGTATGTGTCATGGGGTACCCAATGTGGCCCCGGATGGAACCGACTTAGGGGTCCTCGGCCAAGCACCGAGAGACGACGTGGTGAGGGCCCCCTTAGTCGAGCCACTATCACACGGTGGATCTCGGTCGTGCAGGCGGGAGGGCTCCATTTTTATTTGTCATTTGGTCTCCTCAGGAAGATGAGGCGGCGGCGGCTTCTTGAAGATGGTATAAGGTTCATCCTACCTAGCTCCATCCCGACGGTGCTTCCAGCGTCGTCGAAGAGCGTGTGGAGGTGTGTCTCCGGCAGATCTTGTGGGGTTTGGTCGGGGTTTGTCTTCGGTGGATCCGGTCTTCGTTCATTTGTGTTCGTGTACCTAGGGTTGGACACTTTTGATCTACACTTTTCTTCATTGGTTGTGGTCCAGTCTTCGTTCATTCGTTCGTTTGTGTTTGTGTTTCTACAGGTTAGATACTTTCGATCTACGCTTTTGTTCATCGATTTGTGGTTGTTGTTCTGGTGCGCTACTCCTCTAGGGTGTTAGCATGATGACTTTTGACTGTCTACTACAACAAGTTTTGTTTGCCTCCAGTGAGGAAGGACGTAATTACGGTGGCACGTCTTTGGCTCATTCCATTGCTTGTGGTTGTCGGTAGGTGGTTCACAAATTTCAATGTACTTTTTACTTGTGGTGTATTCTAAACTATCTTGATTGATAGTTGATAAATAGTACCTCCTTTCCGGTTTATAGGGCTCAGTTTGTAAATCTCTCCAACCAAGATAGATGGTGAGTGGTGGAATAAATTTCATAGTTTGTAAAAATACTCCATTTTTTTTTGCTCTGTATATTAGCTTTGGTCAAAGTCAAACTTTGTAAAATTTGCAAGTTTAGGTGGTGTTTGGTTATCTAGTCTTAGGACTTTTTCTAGTCCCAACTAAAAAGTCTTTAGTCCCTAAAAAGTCCCTCCCTGTTTGTTTCCAGAGACTAAAAAGTCCCTAGTCCCTTTCTAGATGTTATTAAATGACAATGTTACCCCTAGTATATAGAAAAATAACAATCAAACAACATCATGGGGTGGCGAGCCAATAGGTGCATGGAGGGGCATTGTTGGAAGTCCCAAAAAGTCCCAAAAAGACTCTTCTTGAGAGTCATCTTCATTTAGTCCCAAATGCCTAGTTTAGTCCCTAAAAAGTCCCTCCCGTTTGGTAAAAAAAGTCTAAGAGAAACTTTTTCTAGTCCCTACACAAAAAAGTCCTTGGAAACAAACACCACCTTATAGACAAAAATATTAGACATATACAACAACAAATCAATACCATTAGATTCATTATTGAATACATTTTCCCATCGTATAGATTTGCTATTGTAAATGTTCATATTTTTTTATAAACTTGGTCAAACTTTATAAAGTTTGACATCAGTCAAATCTAATATGCAAAGTAAATGAAAACGGAGAGAGCACTTAATTACTACACTTGTTTCACTCAAAAAGTTGTGTTTACCAATGCATTAATTGCAATGCATGCATGCATGACCATTAAATGACCAAAAACTTTAACATGCATTGGTTTTGTTTTTCCTTGATCTTTGAATGCAGTGATAGTGATTTAATACATCTTGAAATCTGAATTTGTCATGATGGGTACTGGTTCAAAGATCAAAGAAAAACTTATAAAATAGAAAAACAATATTTTTTGAGATGTGCCCTATAAACTGGAAAGGAGGAAGTAGATCATAAGTTTTTTTGAAAGGGAAGCAATATTGATCGGAAATTGTGCCATCGATAACTAGGCCAGGACTGATTCACATACCCCATCCCGTAACGATCTGAGTTCGGCCAGGAGTACTATCTCCGTCACGGTTTAGAAGGCGCACTTGGAAATTCTCTGGAATCTAGATGGTTATCTATTGGTTATGAGACGGGCTAAAAAATAGCATTCACACTACGCATGCATATAGAAATAGTATATCGGAGTACTAATTAGCTACTAGAAATAAATGCAATGCGCCCTAAACCTTGTCTATTGTGAAAACGCACGCAAATTTAACTGTGCCTTCTAAACCGTGACGGAGTGTGAATAAATACAAAAGCTGTTTGTTTTAAACGAAGTAGTTAATGAGGAGCATGCGTGACGGAATTCAATACAAGTTCGGTTTAAATCCTTTGCACAAAAAAACGAACCGGCGAAACCGTGTGGCCTGTAGAGTTGTGCACGCAATACAACTAGACCCCAAGGGGTACGGCATAAGATTCCCCACAGGAAAGGTCCTCTTAAATAGCCGCGACACGCCACCCACCACCAAACCCTACCCCGCGACTTCCCTCCGGTTGCTTCCGCCGAGCGACTTCCAATCCAGTCTCCCCTCGATTCCGCCGGCCCGATCGCCTCGATCAATCTCGTCCCCGGCTGCGCCCTCCCGTCGGTGAGCCCCTCTATCTTTTTTCCCCAAAAGATCCGGCCAAATTTCGGAGGATTTTGGGGTTCGTCGTCCGCTCGGTTTCCTGTTGTTTTATTAGCTTCTGTCGATTTGATCGGTAGATTGTTTCCATCGATCGCAGGTTGGAGATGGCCAAGACTTGCTTCAAGACCGAGCACCCCCTGGGTTTGTTCCTTCTCTCTTGCCCCTCTCCCTGTTAATTTCTGTCAATTTAGGCCCTGTCATGGTTGTTGATCTGATCGATAGTAGAATAAGAGACTGGTAGCCCACCAGTTGTTCGCCTGAAACTAGTTTAGCCTTTTTTTACGTGACGTGATAATCTGGTTATAGTTGATTGCTTCTGCGCTCAGGCAACGTGCTAATGTGTGTTATTCCGTATGTTCTTTCTTGTCCCATATGCTGTTGTTACATTATGGAGGGCAGATGGTTGTCTGCGTATTTCAGATTGGTGTTTCATTGAAGCACCATCTACACTAATGTTCATATCTATTACATCAAAAGGATTAAAATCAATCGGAAGACTTAGTAATCAATTCAGTAGTCTCTGTTTTTCAGATTGAGTTGTATTCTTATTGAATGGTGCTGGAAAGATAACTTTGGTCTTAGATGATTTTGTTTGATATTAAATTGGTTTATCATCTTGCAATAGAATTTACTCCCTCTGTAAACAAATACAGGAGTGTTTAGATCACTACTTTAGTGATCTAAATGCTCTTATATTTCTTCATGGAGGGAGTACTTCTGAGACTATATCTCAATTCATATTCCTGAATGCCTTGCTTTCTGGATGCTCTTGTATAATTCCTGTTAATCAGGTTCGTAAGATTCTATTTTAAGTAACCAGCAATTATGTGATCCTTTGGCACCTTCTGTCTTATTGGATGGATTGCCAAAAGTATTCCCCCATTTTTGAAGGGACCTTAGGTTTTAAGAAATATTTTACAAATGGTCTCAAGTATTTCTTTTGTTAACTATGTACTATCTTGAGTGTTTTCTGTTTTGCACTGGTTGATGCTTTTGTTATATGCGCAGTTACTGTCTCCACTAAAAACTCTAATGAGAACATGTTCAAGCTTTAAATGTTTTTCCAGTTACTAGATATTTTCATCTCGTGTGATTAAAATTACCCTTTTATAGAAAGGAGGCAAGCTGAATCTGCTAGGATCCGTGAGAAGTATGCTGACAGAATTCCGGTATATATATCTCTGGACTTACCTTCTACATGTGGTAGATTATCAACATTCATTTCTCCTAATTGAGTTCTGTGGTCAATTATTTCAGGTGATCGTTGAGAAGGCTGATAAGTCTGATGTCCCGGAAATTGATAAGAAGAAGTAAGCTATTCTTCTTCATCACTCATATTCTGATGGCAGATGAGCAGTTCTTTTCATTGTTTTCTGGGGTTGAGCTCTGCTCTCAGCTGCATCTAGAGATGCAATCTCTCCTTTAACTTGCCAATATTTCATTTCCATTTGTCTTGTATGCCCATAGCAATTTGTTATGTTTGGATGAGCTCCCTTCGATATAATTGTTGGCTATTTGTTCTATTGTTAATTTAGTCTTGAAATAATTTTCTTATCTGCTGTTCATGTTTGGAATCTGTATTATTGATTTGTCTTGCTCTGTACAATTGTTTCTTTGCAGGTATCTTGTCCCGGCCGACCTCACTGTTGGCCAGTTTGTCTACGTGGTGCGGAAGAGGATCAAGCTGAGCCCAGAAAAGGCCATCTTCGTCTTTGTGAATAGCACCTTGCCACCGACTGGTAATGTTTTTAACTAAACATATTAATAAATACTCCCTCCGTCCGAAAATACTTGTCATCAAAATGGACAAAAATGGATGTATCTAGAACTAAAATACATCTAGATACATCCCCTTTTATTCATTTTGATGACAAGTATTTCTGGACGGAGGGAGTACTTTGTTATTGGTCATATGTTGTCTGCCCACAATCCTCATGTATCGATGTTCCTTTTTTGGCAGCTTCGTTGATGTCAGCCATCTATGAAGAAAACAAGGACGTGGACGGCTTCCTGTACATGACTTACAGTGGCGAGAACACTTTCGGCTCTGCCTAATCCATGTGCACTGCCACTGTAAATAAATGGATGTTCAGGTTGCGACGTCTGTGTATATACTATCACTAGTATGCTGGTGGATTGCTCTCATGGTTTAATGCTTTTAAGTGTGGTATTTTATCATCTGAATGTTAGAACGGCCTGTAAAACTCTATATTACGGTCGAAGATTCATCAATTCTCGTCTGGTTTATGTTCCTCATGCTCTGGGATGATTACAATCGCAAATTAGTGGCAGCAGAACTGAGTTTTTTTTATTATATTGTTTCACACACCTTGTCCTTTTGGTTTCAGAACTGCATCTACTGCTGTTTTGCAGCACATTGCACTGCCCTTTCAGGGCCTCTCTAGCCGATCCATAAAAACGGTCTCCCTGAGGAGTAAACTTACTCGCCATGTTTCCGGCGACCAAAAATGCTAGACTTACGAAACCAGCTACGTAAAGCTACGTTCTTTCCTTAGCGCTAAACTAATCACCCCCTGATTTTCATGGGGTGGGCCTGGGCCTATTTCTCCTCCAACCAAATCAGGCCAGGTCACCTTTTACGTACGTAATTTTTTTTACGTAGATGTAGCAAAGCTAGCCGCTCGCCCGACCAACCCCCTCCTCCGCCCTCTTTTCGTGGCGTCTGTGACGTACCTGCCTACGTAGCGTAGACGGCACGATGTGCTGCTCGTGGAAGGAGTCGGACGTGAGCCTATGTTGCTGGTTGTCGTCACTCCCCGATGACATTGGCAACCTCACCGCACTGAGGAGGCCGCAAGTGGTGGGTCGCCGCCTACTGATAATCTTAGCCTGTAAACGTAAGAGGACCTTCTCTGATGTGAAATGCATGGAGTGTGTTTTCTATCATAATAATTGCACTTTGAGGTGAGCACGCTTGGTGTTGGTTATCATTCCTTGTTCGAAATTATACGTGATGATCGCTGCTACCCATAATGATGCATTGATGTGGTGTGCCCACCCAAACATGTTTTCGATCTTGTTCACTTCTCTACTACTACTAGTTTGCCCTTGTGGCAGCAATATATGATAAATTTAGCAAAAATGTGTGACAAAATGTGGCAATACTAGTCCTAAAACCAAACAGCCCTTATGCCCAACTGCTAACGGGAAAGCAAACTTCTGGTCCACTATACCATCAGTTTATACTATGCCCAACTGCAAACGAAACCAGAGATGGCATCCATGCGGTGCTTGCGAAAATTGTTTGCAATTATTTCAACTAGGACGGTCGTGCATCCAGTGGTTGTCTTTGACCCACATTCTACCTCGCACGTTGTCGAGGGAATATTTTGCGATATTTAGTTATACGAAACATGGATGTTTAGAATAATATAAAAATAAAACTAGAAATATATACCCCTTCATTCCATAATGTAGTGCGTACAGATTTTTTAAAAAGTCAAACTTCACAAACTTTGCCCGAGTTTGTGGAAAAACATTTACATTTGGAATGATAAACATGTATCATTAGATTCATCAGAAGATGTAATTTTATATTTTATATTTTTGGTATCGTAGATATACATAATTTTCTCTATAAACTTGGTCAAAGTTTAGAAAGTTTGACTTGAAAAAAATCTATATGCACTATATTATGGAACGGAGGTAGTATGATTTATTGTGTTTGATCATTGTATAATTGTACAATATATTTATTAAATATAAATAGAACAATGTAATAAAAATTCTCAGGCATGTTTGCATGCTGATATGAGCTTTTTCAATATGCATGGTTGCACGTTGAGGTGGTCTTCTCTCTTGCATATTGTATGTTGAGGTAGCATGATTGCATGTTAATAGAAAGTAAAATACATATAAATTGTATCTGATTACTTATAGTTATAGAATATTTATTGAGCGTGAGTAGCATGTATGGTGCATGTTAAAAGCGGGTCTTTTTTAGTGCATGTGGTGTGATGACTTGACATAGATGCATGTGAGTGTGGGGATCAACTATTTAGGTATACTAGCAAGGTAGTCGTGCATTGCACATGGTAGCTTAGATAATCAAAGTATGAATGAATATCGGCGTACCAAATTATAACATGTAAATTTGGTCTCATATATGCATAACGTAGATGTTGATTTTACTCTTGTAATTCAACCCATTAAAATTAAATTATAGGTACAACATATTCAAAGATTGCATGGTTATAGGACTGCATGGAACTCTTGTGAGTTATACCAACACATTTTCTTTAGGTATATTGTATTGCAATTTCAAGTAGCAAGTATTGCATCATCAAAGACAAATGTAATTTATAAACATGTTATCACAGCCTTCAATAAATCATAAACTAAGTGAATGCAAACTATTTAGAAGAAAAAACATAGAGTAAATAAAATAAGGAAGAGTGTAGAACAAATGAGAAGTGCATCTGATGTGAGCTTGTCGTATTATGCATTATAAATCTTGAAGTCAAAAATAATGATAATTCACTTAGAAGAAAAAGGTTTAAGAAAATAAAATATGAAAGATTTTAGGACGAAGGGGAAGTGCTTGTGTTTTGAGATTTGTGCATATTGAGCATTCATTGTAAATCCTAAATTAAAGAATGGAAATTAATTTAGAGGAACAACTTTGGGGAGTTAAATTATGAGAAATTCTAGAACAAATAAGTGCTAGTGTTTTGAGGTTTGTGCATTGTGCTTGTTCAACCATGGAACCTTCTAGCTAATACATGTGAGAATCTAGTGGGAGTGAAGATGATATGCAAGGATCAATAATGCACAGATTTGACACACATATACAATCAGATTGGCTTTATCCAAGGGACCATATTTAAAGTTATTTATACACTTTATAGTGGTATATATATCGATAAGATACCACATATGTGAATTTGAATCACCGTACGTGTACATGTATGTATAGTTGGAGGCTTCGAAGAAAAAAAATACCGGATCATCCTTTTTCTTACACTCAAAGCACATCTTTATTCATTTGAAATGTGTTGCATCATGCACCAAAAAGTGGTACTAGAGAGGGTGGAGGATCATCTAACCAAGTACAAGGATCTTCATACTTTGCCAATCTCGCCAACTCATGGGCAACCACATTAGGTTCACGATTCTCATGAACAAAATTTACCTTAGAAAATTCTCTAGAAAGGGAATATCAGTCAAAAGAAAACTGTAGCTACATTACTCGTTGATGAACTTCATCATTTACGATGTTAATAACTTCCATGTTATCTGAGCTGATAAGTAAGGCGATTGCATCCCAGTGTCTCAGCTAGCATAAGTCCTTCCTGACGTGTTAAGGCTTCAGATGAAAGAACATAAAAATAGCAGGAATACTAGAATTATTGGTACCAATAAATCTCCCTTTAATGTCTCTAATGACAACACTATTGATCCCTTATAATTATCTCCGTAAAAAGATGCATCCACGTTCACCTTCACGAACTCCTTCAGAGGTGGTTCCCATCGTTCTTCCCTTTCCATTTGACGTGTGATCGAGGCCTCCATGAAGTTTGCCGCAAGAGATGCTTGTCTTGGGGCTGCTCTAGTTTTGGTGCTGCAAACTAAAGGTCGAATTTCGTGACTTGATGAAGAGTAAGCCGATTATCTTTGGTCTTGAAGATAGCCATTGTTGACTTCTCGGGGTATTAGGCATGATCATCTCAACATTGTTGTATGTGTTGAGTTTGGATTTGCAACTGAGGCAAAAAAAGTCAGGCCCACTTGTAAGCTGAGGGTGGATTACATATTGCAAAAATGATTCAAAATCAGTTGCAATACAGGAGAAACATCGAGTCCGGTTGCGAGTCGAGGATGGACTTGCAACTAGAGACAAAATAAAGGGTTGAGCCCGGTTGGAGGTTAATAGTGGACTTGCAACTGAGACGGAAAAAAAATTCATGGTCCCGATAACATGGTCTTGTTCTTAACTGCTTGAGAGAACACATGTATCCCTTTTTTATTGCTAAACCTCCCCAAGCCTTCTCATGCTCGTTAATTGAACCATCCGTCTTCATCAAGTTGAGGGCGGTGTTGCAACTCGGGAGAAAAAAGTCACACGAAAAAAGGTGTTAGCTCTAATGGAAGACAAAGGGAAAACATAAAAGGAGATAGAGGAATTAGGAGGCAAAGTAGCTGCAGAATGAAGATGATAAAAGAGACAGCAAAGAGAGTACCTTGTCTTTTCTCTTCTACAAAGCATGCAAATAACAAAATGACAAACAAACATGAAAATAGCCAGGGAAAAAAAATAAAAAAGTCCATACAAAACATGGGCCTAACAAATATGAGCTGACAACGGGACATCGCGACGACGCGGGACACATGACCAAGGAGGGGGGGGGGCGACAAAAACAAAGCGGGATCAAGTTTGTGCAAAGATTACAACAAATAGACCGAATGAACCACAACTTAAATGAGACATAGTTAAATTTCATCAAGATAAGATTTCGCATATCCGATTTTAAAAATGTTCAAATATTTTTAAGTGTTTTTGTATTTAAAAAATTCACAAATTAAAAAAATATATTCATAAATTAAAAATTCACGAATTTTAATAAGTGCTCGCATACTTCAAAAAGTGTCCACGAGCTAAAAATATCATGAATTGAAAAATGGGAAAAAGGGAAAAAAGAAGAAGAAATCAGTACAAAATTCTCCAAAAAAAATTTCGCAAAAAAAATTCTCCCAAAAAAGGGAGAAGAAATGGGCAGTCAAAAACACGACGTTGTCACACAAACATAAAAAAAAGAATGAAGGAAGAAATAAAGGGAAAAGACAAGTTCAAGGGGTAATACGTATTCTCTCACTCTCACTCCTTTTATTCTCTCTCGTCACATACAAGTATTTTGAGGGACAGAATCGATCATACCCAACGTGGAATACGGGAAAAGGGGGACAAACAACGCGGAACAACAACATGCAACGACGCGGAATCAACCTGCTGTTGGATAGTCAGGAGGACAGTGGTATTCTCATCCCGCCAAAGTTTCAGTCCTAAACTTGACATTGGTGCTCACATTTTTCTAGATTTATTTCAGGCCTTCAGGCGATGTGCGTTCAGTGGGAGAAAACGTTCCTGTCGATCATGAAGGCATCTGTGACAATTTCATCAATCTTAAAATGATGTGCCGGCTCAGTATCTCGAAGATGCTCATATGAGTAGGGTGTGTGTGCATGTATTCATAGGGTTAAGTGTATGCTCGTGTATATAAATGACTTCAATTATATTGTGTTAAAAAAATACGCAATGAGATGCATGAATCAAGTGTTTGCACGAATTTTACAACACTAAAAAATATGGTTGACAATTAAGATGTGACATAACTTAATCTCATCTACTACCTCTGTATCATAATATTTGTATAAGATTTTTTTCAGTTTAAATTACACTGCAAAAAAGAAGTTATATTATGATATGAAGGGAGTAGATTATGGTACGGAGATAGTAGATGAGATTTAGCAAATCTATATTTTCATTATATCCTACGGCAACCTAGGAAAGAGGCAGATCTCAGCACCGTCAGGGACGACGGGAAAAAAACTTTAAGGGTGTGTTTGGTAAAGTGCATGGAGGGTACATGAGCTCAAGACTTCCCTCCTCGATCCACTTTTGGGTGTTTGGTAGCCTGTATGGGGCCTTCTCAGCATGCACGAGCTCCGCCCAAATACCCTCTTAGCATGCACGGAGAGAGAACACCATAATAGCCGTTCGCTGGTCAGCATGCATGAGCGGATCGAGCGACAACGTGTTTCAAAAAATGTTAAGAATTTCCAAAAAACAATTTAATTTTCAGAAAATGTTCAGAATACCAAAAAAATTCAAATTTTCGAAAAATGTCCAGGTCTTCAAATTTTGTTAAAATTTTGGGAAAATGTCCAGATTTTCAAAATTTGTTAAGATTTTGAAAAAATGTTTGGCGTTTTAAATTTCGTTTCAATTTTTACTAAAAAGTTTGGATTATTAAAAATAATTTTAAAAAATGTTCAGATTATCAAAAAAATAAGAAAAATTAAAAAGAGATCAAACTTTCAAAATTTGTTTAATTTTTTTAAAAACTTAAATGTTTAATTTTTCAAAAATGTTGTTTTCCATGTTTCAAACAATTTTTCATAATTTTGAAATGTTTTGTTCATTTATTTGAAAATACTGGTTGCTACAGTGCCGACCGACATGTCTAAACAGATGCAAGGTCTCAGCTTAACATGTATCAACACATAAACCGTTGCCAAACAACAACAAATGCATGTACTCAGCATGTCTACACTGAGCATGTATCAGAGAAGAACAACCATAGAATGCTACCAAACAAACCCTAAATGTTCCAGCACCTCACTTGATACACGAAGGCCGTGAAGCGGGGCTACGCCGCCCTTGAATCATCAGCCCGAGTGTAGCCGACAAGAGGACCAAGAGCCCGTAGAGATGTAGACGTTCATGCAGATGATTGCTGGGGACCTGGACCTCACACTTGGGGCCCTTGAGTCGAGGATTTTCTGAGCGCCTCCCCAAGACCCCTGCTTTCTAGTACTTCTAGGTCATGTTTGGTTGCCGTAGCTATTTTGTTTTATTGCATGCTTGACTCAGTTGAGCCTGGTTGAGGAAAAACAGGTAAAAGAAACTAACATCTTCATTTAATTTGGTTGTCTACATTACCCTCTAGCCTGCGTGGGATGAAATGGAAGGTATGTTGTTTGCTTGCCCGCTTGTTTAGGACAAAATGGCCAAGACATTTGGTTATATGCAACGCATGTTGTCTGATAACCTCCTCGTAGGTGATGAGATTACCGGCACACTACGCAGGCAAAAAATAACTCGAAGACACACAAATAGATAACAATTTTGATGATAATTTTAAACCAAACCAACCAGTCTTGACGATGGTACAACACTTAAACAAAGCAGTTCTGAATCAAACCAGTATGCCATTAAACTAGTAACCAAACTAGAGCTCTCCTAGACATTCACGATAAAGGCGTCGTGGTGCCTCCCGCACTTGGTCACCATTTCAATGCCGTCGTCGTTGAAGACGATGACCTTGAACCTGTCGAGAGTCAGCAACTTGAAGGTCACCATGTACCCAAACCTTGATCTGATGGACGGCAGTGAAGGTGGCCCAACCCTTATCGACGGTGACCCTGTCGTTCATC
Organism: Triticum urartu; assembly: GCF_003073215.2. Classification (NCBI taxonomy): domain Eukaryota; kingdom Viridiplantae; phylum Streptophyta; class Magnoliopsida; order Poales; family Poaceae; genus Triticum; species Triticum urartu. The sequence goes on from NC_053023.1 coordinate 197,545,871, forward strand.
AGCTTCACAGTGACCCTCTATGCATAGGCGGTGTTTGTCTTGAGCTTGAACTGAAGGAAATATTCCCTAGAGGCAATAATAAAGTTGTTATTTATATTTCCTTATATCATGATAAATGTTTATTATTCATGCTAGAATTGTATTAACCGGAAACTTAGTACATGTGTGAATACATAGACAAACTGAGTGTCACTAGTATGCCTCTACTTGACTAGCTCGTTAATCAAAGACGGTTAAGTTTCCTAGCCATGTACAAAGAGTTGTCATTTGATTAACGAGATCACATCATTAGAGAATGGTGTGATTGACTTGACCCATCCGTTAGCTTAGCACGATGATCGTTTAGTTTGTTGCTATTGCTTTCTTCATAGCTTATACATGTTCCTATGACTATGGGATTATGCAACTCCCGAATACCGGAGGAACACTTAGTGTGCTATCAAACGTCACAACGTAACTGGGTGACTATAAAGATGCTCTACAGGTGTCCCTGATGGTGTCTATTGAGTTGGCATAGATCGAGATTAGGATTTGTCACTCTGAGTATCGGAGAGGTATCTCTGGGCCCTCTCGGTAATGCAAATCACTATAAGCCTTGCAAGAAATGTGACTAATGAGTTAGTTGCGGGATGATGCATTACGAAATGAGTGAAGAGACTTGCCGGTAACGAGATTGAACTAGGTATTGAGATACCGACGATCGAATCTCGGGCAAGTAACATACCGATGACAAAGGGAACAACATATGTTGTTATGCGGTTTGACCGATAAAGATCTTTGTAGAATATGTGGGAGCCAATATGAACATCCAGGTTCCGCTATTGGTTATTGACTAGATATGTGTCTCGGTCATATCTATATAGTTCTCGAACCCGTAGGGTCCGCACGCTTAACGTTCGGTGACGATAGGTATTATGAGTTTATGTGTTTTGATGTACCGAAGGTTGTTAGGAGTCCCGGATATGATCACGGACATGATGAGGAGTCTCGAAATGGTCAATACATAAATATTGATATATTCAACGGCTATATTCGGACACGGAAGTGTTCCGGGTGATTTCAGAGAAAACCGGAGTGCCGGAGGGTTACCGGAGGAATTATTGGGCCTAGATGGGCCTTAGTGGAGAGAGAGGGGCTGCCAGGGTAGGCCGCGCGCCCCCTTCCCCTTGAGTCCGAATTGGACTAGGAGGGGGGGGGTGCCCCCCTTTCCTTCCCCTCTCCCACTCCTTCCTTCCCCCTCCTAGTAGGACTAGGAAATGATGAATCCTACTCGTACTAGAAGAACGCATGTGCGTTGCAACGGGGCCACATTAACTTTAAGAGTTCAATATTAATATTCTCATACATATCAAGTGACATTGGCAACCTTTTTTACCATCAAATCCTCACACACACACACTCCCTCCCTTCCTCTTCCTCACTCTCTCTCCCCTCTCTCTCTCTCTCTAACACACACACGTATCCATTTTATTGGGTACGGGACCATAATCCATCTATTTCACACACACACGCTAGTGCATAACAATATGGATTATGTGTATTATATTTGCCACCACAACTGAGGGAATTAATTTCATGTAAATCGGCCAGCCACAACTCCAAGAATACACGGAGGAGGTGGCCCGGGTCGGCATCGGCGCCGTCCGGCGTGGGCCACGGGCCCGCTTCCAAGTGCGTCTGCGCGCCGGCCACCCACGCAGGGTCAACTGCCGCTTCCACCGCACCAACTCCCAGGGCCACGGCCAGGGCCAGGGAAGCCGCCCTTCTTCGCCCCCTTCACCGACTGCGGCCAACGCGGTGCCGCGGCACCCGGCCTCGCCGTCCTCATCCTCCGGCACCGTCGCGACCTAGTGACGCAGCCCAAGCATCGGCCTCGAGAATCAAGAACCCTCGACAACGGAGAGGGAAGGGAAGATCATATACATGTCATAAGAAATGGAGTTTATTTACTGCTCCCTCGATGTATTGTTTCCTTTGTTTGGAGATTAATTACCATCCGTGAGTTAAGGCAAGGTTAATGTGATTGAGCGATTTTTCTGAAAGTCAATTATTTGTTTTCTAATTAATGTGATTGAGTGATTTAAAGTAAGGTTAATTAATTTAGATTTGATCTTTAGAGATTGTTCGTGATTGATTTACATTACTAAATAACTTGCGCCAGTATGGAAAGTTTTGATCTGTTCAGATTTCTTTCGTTGTGTGAGAGGGTGATGCGAAAATAAACCGATGAAGTGAGGGGAGGGGACGAAAAAAATCTACGAAAAAAACCAACGAAGGTGGGAGGAGGTACCAAAAAAACCATTAAAGGTGGGACGAAAAAAACCTGGAAGCGAGACTACCAACTACTCCATTAGGAGTAGAGACTAGGAGGAGGATTCCTCCTCTCCTTGGGCGCCTCAAGGGCTGGCCGACCTCCCCCCTTGCTCCTTTATATATGGGGGCAGGGGGCACCCTAGAACACACAAGTTGATCATTGATCCCTTAGCCGTGTGCGATGCCCCCCTCCACCATAATCCACCTCGGTCATATTGTAGCGGTGCTTAGGCGAAGCCCTGTTCCAGTAGCATCATCATCGCCGTCATCACGCCGTCGTGCTGACAAAGCTCTCCCTCGACACTCAGCTGGATCTAGAGTTTGTGGGACGTCACCGAGCTGAACGTGTGCAGATCGTGGAGGTGCCGTACTTTCGGTACTAGGATCGGTCGGATCGTGAAGACGTATGACTACATCAACCGTGTTGTCATAACGCTTCCGCTTACGTTCTACGAGGGTACATGGACAACACTCTTCCCTTATCGTTGCTATGCATCACCATGATAGATCTTGCATGTGCGTACGAATTTTTTGAAATTACTGCGTTATCCAATAGTGGCATCCGAGCTAGGTCTATGCGTAGATGTTATATGCATGAGTAGAACACAAAGGAGTTGTGGGTGTGGGTATATACATATTGCTTGCCGTTACTAGTTGTTTCTTGATTCGGCGGTATTGTTGGATGAAGCGGCCCAGACCGACATTACGCGTACGCTTAGGCGAGACTGGTTCTATCGACGTGCTTCGCACACAGGTGGCTGGTGGGTGTCAGTTTCTCCAACTTTAGTTGAATCTAATTCAATGAACGGGGTTCTTTCTGAAGATCAAAAAGCAATCACTATACCGCGTTGTGGTTTTTGATGTGTAGGTAAGAACGGTTCTTGCTCAACCCGTAGCAGCCACGTAAAACTTGCAACAACAAAGTAGAGGACGTCTAACTTGTTTTTGCAGGGCATGTTGTGATGTGATATGGTCAAGACATGATGCTAAATTTTATAGCATGAGATGACCATGTTTTGTAACAGAGTTATCGGCAACTGGCAAAAGCCTTATGGTTGTCTCTTTATTGCATAAGATGCAAGCGCCATACAATTGCTTTACTTTATCGCTATGCGATAGCAATAGTTGCAAAAGCAATAGTTGGTGAGATGACCATGTGACGACACATTGATAGAGATCAAGATGATGGAGATCATGCTGTCATGCCGGTAACGATGGAGATCATGACGGTACTTTGGAGATGAAGATCAAAGGCACAAGATGATGATGGCCATATCATGTCACATATTTTGATTGCATGTGATGTTTATCCTTTATGCATCTTATTTTTCTTAGTACGACGGTAGCATTATGAGATGATCACTTACTAAAATTTCAAGGTATAAGTGTTCTCCTTGAGTATGCACTGTTGCGACAGTTCGTCGTGCCGAGACACCACGTGATGATTGGGTGTGATAAGCTCTACGTTCACATACAATGGGTGTAAGCCAGTTTTGCACACGTAGAATACTTGGGTTAAACTTGACGAGCCTAGCATATGCAGATATGGCCTCGGAACACTGAGACCGAAAGGTCGAGCATGAATCATATAGTAGATATGATCATCATACTGATGTTCACCATTGAAAACTACTGCATCTCACGTGATGATCGGACATGGTTTAGTTGATATGGATCACGTGATCACTTAGATGATTAGAGGGATGTCTATCTAAGTGGGAGTTCTTAAGTAATATGATTAATTGAACTTTAATTTATCATGAACTTAGTCCTGATAGTATTTGCATACCTATGTTGTAGATCAATTGCTCGTGTATAGCTTCCCCGTTTTATTTATGATATGTTCCTAGAGAAAACTATGTTGAAAGATGATAGTAGCAATGATGCGGATTGGATCCATGATCTGAGGATTATCCTCGTTGCTGCACAGAAGAATTATGTCCTTGATGCACCTCTAGGTGACATAACTATTGCAGGAGCAAATGCAGACGTTATGAACGTTTGACAAAGCTCGTATGATGACTGAAGGAAATATGCCCTAGAGGCAATAATAAAGTTATTATATATTTCCTTATAACATGATAAATGTTTATTATTCATGCTAGAATTGTATTAACCGGAAACATAATACTTGTGTGAATACATAAACAAACAGAGTGTCACTAGTATGCCTCTACTTGACTAGCTCGTTAATTGAAGATGGTTATGTTTCCTAGCCATTGACATGAGTTGTCATTTGATTAACGGGATCACATCATTACGAGAATGATGTGATTGACTTGACACATTCCGTTAGCTTAGCACACAATCGTTTAGTATTCTGCTATTGCTTTCTTCATGACTTATACATGTTCCTATGACTATGAGATTATGCAACTCCCATTTACTGGAGGAACACTTTGTGTGCTATCAAATGTCACAACGTAACTGGGTGATTATAAAGGTGCTCTACAGGTGTCTCCGAAGGTACTTGTTGGGTTGGCGTATTTCGAGATTAGGATTTGTCACTCTGATTGTCGGAGAGGTATCTCTGGGCCCACTCGGTAATGCACATCACTATAAGCCTTGCAAGCATTGTAACTAATGAGTTAGTTGCGGGATGATGTATTACAGAACGAGTAAAGAGACTTGCTGGTAACGAGATTGAACTAGGTATGAAGATACCGACGATCGAATCTCGGGCAAGTAACATACCGATGACAAAGGGAACAACGTATGTTGTTATGCGGTTTGACCGATAAAGATCTTCGTAGAATATGTAGGAGCCAATATGACCATCTAGGTTCCGCTATTGGTTATTGACTGGAGACATGTCTCGGTCATGTCTATATAGTTCTCGAACCCGTAGGGTCCGCACGCTTAAAGTTTAATGACGGTTATATTATGAGTTTATGTGTTTTGATGTACCAAAGGTAGTTCGGAGTCCCGGATGTGATCACGGACATGACGAGGAGTCTCGAAATGGTCGATACATAAATATTGATATATTGGAAGCCTATATTTGGATATCGGAACTGTTCCGGGTGAAATCGGGATTTTACTGGAGTACCGGGGGTTACCGGAACCCCCCGGAGGTTTAATGGGCCAAGATGGGCCTCAGTGCAGAATAGGAGGGGCGGCCAGGGCAGGCCGCACGCCCCCTCTCCCTCTAGTCCGAATTGGAAAAGTAGGGGGGCGGCGCCCCCTTTCCTTCCTCTCTCCCTCCTCCTTCCCCGAGTAGGACTCCTCCCTAGCGCGCCTCCTCCTGGCCGGCCGCCTCTCCCCCCTTTCTCCTTTATATACGGGGGCAGGGGGCACCTTCAGACACAACAATTGATCTCTTGGATCTCTTAGCCATGTGCGGACCCCCCCTCCACCATAGTCCACTTCGATAATAGCGTAGCGGTGCTTAGGCGAAGCCCTGCATCGATAGAACATCATCGTCGTCACCACGCCGTCGTGCTGACGGAACTCTCCCTCAAAGCTTGGATGGATCGGAGTTCGAGGGATGTCATCGAGTTGAACGTGTGCCGAACTCGGAGGTGTCGTATGTTCGGTACTTGATCGGTCGGATCGTGGAGACGTACGACTACATCAACCGCGTTGTGCTAACGCTTCTGCTTTCGGTCTACGAGGGTACGTGGACAACACTCTCCCCTCTCGTTGCTATGCATCACCATGATCCTATGTGTGCGTAGGAATTTTATTGAAATTACTATGTTCCCCAACAGTGGCATCCGAGCCTGATTTTATGCGTAGATGTTATATGCACGAGTAGAACACAAGTGAGTTGTGGGCGATATAAGTCATACTGCTTACCAGCATGTCATACTTTGGTTCAGCGGTATTGTTGGATGAAGCGGCCCGGACCGACGTTACGCGTACGCTTACGCGAGACTGGTTCTACCGACGTGCTTTGCACACAGGTGGCTGGCGGGTGTCAGTTTCTCCAACTTTAGTTGAACCAAGTGTGGCTATGCCCGGTCCTTGAGAAGGTCAAAACAACACTAACTTGACAAACTATCATTGTGGTTTTGATGCGTAGGTAAGAACGGTTCTTGCTCAGCCCATAGTAGCCACGTAAAACTTGCACCAACAAAGTAGAGGACGTCTAACTTGTTTTTGCAGGGCATGTTGTGATGTGATATGGTCAAGGCATGATGCGATATTTTATTGTATGAGATGATCATGTTTTGTTACCGAGTTATCGGCAACTGGCAGGAGCCATATGGTTGTCGCTTTATTGTATGCAATACAATCGCCCTGTAATGCTTTACTTTATCACTAAGCGGTAGCGATAGTCGTAGAAGCATAAATTGGCGAGACGACAACTATGCTACGATGGAGATCAAAGTGTCGCGCCGGTGACAATGGTGATCATGACGGTGCTTCGGAGATGAAGATCACAAGCACGAGATGATGATGGCCATATCATATCACTTATATTGATTGCATGTGATGTTTATCTTTTATGCATCTTATCTTGCTTTGATTGACGGTAGCATTATAAGATGATCTCTCACTAAATTATCAAGGTATAAGTGTTCTCCCTGAGTATGCACCGTTGCGAAAGTTCTTCGTGCTGAGACACCACGTGATCATCGGGTGTGATAGGCTCTACGTTCAAATACAACATGTGCAAAACAGTTGCACACGCGGAATACTCAGGTTAAACTTGACGAGCCTAGCATATGCAGATATGGCCTCGGAACACTGAGACCGAAAGGTCGAGCGTGAATCATATAGTAGATATGATCAACATACTGATGTTCACCATTGAAACTACTCCATCTCACATGATGATCGGACATGGTTTAGTTGATTTGGATCACGTGATCACTTAGAGGATTAGAGGGATGTCTATCTAAGTGGGAGTTCTTAAGAAATTTAATTAATTGAACTTAAATTTATCATGAACTTAGTACATGATAGTATTTTGCTTGTCTATGTTGATTGTAGATAGATGGCCCATGCTGTTGTTCGTTGAATTTTAATGCGTTCCTTGAGAAAGCAAAGTTGAAAGATGATGGTAGCAATTACACGGACTGGGTCCGTAACTTGAGGATTATCCTCATTGCTGCACAGAAGAATTACGTCCTGGAAGCACCGCTGGGTGCCAGGCCTACTGCAGATGATGCTAATGACGTTAAGAACGTCCGGCAGAGTAAAGCTGATGACTACTCGATAGTTCAGTGTGCCCTGCTTTACGGTTTAGAACCGGGACTTCAACGACGTTTTGAACGTCATGGAGCATATGAGATGTTCCAGGAGTTGAAGTTAATATTTCAAGCAAATGCCCGGATTGAGAGATATGAAGTCTCCAATAAGTTCTATAGCTGCAAGATGGAGGAGAATAGTTCTGTCAGTGAACATATACTCAAAATGTCTGGGTATCATAATCACTTGACTCAACTGGGAGTTAATCTTCCTGTTGATAGTGTCATTGATAGAGTTCTTCATCTCTGCCACCAAGCTAAAAAAGCTTCGTGATGAACTATAATATGCAAGGGATGAATAAGACAATTCCCGAGATCTTCGCGATGCTAAAGGCTGCGGAAGTAGAAATCAAAAAGGAGCATCAACTATTGATGGTCAACAAGACAACTAGTTTCAAGAAAAAGGGTAAAGGGAAGAAGAAGGGGAACTTCAAGAAGAACGGCAAACAAGTTGCTGCTCAAGAGAAGAAACTCAACTCTGGACCTAAGCCTAAAACTGAGTGCTTCTACTACAAACAGACTGGTCACTGGAAGCGGAACTGCCCCAAGTATTTGGCAGATAAGAAGGATGGCAAGGTGAACAAAGGTATATGTGATATAAATGTTATTGATGTGTACCTTACTAATGCTCACAGTAGCACCTGGGTATTTGATACTGGTTCGGTTGCTAATATTTGCAACTCGAAATAGGGACTACAGATTAAGCAAAGATTGGCTAAGGACGAGGTGACGATGCGCGTGGGAAATGGTTCCAAAGTCGATGTGATCGCGGTCGGCACGCTACCTCTACATCTACCTTCGGGATTAGTTTTAGACCTGAATAATTGTTATTTGGTGCCAGCGTTGAGCATGAACATTATATCTGGATCTTGTTTGATGCGAGAAGGTTATTCATTTAAATCAGAGAATAATGGTTGTTCTATTTATATGAGTAATATCTTTTATGGTCATGCACCCTTGAAGAGTGGTCTATTTTTGTTGAATCTCGATAGTAGTGATACACATATTCATAATATTGAAGCCAAAAGATGCAGAGTTGATAATGATAGTGCAACTTATTTGTGGCACTGCCGTTTAGGTCATATTGATGTAAAGCGCATGAAGAAACTCCATACTGATGGACTTTTGGCCACATGATTATGAATCACTTGGTACTTGCGAACCGTGCCTCATGGGCAAGATGACTAAAACGCTGTTCTCTGGAACTATGGAGCGAGCAACAGATTTGTTGGAAATCATACATACAGATGTATGTGGTCCGATGAATGTTGAGGCTCGCGGCGGGTATCGTTATTTTCTCACCTTCACAGATGATTTAGGCAGATATGGGTATATCTACTTAATGAAACATAAGTCTGAAACATTTGAAAAGTTTAAAGAATTTCAGAGTGAAGTCGAAAATCATCGTAACAAGAAAATAAAGTTTCTACGATCTGATCGTGGAGGAGAATATTTGACTTACGAGTTTGGTCTTCATTTGAAACAATGCGGAATAGTTTCGCAACTCACGCTACCCGGAACACCATAGCGTAATGGTGTGTCCGAACGTCGTAATCGTACTTTACTAGATATGGTGCGATCTATGATGTCTCTTACTGATTTACCGCTATCATTTTGGGGTCATGCTTTAGAGACGGCTGCATTCACGTCAAATAGGGCACCATAGAAATCCGTTGAGACGTTGCCTTATGAACTGTGGTTTGGCAAGAAACCAAAGTTGTCGTTTCTTAAAGTTTGGGGCTGCGATGCTTATGTGAAAAAGCTTCAACCTGATAAGCTCGAACCCAAATCGGAGAAATGTGTCTTCATAGGATACCCAAAGGAAACTATTGGGTACACCTTCTATCAGATCTGAAGGAAAAAATTTTGTTGCTAAATTTGGATCCCTTCTAGAGAAGGAGTTTCTCTCGAAAGAAGTGAGTGGGAGGAAAGTAGAACTTGATGAGGTAACTGTACTTGCTCCCTTATTGGAAAGTAGTTCATCACAGAAACCGGTTCCTGTGACACCTACACCAATTAGTGAGGAAGTTAGTGATGATGATCATGAAACTTCAGATCAAGTTGTTACTGAACCTCGTAGATCAACCAGAGTGAGATCCGCACTAGAGTGGTACGGTAATCCTGTTCTGGAGGTTATGTTGCTAGACCACGACGAACCTACGAACTATGAAGAAGCGATGGTGAGCCCAGATTCCGCAAAATGGCTTGAGGCCATGAAATCTGAGATGGGATCCATGTATGAGAACAAAGTGTGGACTTTGGTTGACTTGCCCGTTGATCAGCAAGCCATTGAAAATAAATGAATCTTCAAGAAGAAGACTGACGCTGACGGTAATGTTACTATCTATAAAGCTCGACTTGTTGCAAAAGGTTTTCGACAAGTTCAAGGGATTGACTACGATGAGACATTCTCACCCGTAGCGATGCTTAAGTGTGTTCGAATCATGTTAGCAATTGCGACATTTTATGATTATGAAATTTGGCAAATGGATGTCAAAACTGCATTCCTGAATGGATTTCTGGAAGAAGAGTTGTATATGATGCAACCGGAAGGTTTTATCGATCCAAAGGGAGCTAACAAAGTGTGCAAGCTCCAGCGATCCATTTATGGACTGGTGCAAGCCTCTCAGAGTTGGAATAAACGCTTTGATAGTGTGATAAAAGCATATGGTTTTATACAAACTTTTGGAGAAGCCTGTATTTACAAGAAAGTGAGTGGGAGCTCTGTAGCATTTCTGATATTATATGTGGATGGCATATTGCTGATTGGAAATGATATAGAATTTCTGGATAGCATAAAGGGATACTTGAATAAGAGTTTTTCAATGAAGGACCTCGGTGAAGCTGCTTATATATTGGGCATCAAGATCTATAGAGATAGATCAAGACGCTTAATTGGACTTTCACAAAGCACATACCTTGATAAAGTTTTGAAGAAGTTCAAAATGGATCAAGCAAAGAAAGGGTTGTTGCCTGTGTTACAAGGTGTGAAGTTGAGTAAGACTCAATGCCCGACCACTGCAGAAGATAGAGAGAAGATGAAAGATGTTCCCTATGCTTCAGCCATAGGCTCTATCATGTATGCAATGCTGTGTACCAGACCTGATGTGTGCCTTGCTATAAGTTTAGCAGGGAGGTACCAAAGTAATCAAGGAGTGGATCACTGGACAGCGGTCAAGAACATCCTGAAATACCTGAAAAGGACTAAGGATATGTTTCTAGTTTATGGAGGTGACAAAGAGCTAGTCGTAAATGGTTACATTGATACAAGCTTTGACACTGATCCGGACAATTCTAAATCACAAACCGGATACATGTTTACATTGAATGATGGAGCTGTCAGTTGGTGCAGTTCTAAACAAAGCGTTGTGGCAGGATATACGTGTGAAGCGGAATACATAGCTGCTTCGGAAGCAGCAAATGAAGGAGTCTGGATGAAGGAGTTCATATCCGATCTAGGTGTCATACCTAGTGCATCGGGTCCAATGAAAATCTTTTGTGACAATACTGGTGCAATTGCCTTGGCAAAGGAATCCAGATTTCACAAGAGAACCAAGCACATCAAGAGACGCTTCAACTCCATCCAGGATCAAGTCCAGGTGGGAGACATAGAAATTTGCAAGATACATACGGATCTGAATGTTGCAGACCCGTTGACTAAGCCTCTTCCATGAGCAAAACATGATCAGCACCAAGGCTCCATGGGTGTTAGAATTATTACTGTGTAATCTAGATTATTGACTCTAGTGCAAGTGGGAGACTGAAGGAAATATGCCCTAGAGGCAATAATAAAGTTATTATATATATTTCCTTATATCATGATAAATAATTATTATTCATGCTAGAATTGTATTAACCGGAAACATAATACTTGTGTGAATACATAAACAAACAGAGTGTCGCTAGTATGCCTCTACTTGACTAGCTCGTTAATCAAAGATGGTTGTGTTTCCTAGCCATTGACATGAGTTGTCATTTGATTAACGGGATCACATCATTAGGAGAATGATGTGATTGACTTGACCCATTCCGTTAGCTTAGCACTTGATCGTTTAGTATGTTGCTATTGCTTTCTTCATGACTTATACATGTTCCTATGACTATGAGATTATGCAACTCCTGTTTACCGGAGGAACACTTCGTGTGCTCCAAACGTCACAACGTAACTGGGTGATTATAAAGGTGCTCTACAGGTGTCTCCGAAGGTACTTGTTGAGTTGGCGTATTTCGAGATTAGGATTTGTCACTCCGGTTGTCGGAGAGGTATCTCTGGGCCCTCTCAGTAACGCACATCACTATAAGCCTTGCAAGGAATGTGACTAATGAGTTAGTTGCAGGATGATGCATTACGAAACGAGTAAAGAGACTTGCCGGTAACGAGATTGAACTTGGTATTGAGATACCGACGATCGAATCTCGGGCAAGTAACATACCGATGACAAAGGGAACAAACGTATGTTGTTATGCGGTTTGACCGATAAAGATCTTCGTAGAATATGTAGGAGCCAATATGAGAATCTAGGTTCTGCTATTGGTTATTGACCGGAGATGTGTCTCGGTCATGTCTACATAGTTCTCGAACCCGTAGGGTGCGCACGCTTAAAGTTTGGTGACAATCGGGATTATGAGTTTTTTGTGTTTTGATGTCCCGAAGGTAGTTCGGAGTCCCGGATATGATCAGCGACATGACGAGGAGTCTCGAAATGGTCGAGACGTAAAGATCGATATATTGGACGACTATATTCGGACACCGGAAGTGTTCCGAGTGGTTTCGGATAAAAACCGAAGTATCGGGGGGTTACCGGAACCCCCCCGGGGAGTTAATTGGGCGTCATGGGACTTAGTGGGAGAAGAGGAGGGGCGGCTAGGGCAGCCGTGTGCCCCCTCCCCCTCTAGTCCGAATTGGACAAGGAAGGGGGGTGGCGCCCCCCTTTTTCCTTCTCCTCCTCTCTCCCTTCCTTCCCTCTCCTACTCCAACAAGGAAAAAGGAGGAGTCCTACTCCCGGTGGGAGTAGGACTCCCCCCTGGCGCGCCCTCCTCCTGGCCGCCCGCCTCCCCCTTTCTCCTTTATATACGGAGGCAGGGGCACCCTAGAACACACAAGTTGATCTGTTGATCTATTCCAGCCGTGTGTGGTGCCCCTCTCCACCATATTCCACCTCGGTTATGCAACTCCTGTTTACTTGTAACATCCCAAATTTTCAATTTGGAATGTTATACACTATATCATCATTGCATATCATATTTTATTGCATTTTGGCTGATCCTAGAAAATTCTACGCAACTCAAGGACCCTCGGAGAGAGTTGGGGATTTCGTTATTTTCATATTTGAGTTTTCTCAAATTTTGAAAATAGGATCATTTGATTTTTTTTGAGAATGACGAGCCCCCATATTATACAGGAGAATGATTATGGTCATACAACCAAACCTCCTATACCCTACTTGGTACAACTCCAATCATCTTGAAGTCCCCATGATCTTTTGCTTCCATCGCCAGGTTGTGCGCGAGCTTGTTTCTTTCCCTGCTGATCCAGTTGACTTGCCAGGATACAAAGTGCCCCAAGCACTCATGTATATCTCTGATAATCAGAAAACAGTGGGATCGGTATGTGGCTTGCGGGGACAACTCTTTAGCTAGTGTTTCTGAATGTCGTCTCATCCGGGAGGTCCCAAACCTCTCTCATTGCAAATCTCAAAGCCTTGCTTTTGGTGCATTCTATCACACTGTGGAACTCCTCTTCCTCTGCATTTCCACATATGCTACACGTAGTATCCACCTCCAGAGTTTGTTTGAATTTATTCTTCTTGGTAGCCAGGGTATTGGTCGCAACCCTCCAACCAAATATTTTAACCTTTTCCGGCACTGAAGCCTTCTAGATAAGATCCCATATGCTACGGTTGTTACTGTTACCTGCAGATGTAGATGTAGCTAGGTCTCGCCCTGGTCCGTCCATGGCCAGTCTATACGCACTCCGCACAGAGAACACTCTAGATTTCTCATAATTCCACGCAAGATGATCCTCCGTCGGATTGGTCGGCAGTATGATTTTGCAAATATCATCTGCATCAAAATGATTGAAAATCCGATATATAAGTTCGGTGTTCCAATTATTTTCCCCTTGCACTAATAGTTGGTTGACCCATCTCAACCGAGTTCTGGAGGTAAAGTTCGCCAATTTTAGTCCTTCCTTCCTGGGGATCCAATTATCTCTTGTGATTTGAATACTTCTTCCATTACCCACACGCCATATGAGGCCTTTCTTCAAAAGTTCCATCCCAAATTCAATCCCTCTCCATGCAGGTGATGCATCCGATGCAAAGACTGTGTCAAGGAGCTTACCATGCGGAAAATATTTGGATTTAAGGACTCGAGCACAGAGGCTATCCGGGTTCTGGATCAATCTCCATGCTTGTCTAGCTAGAAGTGCTTGGTTGAAACCTTGCATATCTATGAATCCAATCCCACCTGCTCTCTTGGGTTTTACCATCTTATCCCAAGCCATCCAATGGACTTTGCGGTGTTCTCCATCTTCACCCCACCAAAATTTTCTGATAAGCTTCTCATATTTCTCACAGAAGCCTTCAGACATCCTGAAAACACTCATCACATGGGTGGGTAAAGCTTGAGCTATGGATTTCACAAGTGCCTCCTTCGCTGCATGAGACATATACCTTTCCGACCAATCATTGCATCGCTTGCCAAACCTGTCCATAATGGGTTGAAAGTTATCATCCTTCATTTTCCCCTCTGGAGTAGGGAGTCCAAAGTATTTGCTCTCAAACGTGGCCGACACCACACCCTAGGGTCTCCTTGATCCGTTCTTGGGTTGTGTTCGGGCATCGCTCACTGAAAAGTATTGAACATTTACTTGGGCTGAGAAGCTGACCCGAGAAATTTTGAAACAAAGCGAGCGCTTTCTAAATGGCATTGGCTTCCTCCGCAGATGCTTTGAAGAACAAAAGGCTGTCATCGACAAAGAGGAGATTCGAAATACCTGGGCTCCCTCTTGCCACCTTAATGGGTGTGATGTTACCATTGGATATCTCCTTATTCAGGATACTAGTAAGACCATGTAGCGACCAGACCTCAAACAGTCTGATCTCTGTGCTCCGGTGTCATCCCTGGATCAGTAATGCTGACACCACACAGTACTCGAAGGATTTATTGCAGAGTAGCAATCACACACTTATTACATCGAGTGTCTCAAAAGAGAACTTATTACAATAAATATGGCTTAAGGCCATTTAATAACGATAACAGCGGAAGGCTTGGAAGATAAGTGAGTCCATCAACTCCAACGGCATCACTGAGTATAGAACCACGACCTAAAAACTCCTTATTCGTCGTCTGAAAAGTCTGCAACATTAACGTTGCAGCCCGAGAACGGGTCAGCACATGGAATATGCTGGCAATGTAACACATAGGGAGTAATGAAATGAAACAACTATACTATATGCATATTTGGCTGGTGGAAAGCTCTATGGTTACAGTTTTTGCGTAAAGCCAATTTTTCCCTACTTCAAAGGAATAAATTTAATTACTATCATGGTGGTTGTTAAACATTGAGAATGGTTGACAGCATTCTCAATCCCAATTAAGCATCATCATTTAACAAACCCAACAAAATTAACTTTAGAGTAACATGTTGAGATTCACATGATAATCCAGGTACTAGATACTCAAGATGTCCATAACCGGGGACACGGATAACCATGATTAATTTATTACACTCTGCAGAGGTTTGCGCACTTTTCCCCACAAGACTCGATCGCCTCCGTTGGATTTCTCGCACTACATGGTGTTTGAGAAACGGATGACCGAGACACAGTCTTTCAGAAATGCTAGCACCTTACGATGGATAGACCGGTACACCTACTTTCCCCTACATTTGCTAGTCTACCCTGTAAGAGTTCGCACGACTTAATCAACTATGCCAGAGCCCATAATGGCTTATGGCTGCACACGGAAGTTTCTAGTATGAATAATCTCATGATCCCTTTGAGCCTGGGTGGCGGTCCAAAAGAAAAACAGGCAAGTCCTGGAATACCCAGGTGCCTCAATCCACCCAGATGTGTGTTTAGGTTGCCACCTTAGATAAACAATTAATTAACAATCTCACATCTGTCATGGATATCACTCACCCAATCCACGTCTACTAGCATAGCATGGCATAATAAGCAAACGTAGAAATAACTCCCAAAGGTTTGATAATAAACAGGTAATAGGTACTACCTCATCTACTTCCCATCCCACAATTTAATTAGATCCTAATCATGCAATGTGTGAGGATTGATCTAATGCAATAAAACTGGGTTGTAGAAAAAGGTATGATCAAAGTGTTACTTGCCTTGCTGATGATCTGCGAAACCTAGAGATTCAAAGTAACAGGCGGCGCACTCCGGGTATTCTATCACAGACAAACAAACAAGCATACAATAAGTACTCATCTAATGCACAGGTAAAACTCAAATAGAAGATCTAACCAGAAGGTTCAACTTAAGAACCCTGGTTTGCAAAAAGAATCAAATCGAACGTAGCAAAAGAAATCAAACGGCGAAAGAAAACAACTCGTTCTAGTAATCTGGATCTAAGTCAAATTTTACAGTAGCAAAAACTTGTTTAAGTTGATTATTCGGAAAGAGAGTTTCGAGACGAAACTCCAGGCGCTTGAATCGCCTGATTCCGATAAACGAGCGAAAAGTTATACTAAAACGAAAATCGGATCAGAAATCGCGATCAGAAAATAACCGCGGAAAATCCGACGAAAAAGAAAAACGACAAACAGATTAATCGTTAATTAACCTAATCCGAAAATAAAAAAAATTAAAATAAAAAAAATCGAAAATAAAACCGATGAAAAAGAAAATAAGTATATATATATTTTTAAAAAAAATTCGGCACGGAAGTCGAGGCGGCGGCGCACATCGGGCGGCGTGCAACTCCGGCGAGTCGGTGGCGGGTCCGGCGGCGACGGCGGCGGGCTAGGGTTTCGGGCGCGGGCGCGGTTATGGGCTGGGGCGCCGGGTGCCTTGCTATTTAAAGGCGCCCCCGGGCGGAGTCCCGCTCGGGTACGGCCCATAGTCGGTTTCGTCGTTTTTTTTAATAATTATGCTTGGAAGAAAAATAAAAAGAAATACTAAACGGACTCCAAAAATCATGAAATAAATTTTACCGGGTTTCTAAAATCAAGCCCCATAAAGTGAACATTTATTGGGCCCAAAGTACAACTTTGGAAAACACGTATTTTTCCTAAATTCAATTAAAAATACCGAAAAACTCCGAAATAAATCTTATTTGATTTTTTTATTAAATCCTCAATATTTCTATATTTTGGGAAAGTAATTTTATTTCCTCTCTCATATTTTTGTAATAGAAATAATTGATGATAAAATAAATAAAATCAAGTGATCCTGTTTACAAAATTTGAGAAAACTCAAATATGTAAATAACGAAATCCCCAACTCTCTCCGTGGGTCCTTGAGTTGCTTAGGATTTTCTAGGATCAAAACCAAAAGCAAAATAAAATATGATATGCATGATGATCTAATGTATAACATTCCAAATTGAAAATTTGGGATGTTACAAACCTACCCCCTTAAGATGAATCTCGCCCTCGAGATTCGGGTTGGCTAGAAAATAGGTGAGGGTGGTCCTTGAGCAAATCCTCCTCTCGCTCCCAGGTGGCTTCATCCTCCGTGTGGTGGCTCCACTGAACTTTGAAAAACTTGATAACCTTGCTGCGAGTGACTCGGCTGGCAAACTCGAGAATCTTGACTGGTTTCTCCTCATAGGTCAAATTGACAAGTCGACTAAACTTTCACAACTGTCACCTATCTTTAAGCACCTTCTAGGCCGCATCCAACTGAATTGCTTCCAATGACACTGTGTCTCTCAAAGGTATGTCAGCCATCTCCGCGTGACACTTCTTCAACTGAGAAACGTGGAACACATCATAAACTCCTGTCAATCCTTCTGGCAATTCCAACTTGTAGGCCACTTCTCCCATACGCTCCAAAACTCGATATGGCCCTACAAATCGTGGCGCTAACTTCCCCTTAACTCCAAAGCGCTTAATCCCTCGAAGTGGGGATACTCGAAGATAAGCTCTGTCTCCGACTTCGTAAATTGTCTCCTTGCGTTTAGAATCTGCGTAGCTCTTCTGCCTGGACTGGGCTACCTTGAGCCTATCGCGAATCAACTTCACCTTCTGTTCAGACTCTTTAATCAGATCTGGTCCAAACAACTGGCGGTCTCCAATTTCGTCCCATGACAACGGTGTCCTGCACCTCCTTCCGTATAGAGCTTCGAAAGGGGCCATCTTCAAACTAGTCTGATAGCTATTATTGTAAGAGAACTCTGCATATGGCAAATTATCGTCCCAACTAGATCCATAATCTAGCGCACAAGCTCTCAGCATATCCTCCAAAATCTGATTGACTCTCTCGGTCTGTCCATCTGTCTGCGGATGAAAAGCTGTACTAAATTCTAGCCTAGTACCCAAAGTCTCATGCAACTGCTTCCAGAACTTTGAGGTAAACTGGGTTCCTCTATCTAATACGATGCTCCTCGGAACTCCATGCAAACATACGATCCTGGTCATGTATATCTTTGCCAACTTAGCACTAGTGTAAGTGGTCTTTACTGGGATGAAATGAGCTACCTTCGTCAGTCGATCAACTACAACCCAAATCGAGTCATAGCCTGAACGAGTCCTTGGTAATCCCGTGATAAAATCCATGCCTAGCTTATCGCACTTCCATTCGGGTATCGGCAATGGTTGCAACAATCCTGCTGGCTTCTGATGCTCTGCCTTTACTCTCTGACATACGTCACAAACTGCTACATACTCCGCAATATCCTTCTTCATTCCGGTCCACCAGAAAATATCCTTCAAATCCAAATACATCTTGGTATTTCCTGGGTGAATTGAATACGGTGAATCATGTGCCTCTTGCAGAATCAACTTTCTGATCTCCGGGTCATTGGGTACATAAACACGGTCTTCAAACCATAGGGTGTCGTGCTCATCCTCACGAAATTCTTTAGCTTTTCCTTGGCTCATTTTCTCTTTTATAGAAGTAATCTCCTTGTCAGATTTCTGAGCCTCTCTGATTTTGTCCATCAAAGTTGACTGAATTTCCAACGTTGCTACATAGCCTCTCGGAACTATTTCCAAACATAGTTCACGAAGATTTTCTGCTAACTCCTTGGGTATTTCTCCCGTCATGAACGTATTGACATGGCTCTTGCGGCTTAATGCATCAGCTACTACATTAGCCTTCCCGGGATGATAATGCAATTTCATATCATAATCCTTGATGAGCTCCAACCATCTCCTTTGTCTGAGGTTCAACTCCTTCTACGTGAAAATGTACTTCAAACTCTTGTGATCCGTGTACACCTCACAATGATTTCCAATGAGGAAATGTCTCCATGTCTTCAATGCATGCACTACGGCTGCTAACTCCAAATCATGCGTGGCATAATTCAATTCGTGAGGCTTCAGTTGTCGTGAAGCATACGAAACAACTCTTCCCTCCTACATAAGCACTGCTCCAAGTCCTCGACGTGAAGCGTCGCAATACACCTCATAATCCTTGGTTTGATCTGGCAAAATCAACACTGGTGAGGTAACCAAACGGTTCTTCAATTCCTGGAAACTAGCCGCACACTCCTCAGTCCATTTGAACTTAGTATCCTTCTTCAGCAACTCCGTCATAGGCTTCGCAATCTTTGAGAAGTTCTCAATAAATCTCCGGTAGTATCCTGCGAGTCCCAGAAAACTCCGGATCTCTCCAACTGTTGTTGGTGCTTCCCAATTGGTCACAGTGATAACCTTGGTGGGGTCAACTGCTATTCCTTCTCCGGATATAACATGTCCTAGGAATCCAACTTCCTTCAACCAAAACTCACATTTGCTGAACTTGGCTTATAACTGATGTTCTCTCAGCTTCTCAAGTACCAATCGCAAATGTTCTTTATGCTCCTCTTCATTCTTTGAGAATACCAGAATATCATCGATGAAAACCACGACGAACTTATCCAAAAACTCCATGAACACTTTGTTCATCATGTTCATAAAATAGGCAGGTGCGTTAGTCAGTCCAAATGACATAACGGTATACTCATACAGTCCATATCTTGTGGTGAATGCTGTCTTCGGAATATCCTGTTCTCGAATCTTCAACTGGTGGTACCCTAATCGCAAATCAATCATGGAAAACACTTTAGCCCCTTGCAATCGATCAAACAGATCATTGATAATTGGTAGCGGGTACTTGTTTTTGATTGTTACTTCGTTCAATCCTCGATAATCAACAACCATTCTTAACGATCCATCCTTCTTCTCCACTAGAAGTACTGGTGATCCCCAAGGCGAAGAACTTGGGCGAATGTAACCTTTATCCAGTAACTCCTTAATCTGCTTCTTAATTTCCACCAAATCTTTTGCGGGCATCCTGTATGGTCGCTTCGATATTGGCCCAGTGCCTGGCAAAAGCTCAATCAAAAACTCAATGTCCCTATCCGGTGGCATGCCTGGCAACTCTTCGGGAAATACATCAGGAAAATCCTTTACCACTGGTACTTCCTCCTGCACAACTCCTGATAAGGAATTTACTTGTGTCCTGTTTGGCGCATGTCGGGATACATACTCGATCCTTCTTCCTTCTGGCATTGTGAGCAAAATTGTCTTACTGGCGCAATCGATGTTTCCTCCATACATCGACAGCCAATCCATACCGAGAATTACATCCAAACATTGGGATTCCAGAATAATTAAATCCGTTGGGAAAACATGCCTTCCTATACTTAATGGCACTTGAAAACATCCTTGTCCGGCCATGTACTCTGCTCCTGGCGAGCTTACTAGCATTGGTGTTTTAAGAACCCTAGTGGGCAGGCTATACTTTTCCACAAATCCCCTTGATATGTATGAATGCGATGCACTAGTATCAAAAAGAATGAGTGCAGTAAATGACTTAACCAAAAACTTACCTATTACTGCATCGTGCTGAGCTTCAACCTCCTCCACATTAACGTGGTTCACCTGTCCCCTGTTGAAAGGGTTCGGCTTCTTTCCAGAGCTTCCATTGCCGTTTTGGCCTTCAGGACTTCATTGGCATAATGTCCGGTCTTGGAACACTTGAAACAGGTGACTTGACTCAAATCTCTCTTGGTTGGGGTTGATGGGGTGTTGCGGTTCTGTCCATTGCTTCCTCCATTCCTGTTACTATTCTTGGTGCCATTGTGATTGTGTGAGCTACCTACTCCATGGGTATGCTGAAAATGTCCTCCCGGTCTAGGGGTAAAGCGTGGCTTCTGCTGAGCTCCTGAATTATACTTTCCTTGTCCATACTTCGTCTTGCGGTTCTCAATTTGCTGCTGCTTCCCTTCAATCATAAGAGCACGGTCTACCAACTCCTGTAGTTGTTGAAGGTGGCTACCATCAACTGCATACTCAACTCATCATTCAGTCCTTCCAGGAATTTCTCCTGCTTAGCTGCATCCGTAGCAACGTCATCTGGGGCATAACGTGCTAGCTTACTAAACTCTTCCACATACTGGCCAACTGTCCGTCCTCCTTGGCGCAAGTTACGAAACTCACGCTTCTTCATGGCCATTGCTCCTGCTGAAATATGGGCAGTACGAAAAGCCTGCTGAAACAGGTCCCATGTGATAGTGTCGACTGGGAAGGTGGCTGTGAAATTCTCCCACTAGGATGCTGCGGGTCCTTCTAACTGATGTGCGGCAAACTTCACCTTCTCCGCATCTGTGCATCCTGCTGTGGTCAACTCCCTAGCTGTCTTGCGGAGCCAATCATCTGCTACTATCGGCTCGGTGCTACTGGAAAACACCGGCGGATTCAACCTAAGAAAACGGGCTAAGTGGTCAACAGGTGGTGGTGGGTTGTTGTTGTTGTTCCCCTGATTCTGATTCTGAACTAGCAACTGCATCAAGGTGTTCTGCTGCTAGATCAACTGGGTGAGCTCCGGCGGAAAGGCAAATCCGGGGTCACGTCTCGGAGGCATCTGAGGGTTTAGAAAAGATGAGATATAAGAATAGAGGGGGTCTAAAGAGAAAACACTACCCATATGCACATGAGGCAAAAGCAAACAATTCACTTCATTCAATCAAACAAAGGCATTCAATCGATCTAGCTATCGCAAGAGTGCTCGGACTACTAAATTTACATGGTGGACTACTACTACTGGTGAGGTGGTCTACTAGAAACATTCTACGGTTGTAGACTCCATGGTATCGGCTCCAGCTTCATCAACATAGTCATCATCGCTACTATCTGCTTCCGAGTCGGTGCCGTCGATGATGATGTAGTCTTTCGGGCTAATCTCCTTGGGTTCTTCGTCTTCATCTACTGGTGTCGGGCCTCCCATAAATATTCCAATCTTCTTGATCAGTTCGTCATTCTTCTCCACCAATACTTCAATTTCTTCTTCATAATCTTCACGTGTAGCCTTGAGTTCTTCCTCCAGTTCCTTGATTCTAGTCTTAGTCTTCTTCGGATCTATCATGTCGGCGCACATCTGATTCTCCTGTCATCGAATGTGCTGGTTTAACTCCTGGATAAAAGCTGCAATTGATCTATCTTTCCTGCTGCTGATCATCTCCCAGTGTTCATCTCGGCGCCCACAAATCTGGTAGATAGTATCCCTGAGATTCCTTGCGGTAGACTTCTCCAATGCGTCCCATGGCGATGTGAGTTGCCATAATCTTTCCTAGACTCCAAGTTGGTGCATCAAAAGAAAACTCTATGGGCTCAGTGACTGGCATGAACGTCCTTCCTGGAACTTGAACTTGAATCATCTAACGCTCTTCTTCAGGTAAAGTGGCGTTGTAGGTTCCCGTGAAGCTTGGTACTCCTATGTTCAGGCGTCCAAAGGGTGTATCTTCATCTGGTTGTGTGAACTTGTTCCTTGCATCCGCCATCCTAAAAAGTAGAAAAGATGAGAAGTCAGAAGAGAAGAGAGTGGGTAGTGATCTAGGTCTCTTAGCTTAATGGTCGTGTCCTACAGTCAGCGTGTGCTCTGATACCATCTCTGTAGCGACCAGATCTCAAACAGTCTGATCTCTGTGCTCCGGTGTCATCCCTGGATCAGTAATGCTGACACCACACAGTACTCGAAGGATTTATAGCAGAGTAGCAATCACACACTTATTACATCGAATGTCTCAAAAGAGAACTTATTACAATAAATATGGCTTAAGGCCATTTAATAACGATAACAGCAGAAGGCTTGGAAGATAAGTGAGTCCATCAACTCCAACGGCATCACTGAGTATAGAAGCACCTAAAAACTCCTTATTCGTCGTCTGAAAAGTCTGCAACATTAACGTTGCAGCCCGAGAACGGGTCAGCACATGGAATATGCTGGCAATGTAACACATAGGGAGTAATGGAATGAAACAACTATACTATATGCATATTTGGCTGGTGGAAAGCTCTATGGTTACAGTTTTTGCGTAAAGCCAATTTTTCCCTACTTCAAAGGAATAAATTTAATTACTATCATGGTGGTTGTTAAACATTGAGAATGGTTGAAAGCATTCTCAATCCCAATTAAGCATCATCATTTAACAAACCCAACAAAATTAACTTTAGAGTAACATGTTGAGATTCACATGATAATCCAGATACTAGATACTCAAGATGTCCATAACTGGGGACACGGCTAACCATGATTAGTTTATTACACTCTGCAGAGGTTTGCGCACTTTTCCCCACAAGACTCGATCGCCTCCGTTGGATTTCTCGCACTACATGGTGTTTGAGAAACGGATGACCGAGACACAGTCTTTCAGAAATGCTAGCACCTTACGATGGATAGACCGGTACACCTACTTTCCCCTACATCTGCTAGTCTACCCTGTAAGAGTTTGCATGACTTAATCAACTATGCCAGAGCCCATAATGGCTTGTAGCTGCACACGGAAGTTTTTAGTATGAATAATCTCATGATCCCTTTGAGCCTGGGTGGCGGTCCAAAAGAAAAACAGGCAAGTCCTAGAATACCCAGGTGCCTCAATCCACCCAGATGTGTGTTTAGGTTGCCACCTTACATAAACCATTAATTAACAATCTCAGATCTGTCATGGATATCACTCACCCAATCCACGTCTACTAGCATAGCATGGCATAATAAGCAAACGTAGAAATAACTCCCAAAGGTTTGATAATAAACAGGTAATAGGTACTACCTCATCTACTTCCCATCCCACAATTTAATTAGATCCTAATCATGCAATATGTGAGGATTGATCTAATGCAATAAAACTGGGTTGTAGAAAAAGGTATGATCAAAGTGTTACTTGCCTTGCTGATGATCCGCGAAACCTAGAGATTCAAAGTAACAGGCGGCGCACTCCGGGTATTCTATCGCAGACAAACAAACAAGCATACAATAAGTACTCATCTAATGCACAGGTAAAACTCAAATAGAAGATCTAACCAACTTAAGAACCCTGGTTTGCAAAAAGAATCAAATCGAACGTAGCGAAAGAAATCAAACGGCGAAAGAAAACAACTTCGTTCTAGTAATCTGGATCTAAGTCAAATTTTACAGTAGCAAAAATTTGTTTAAGTTGATTATTCGGAAAGAGGGTTTCGAGACGAAACTCCAGGCGCTTGAATCGCCTGATTCCGATAAACGAGCGAAAAGTTATACTAAAACGAAAATCGGATCAGAAATCGGGATCAGAAAATAACCGCGGAAAATCCGACGAAAAAGAAAAACGACGAACAGATTAATCGTTAATTAACCTAATCCGAAAATAATAAAAAAAAATAAAAAAATAAAAAAAATCGAAAATAAAACCGACAAAAAAAAATATATATATTTTAAAAAAATCGGCACGGAAGTCGAGGCGGCGGCGAACCTCGGGCGGCGTGCAACTCCGGCGAGTCGGCGGCGGGTCCGGCGGCGGCGGCTGTGGCTGCAGGCTAGGGTTTCGGGCGCAGGCGCGGTTTTGGGCTGGGGCGCCGGGTGCCTCGCTATTTAAAGGCGCCCCCGGGCGAAGTCCCGCTCGGGTACGGCCCATAGTCGGTTTCGTCTTTTTTTTTAAATAATTACGCTCGGAAGAAAAATAAAAAGAAATACTAAACGGACTCCAAAAATCATGAAATAAATTTTCCCGGGTTTCTAAAATCAAGCCCGATAAAGTGAACATTTATTTGGGCCCAAAGTACAACTTTGAAAAACGTGTATTTTTCCTAAATTCAATTAAAAATACCGAAAAACTCCGAAATAAATCTTATTTGATTTTTTTATTAAATCCTCAATATTTCTATATTTTGGGAAAGTCATTTTATTCCCTTTCTCATATTTTTGTAATAGAAATAATTGATGATAAAAGAAATAAAATCAAATGATCCTGTTTACAAAATTTGAGAAAACTCAAATATGTAAATAACGAAATCCCCAACTCTCTCCGTGGGTCCTTGAGTTGCTTAGGATTTTCTAGGATCAAAACCAAAAGCAAAATAAAATATGATATGCATGATGATCTAATGTATAACATTCCAAATTGAAAATTTGGGATGTTACAGACCATCCGCGACAAATAGGAATAGATATGGGCTAAGGGGATCTCCTTGACGCAACCATCTCGACGGACTAAAGTTTCCAGCAGCTCATCGTTGCACCGGACAGCATATCTCACCGAGCAAACACACTTCATCACCCAGTTCGTCCATTTTTCATTAAATCCCAATTTGCGCAGAGTGTTTTCAAGGAAACCCCAGTCCACTCTGTCATATGCTTTCGCCAGGTCTAGCTTGTACGCACAATGAGTATCTCGTGCGTTCTTGCTATGCTAAATTTTATGGAAGCATTCAAACGCAATGTAGGCATTGTCCGTTAGCAATCTCCCAGGGACAAACGCACTCCGCGTCTCGGAGATGATTTCATCCAGGAATGGCCTCAGTCGGTTTACTAGACACTTCACCACTACCTTATATATGACGTTGCATAGACTGATCGGACAGAAGTCCTTCAATCCCTCGGGGTTGCTGCCTTTCGGAATGAGGACAATAGTAGTATCGTTAATTCCTTCGGGCATGATCCCATCTGCAAAGAACATCTTTACCGCCCCTACCACATCTTCTTTTAAAATGTCCCAATTCCTCTGATAGAAGCAGGCTGGAAACCCATCAGGCCCTGGTGCTTTCAATGGGCCGATTTGAAATAAGGCGTCACTGATTTCATTTTCTGTGAAATCCTTTGTGAGCATGTTATTCATATCCTCATTAACTCTCGCTTGCATCATGTTGATTAATTCCTGCGGTGTCACCTTATCATCTTTAGTATACAGGTCCTTGAAAAAGCGTGTGGTCATCTGTTGGATCCCATCCTTATCTTCAACCCACTGGCCATTACCATCTTTCAACCTTGTGATGGTATTCTTTTTCCTTCTCCAGGTTGCCTTCCGCTGAAAATATTTAGTGTTTTTATCGCCCTCTTTCAGCCAAGTTGTTCTAGATCTTTGTCTCCACATAATTTCCTCTCTCAACAAAACTTCATCAAGTTCCCTCACTACTCTGTTTATTTCGTACTGCCTACCAGTTTTGGGAGGTCCTTCCCAGAGGCTCTCGAGTTTCTTGCGCAAATGTGTTGTTTTCTTAACAATGGATCTAAATTCTTTCTTAGCCCAACTTTGCAGCGCTTGTTGTATCGAGCCCAACTTCTCTTTCATTTCCTCCAGTGAACTAGCAGTTGCAGACCTGCTCCATGTGCTGTCCACCGTCTCAAACAAGGAATTTTCCCTCTCCCACATGGCTTCACACCGAAAGCTGCTGTTCTTTTTCCTGTATTCCATGCGTTCACTGAATGTTAACAAGATTTTATTTATTTTATCTTCAATTATTTCTATTACAAAAAATATGAGAGTGGGAATAAATGACTTTCCCAAAATAAAGAAATATTGAGGATTTAATAAGAAAATCAAATAAGATTTTATATTGGTTTTATTTGCTATTTTATTTGAATTTAGGAAAAATGCGCGTTTTTCAAAATTGCATTTAGGCCCCAAATAAATGTTCATCCTGTGTGGCTTGATTTTAGAAGCCAGGGAAATTTATTTCGGGATCTTTGGAGTCCGTTTAGTATTCCTTTTGTTTTTTTCTGAGCGTAACTATTTAAAGAAAAAACGCGCACCGACCTAACGGGCCGTGTACGACCCGGACACTTGGCCCGGCCGGCTTTATAAGCCGGGAAGGCCCAGCCGAGCCCCCCAAACCCTAGCCGCCCCGCCCGCCGCCGCCGCCGCCCCTCGCCGCCCGCCCCGCCGCCCCGCGCCGACCCCGCCGCCCGCCGGACCACCGCCCCGCCACTCGCCGGAGGTAGACCTCGCCGTCGCCGGTTTTTCTCGAAAAACCATTCGGTTTTCCTTCGGTTTTTCGTCTAGTTATTTTAGTTTCGTTTTTTAATAGATCGGTTTTTCCAGTTTATTTATTTAGCGAGCGTTCACTCGTTCGTTCGTTTTAACGAACGCATTCATCGTTTAGATCCGGATAACGAACGTCCGTTCGTTAATCTTTTTGTCGTTTTCTTTTTCTCGGATTAAATCCACGATTTTTCTGATCGCGATTCCTGATCCGATTTTCATTTTAGTATAATTTTTCGCTCGTTTATCGGAATCAGGCGATTCAAGCGCCTGGAGTTTCGTCTCGAAACCCTCTTTCCGTTTAACCAACTCAAACAAGTTTTTGTCACTGTAAAAATTGCCATAGATCCAGAATAGTAAACGAAGCCTGTTTCTTTTGCCGTTTGTATTTCGTTGCTTCGTTCAATTCGATTCTTTTTTCCAACCGGAGTTCTTAAGTTGAACTTTCTGGTTAGATATCTGATTTGAGTTTTACCTGTGCATTAGATGAGTACTTATTGTATGCTTGTTTGTGTGCGATAGAGTACCCGGAGTGCGCCGCTTGCTACTTCGAATCACTAGGTTTACCGGATCATCAGCAATGCAAGTAACACTTTGATCATACTTCCAATTGCCCAGTTTTATTGCATTAGATCAATCCTCACACCATTGCATGTTTAGGATCTAATTAAATTGTGGGTTTGGGAAGTAGTTGAGGTAGTACCTATTACCTGTTTATTATCAAACCTTTGGGAGTTACTTCTACGTTTGCTTATTATGCTATGCTATGCTAGTAGACGTGGATTGGGTGAGTGTATTCATGACAGATGTGAGATTGTTAAATTAATGGTTTATCTAAGGTGGCAACTTAAATACACGTCTGGGTGGATTGAGGTACCTGGGTATTCCAACGATTGTCTGTTTTTCTTTTGGACCGCCACCCAGGCTCAAAGGGATCATGAGATTATCCGTGTGCATCCACAAGCTACTATGGGCTCTAGCATAGTTGATTAAGTTGTGCGAACTCTTACAGTGGTAGACTAGCAGATGTAGGGGAAAGTAGGTGTACCGGTCTACCCGATCGTAAGGTGCTAGCGCTTCTGAAAGGCTATGTCTCAGTCATCCATTTCTCAAACACCATGTAGTGCGAGAATCCCAACGGAGGAGATCGAGTCTTGTGGGGAAAAGTGCTCAAACCTCTGCAGAGTGTATAAACTAATCATGGTTAGCCGTGTCCCCGGTTATGGACATCTTGAGTATCTAGTACCTGGATTATCATGTGAATCTCATCATGTTACTTTAAATTAATTTTGTTGTGTTTTGTTTAATGATGATTCTTAATTGGGATTGAGAATGCTGTCAACCATTCTCAATGTTTAACAACTACCATGATAGTTAAATAAAATTTATTCCTTTGAAGTAGGGAAAAATTGGCTTTACGCAAAACTGTAACCATAGAGCTTTCCACCAGCCAAATATGCATATAGTATAGACTATGTCTTTCATTACTCTCTATGTGTTACTCTGCCAGCATATTCCATGTGCTGACCCATTTCGGGCTGCAAGTTTCATGTTGCAGACTTTTCAGACGATGATTAAGGTGCTTTTAGGTCGTGGTTCTATACTCAGTGATGCCGTTGGAGTTGATGGACTCACTTATCTTCCAAGCCTTTCGCTATTATCCTTATTAGATGGCCTTAAGCCATATTTATTGTAATAAGTTCTCTTTTGAGACCCTCGATGTAATACGTGTGTGATTGCTACTCTGTTATAAATCCTTCAAGTACTGTGTGGTGTCAGCATTACTGATCCAGAGATGACACCTGAGCACAGAGATTGGATCGTTTGAGGTCTGGTCGCTACATTACTGGCGGAACACTTTGTGTGCTACCAAACGTCACAACGCAACTGGGTGATTATAAAGGTGCTCTACAGGTGTCTCCGAAGGTACTTGTTGGGTTGGCGTATTTCGAGATTAGGATTTGTCACTCCGATTGTCGGAGAGGTATCTCTGGGCCCACTCGGTAATGCACATCCTATAAGCCTTGCAAGCATTGCAACTAATAAGTTAGTTGTGGGATGATGTATTACAGAACGAGTAAAGAGACTTGCCGGTAACTAGATTGAACTAGGTATGAAGATACCGACAATTGAATCTCGGGCAAGTAACATACCGATGACAAAGGGAACAACGTATGTTGTTATGCGGTTTGACCGATAAAGATCTTCGTAGAATATGTAGGAGCTAATATGAGCATCCAGGTTCCGCTATTGGTTATTGACCGGAGACATGTCTCGGTCATGTCTACATAGTTCTCGAACCCATAGGGTCTGCATGCTTAAATTTGCAGTATGATGCATTACGAAACGAGTAAAGAGACTTGCCGGTAACGAGATTGAACTAGGTATTGAGATACCGACGATCGAATCTCGGGCAAGTAACATACCGACGACAAAGGGAACAACGTATGTTGTTATGCGGTTTGACCGATAAAGATCTTCGTCGAATATGTGGGAGCCAATATGAACATCCAGGTTCTGCTATTGGTTATTGACCGGAGATGTGTCTCATTCATGTCTACATAGTTCTCGAACCCGTAGGGTCCGCACGCTTAACGAGCGATGATGATCGGTATTATAATTTTATGTGTTTTGATGTATCGAAGGTTGTTCGGAGTCCCGGATATGATCACGGACATGATGAGGAGTCTCGAAATGGTCGAGACATAAAGATTGATATATTGGACAGCTATATTCGGACACCAGAAGTGTTCCGGGTGATTTCGGAGAAAACCGGAGTGCCGGAGGGTTACCGGACCCCCCCGGGGGAACTAGTGGGCCTAGATGGAACTTATTGGAGAGAGAGGGGCTGCCAGGGAAGGCCGCACGCCCCCTCCCCCTTGAGTCTGAATTGGACTAGGAGGGGGTGGCACCCCCCTTTCCTTCCCCTCTCCCACTCCTTCCTTTCCCCTCTTAGTAGGACTAGGAAAGGATGAATCCTACTCCTACTAGGAGGTGGATTCCTCCTCTCCTTGGGCGCCTCAAGGGTTGGCCAGCCTGCCCCCTTGCTCCTTTATATACGGGGGCAGGGGGCACCCTAGAACACACAAGTTGATCATTGATCCCTTAGCCGTGTGCGGTGCCCCCTCCACCATAATCTACCTCGGTCATATCGTAGCGGTGCTTAGGCGAAGCCCTGTTCCGGTAGCATAATCATCACCGTCATCACGCCGTCATGCTGACGACGCTCTCCCTCGACACTCAGCTGGATCTAGAGTTCGTGGGACGTCACCGAGCTGAACATGTGCAGATCGCGGAGGTGTCGTACTTTCGGTACTAGGATCGGTCGGATCGTGAAGACGTACGACTACATCAACCACATTGTCATAACGCTTCTGCTTACAGTCTACAAGGGTACATGGACAACACTCTTCACCTCTCATTGCTATGCATCACCATGATAGATCTTGCATGTGCGTAGGATTTTTTTTGAAATTACTGTGTTACCCAACATGAACTCTGTCGACATGAAGGGAAATGCTTCGTGAAGTCCAGGGGCATTGGTATGCACTCGAGCTTCGGGGCAAGGATTACCTTGTATAAGTGAGTTGTCCCATACTCCTCATGGTAGTGCCCATAGTTTCGACGCTTGCCGCTGGGGGCTCCTCCACCATCACGTCGTTGTCTGTGGGCGGCACCTCCTCGGTCGTGTGTGGCACCACCTTCAAGGGTGGCACCACCTCCTTTCCCTTGTCCATGGATGGCACCACGTCCTTTCTCTTGTTGTCCATGTCATTCTACATGATGAAAAAAAATTATGCGTTATGAACTGCAAAAAGTGTTGGGGAACGCAGTAATTTCAAAAAACTTCCTACGCACACGCAAGATCATGGTGATGCATAGCAATGAGAGGGGAGAGTATTGTCTACGTACCCTCGTAGACCGTAAGCGGAAGCGTTATGACAACGCGGTTGATGTAGTCGTATGTCTTCACGATCGACCGATCTAGCACCGAAGGTACGGCACCTCTGCGATCTGCACACGTTCGGCTCGGTGACGTCCCACGAACTCACGATCCAGTAGAGTTTCGAGGGAGAGTTTCGTCAGCACGACGGCGTGATGACGGTGATGATGATACTACCGGAACAGGGCTTCACCTAAGCACTGCTACAATATGACCAAGGTCGATTATGGTGGAGGGGGGCACCGCACACGGCTAAAAGATCAATGATCAACTTGTGTGTCTATGGGGTGCCCTCCTCCCCCGTATATAAAGGAGTGGAGGAGGGGAGGGGCCGTCACTCTCTATGGCGCGCCCTAGGGGAGTTCTACTCCCACCGGGAGTAGGATTCCCCCCTTCCATGTAGTAGGAGTAGGAGAGAGGGAAGGGGAGGAGAGGAGAATGGAAAGGGGGGCGGCACCCTCCCAATTCGGATTGGGCTAGGGGGCGCGCCTCCCACCTTTTCCTTCCCTCTCCTCTTTTCCACTAAGGCCCAATAAGGCCCATATACTCTCTGGGGGGTTCCGGTAACCTCCCGGTACTCCGGAAAATGCCCGAACTCATCCGGAACCATTCTGATGTCCAAACATAGGCTTCCAATATATCGATATTAATGTCTCGACCATTTCGAGACTCCTCATCATGTCCGTGATCAAATTCGGGACTCCGAACTGCCTTCGGTACATCAAAACACATAAACTCGTAATACCGATCGTCACCGAACGTTAAGCGTGCGGACCCTACGGGTTCGAGAACTATGTAGACATGACCGAGACATGTCTTCGGTCAATAACTAATAGCGGAACCTAGATCCTCATATTGGTTCCTATATATTCTACGAAGATCTTTATCGGTCAAACCGCATAACGATATATGTTGTTCCCTTTGTCATTGGTATGTTACTTGCCCGAGATTCGATCGCCTGTATCTCAATACCTAGTTCAATCTCGTTACCGTCAAGTCTCTTTACTCGTTCCGTAATGCTACATCCTATAAATAACTCATTAGCTACATTGCTTGCAAGGCTTATAGTGATGTACATTACCGAGAGGGCCCAGAGATACCTCTCTGACAATCGGAGTGACAAATCCTAATCTTGATCCATGCCAACTCAACAAACACCATCGGAGACACCTGTAGAGCACCTTTACAATCACCCAGTTAAGTTGTGATGTTTGGTAGCACACAAAGTGTTTCTCCGGTACTCGGGAGTTGCATGATCTCATAGTCATAGGAACATGTATAGTTATGGAGAAAGCAATAGAAACAAACTAAACAATCATCGTGCTAAGCTAACGGATGGGTTAAGTCAATCACATCATTCTCTAATGATGTGATCCCGTTAATCAAATGACAACTCATGTCTATGGTTAGGAAATATAACCATCATTGATTCAACGAGCTAGTCAAGTAGAGGCAAACTAGTGACACTCTGTTTGTCTATGTATTCACACATGTACTAAGTTTCCGGTTAATACAATTCTAGCATGAATAATAAACATTTATCATGATATAAGGAAATATAAATAAGAACTTCATTATTGCCTCTAGGGCATATTTCCTTCAGTCTCCCACTTGCACTAGAGTCAATAATCTAGATTACATTGTAATGATTCTAACACCCATGGAGTCTTGGTGTTGATCATGTTTTGCTCGTGAGAGAGGCTTAGTCAACGGTTCTGCAACATTCAAATCCATATGTATCTTGCAAATCTCTATGTCTCCCTCCTTGACTTGATCACGGATGGAATTGAAGCATCTCTTGATGTGCTTGGTTCTCTTGTGAAATCTGGATTCCTTTGCCAAGAAAATTGCTCCAGTATTGTCACAAAAGATTTTCATTGGACCCGATGCACTAGGTATGACATATAGATCGGATATGAACTCCTTCATCCAGACTCCTTCATTTGTTGCTTCCGAAGCATCTATGTATTCCGCTTCACGCGTAGATCCCGCCACGACGCTCTGCTTGGAACTGCACCAACTGACAGCTCCACCATTTAATAAAAACACATATCCGGTTTGTGACTTAGAGTTATCCGGATCAGTGTCAAAGCTTGCATCGACGTAACCGTTTACGACGAGCTCATTGTCACCTCCATATACGAGAAACATATCCTTAGTCCTTTTCAGGTATTTCAGGATGTTCTTGACCGCTGTCCAGTGATCCACTCCTGGATTAATTTGGTACCTCCCTGCTAAACTTATAGCAAGGCACACATCAAGTCTGGTACACATCATTGCATACATGATAGAGCCTATGGCTGAAGCATAGGTAACACCTTTCATTTTCTCTCTATCTTCTGTAGTGGTCTGGCATTGAGTCTGACTCAACTTCACACCTTGTAATACATGCAAGAACCCTTTCTTTGCCTGATCCATTTTGAACTTCAAAATTTTATCAAGGTATGTGCTTTGTGAAAGTCCAATTAAGCGTCTTGATCTATCTCTATAAATCTTGATGCCCAATATATAAGCAGCTTCACTGAGGTCTTTCATTGAAAAATTCTTATTCAAGTATCCTTTTATGCTATTCAGAAATTCAGTTTCTTTTCCGATCAACAATATGTCATCTACATATAATATCATAAATGCTACGGAGCTCCCACTCACTTTCTTGTAAATACAGGCTTCTCCAAAGGTTTGTATAAAACCATATGCTTTGATTACACTATCAAAGTGTATATTCCAACTCTGAGAGGCTTGCACCAGTCCATAAATGGATCGCTGGAGCTTGCACACATTGCTAGCACCTTTTGGATCGGCAAAACCTTCTGGTTGCATCATATACAACTCTTCTTTAAGATATCCATTAAGGAATGCAGTTTTTACATCCATTTGCCAAATTTCATACTCATAAAATGTGGCAATTGCTAACATGATTCGGACGGACTTAAGCATCGCTACGGGTGAGAAGGTCTCATCATAGTCAACTCCTTGAACTTGCCAAAAACCTTTCGCAACAAGTCAAGCTTTGTAGACAGTAACATTACCGTCAGCGTCCGTCTTCTTCTTGAAGATCCATTTATTCTCTATTGCCTTCCGATCATCGGGCAAGTCAACCAAAGTCCATACTTTGTTCTCATACATGGATCCCATCTCAGATTTCATGGCTTCAAGCCATTTTGCAGAATCTGGGCTCATCATTGCTTCCTCATAGTTCGTAGGTTCGTCATGGTCAAGTAACATGACTTCCAGAATAGGATTACTGTACCACTCTAGTGGGGATCTTACTCTGGTTGACCTACGAGGTTCGGTAGTAACTTGATCAGAAGTTTCATGATCATCATCATTAGCTTCCTCACTTACTGGTGTAGGAATCACTGGAACTGATTTCAGTGATGAACTACTTTCCAATAAGGGAGAAGGTACGATTACCTCGTCAAGTTCTACTTTCCTCCCACTCACTTCTTTCGAGAGAAACTCCTTCTCTAGAAAGGATCCATTCTTAGCAATGAATATCTTGTCTTCGGATCTGTGATAGAAGGTGTACCCAACAGTCTTGTAACGCCCTCGATGCGGCTATATCTCCCACGTGTCGGAGCACGACTTAGAGGCATAACCGCATTGAAAGCAATGTCGCAAGTGAGGTAATCTTCACACAACCCATGTAATACATAAGGGAAAGAGATACATAGTTGGCTTACAATCGCCACTTCACACAATACATGAATAAAGCATTACATCATCCAGATACAATCAAGGTCCGACTACGGAACCAAAATAAAAGAAGACTACCCCAAATGCTACACAGATCCCCGATCGACCCCAACTGGGCTCCACTACTGATCAACTAAAACGAAACAACACAAAGGACAAGATCTTCATCGAGCTCCTCCTTGAGCTTGGTTGCGTCACCTGCTCGGTAACATCGGCACCTGCAAACTGGTTTTGGAAGTAACTGTGAGTCACGGGGACTCAACAATCTTACACCCTCGCGATCAAGACTATTTAAGCTTATAGGTAGGGTAAAAGGTATGAGGTGGAGCTGCAGCAAGCGACTAGCATATATGGTGGCTAACATACGCAAATGAGAGCGAGAAGAGAAGGCAAAGCACGGTCGAGAAACTATGATCAAGAAGTGATCCTAGAACAACCTACGTCAAACATAACTCCAACACCGTGTTCACTTCCCGAACTCCGCAGGAAAGAGACCATCATGGTTACACACGCGGTTGATGTATTTTAGTTAAGGTCATCTTCAGGTTTTCTACAACTGGACATTAACAAATTCCCATCTGCCCATAACCACGGGCATGGCTTTCGAAAGTTCGTAACCCTGCAGGGGTGTCCCAACTTAGCCCATCACAAGCTCTCACGGTCAACGAAGGATATTCCTTCTAGCGGGAAGACCCGATCAGACTCGGAATCCCGGTTACAAGACATTTCGACAATGGTAAAACAAGACCAGCAAAGCCACCCGAATGTGCCGACAAATCCCGATAGGAGCTGCACATATCTCTTTCTCAGGGCACACCGGATTGTCCAAGGTTCCGGTAGGCCAGCCCAGAGTTGCCCCTGGTGGCCACCGGCAGCTGACAGGTTGGACCAACACTCAGAGGAGCACTGGCCCCGGGGGGTTTAATAAAGATGACCCTTGGGCAGGCCTACCCAAGGGAAAGAAAAGGCTAGGTGGCGAATGGTAAAACCAATGTTGGGCCTTGCTGGAAGAGTTTTATTCAAGGCGAACTGTCAAGGGGTTTCCATTATAACCCAACCGCGTAAGGAACGCAAAATCCGGGAACATAACACCGATATGACGGAAACTAGGGAGGCAAGAGTGGAACAAAACACCAGACATAAGGCCGAGCCTTCCACCCTTTACCAAGTATATAGTTGCATTAATTAGATAAGAGATATTGTGATATCCCAACAAGTAAATATGTTCCAACAAGGAACAACATCTCCATGTTCCAACAAGGAACAAACTTCAATCTTCACCTGTAACTAACAACGCTATAAGAGGCGCTGAGCAAAGCGGTAACATAGCCAAACAACGGTTTGCTAGGACAAGGTGGGTTAGAGGCTTGGTTCAACAATATGGGAGGCATGATAAGCAAGTGGTAGGTATCGCAGCATAGGCATAGCAAAAGAGCGAGCAACTATCAAGCAAAGATAGAAGTGATTTCGAGGGTATGGTCATCTTGCCTGAAATCCTGCAAGGAAGAAGAACGAGTCCATGAAGAATACAAACGGACGTAGTCGAACGGGTCCTCACAAACGCGACGTAATCGGAACCACCCCGAAGAAGCAACACCGGAAAGAAGCACACAACATAGTAAACAACCAACACATGAACATGGCATGATGCACAATCAAGAATGATGCATGTCCGGTTTAAAGAGGGCATTACATGGCAAAGTGCACAAACAATCCTAGAAATTAAGTGGAGCTCAACATGCAACTCCGTTGCATACTGACGAAACACCACATTCAAGTTATTTAGTTCGATCTCGTTTATGTACCCAACAATATTAAATGTTGTTAAACATGTCAAGAGGTGAAGCATAAAGGAATTATCTATCTAAAAAATTTAAATGGGGCCGGATATAGCAAACAACAAATCTGGTAA
Source organism: Triticum urartu (assembly GCF_003073215.2). Classification (NCBI taxonomy): domain Eukaryota; kingdom Viridiplantae; phylum Streptophyta; class Magnoliopsida; order Poales; family Poaceae; genus Triticum; species Triticum urartu. The sequence goes on from NC_053023.1 coordinate 197,582,331, forward strand.
ATCCCCATATGCAATTATCAATTTGGTGCAACAACAATTTTAAACATTTAAATGTTATTTAACATGATGCGGATGACATGCACGTTTTATGCAATATTTTATGAAAATGTTGATAAGAGCATATTAAGAAGCATTTGTCATCGTGGCGGAAATGAAAAGGGGCCACGGCGACGATAACGGAAATGGTGCCACGGCAACGTTCCGTTTCTGGAAACTCGATTGAGATGCCGGTGGAAAAGAACAAGTGTGACGGGAGCGTGTCATGCGATGAACGATGGGGTGATCTCGGATAACGAGTTCCCACGGGTCGACGACGGTGCCAAGCAAGGGAAACATCTAACGATCATGGGAGGATACAACATGCAAACATGCATCTCAAACTACACATGCATTCGTACACGGGAGGTCGACTCGGGGTTATACCTTCGAAGCGTGCCTTATCGGAGGGGTTCGAGTTTGATGCGGTGTAGGGGAAGTAGATGTTCTCGGGGCGTCGAGGGAAGTAGTGGTTCATGTCCATAGATGTTCGGGGTCATGGCATGGAACTTGACGTCCACGGGGTCTTCGAGGGTCGACGGTACATGTTTCGAAGATGTTCGAGCCATTGGTAGCGGGACATGTTTTGGAGGGGAAGTCGAGGTTCACGTTTCATAGTCGTTTGGGGTAGCCGATAGTTGTACACAGTCGTAGTTGGACTTGACGGATCCGATGCCTCCGGACGTAGTGGTACACGTTCATTTTTTGGAGAGGTACTTGGCGTTCTGCTACCCGGGTTTTCGGCGACGGTCATTGTACACATGACGTTGGGGTACTTGTGGCATCATCGGTTGTAGTGGTACATGAGGGTCTTGACGAATCCGAAGGGTACTTGACGAATCCGGTCTTGGCGGTCTATGTGGTCATCGATGTTGTGGTACTTGGCGTCGTTGTGGCCTCCAGGTACTGGCCGAAATCCACATCGGGTGTAGTCGTACAGATTTGAAGACGAACTTGGCGCCGAAGTCGAACTTGCCGGTCTTGATGAATCTGAAGGGGCATCGAGGGACTTGCCAAGGCCCTGCCTCGGGAGGTCACCGGAGGTGTGTGGAGGCGGCAGAGAAGTCTCCTGCGGTCTTCTGGTCATTGTGAACAGGAGACCAAGGCAGGGCACATCGACTGCAAGAGGAGCAGGTGCTTCTCCGGCGACGCATCGGTGTAGGGAACAAGAAGAAACGCACGGGCAGGAGGAAGGCAATGGCAGACGAGGGCTTGAGCAGAAGCAAGAGGAGATGCGGAGGCGAAGCAGGGAGGCGGACCTCCTGCAAAACGGCGGCGGAGCGGCTGATTGCTGGTGGTGGTGCTAGAGGATCACGGCGCCGGCTTCGGGGAGCTCCCTCGGGCGCGGCTGGAGGACAAAGAAACATGAGACGCATCCAGGGAGGTGGCTGTTGCACGGAGGCTCGTCGAGGGGCAGATCGAAGCTCTGGGACGGGCGCGTCCCTAGGCGGCGGCCTGCTGGCTTGAGGTGCCCGTGGCCATGGCAAACGAGGGCGAGGAATGGCCGCACCAGGTGCGGGGAAGGGTCGTCATGGGCGGCGGTAGTGGCATCGGACGTGCGGCGGTGAGGTACATGGCCATGGGGATTGGGATCCCCCCTTGGTCGCGCTGAGAAGGTGAGGGAGGAAGCGAGAGGAGGGAGGAGATCGGGGAGAGAGCGAGAGATGGCATCGAGGGCGGATGCGGCGGCCATGGGAACGAGAGAGGGAGAGGGTGCACGTGGGGATCGAGGGCCTAGGGTTTGAGGGGATAGAGAGATGGGCCTTGGCCCAAGGTGGGTAGGCCTGGCTGCGGCTGAGCCTAGGAGGTCGCCCAGCGTGGGGAGGGAAGTGGCCAGAGGCCTGCTGGGCTGCTCTCTCCCTCCCTCTTCTCTTTCACCTTTTCCTTTTTAAAACAAAACAGAAACGAGAAAGAAAAGAAAGAGAAGGTAGGGGTGAAATCTGGGCATGGGGATAATTTTACCGGACTCGCAAAAATGATCTTGATCCAATAAAAGTATAAATGGGCATGTGTACAAAGTTTGGATTCGAACTCGTTTGAATTAAATTCAAATGAGTTCGAATAAGAAGTGGGCGTTAGAAAGGTCCCAAAATGTTGAGATTTTTGGTAGACCTCTGGAAAAAGATAAAAGAATTTATGGGCGAAGTTTGAGGAGCAAACTCGAAGCAGAAAAGACATGTGATTATTTGCAAGTGTGTATATGGGTGATTTCGAAAATGGAATTTTTAATATAGCTCTCTAAATATCGAGAGGATATGCTGTAAAGAGAAACACCATGTGAATTCCCTCGGTTTAAATGGATCAAAGATCCATGCCATTTATTTAGTTGAGCTGCAAAAGATTTATGAGATGATGGCATGATGACATGATGCAATGCAAAAATAAAAGGGCAGGCACAAATGAAACACACGGCGAAACCCGGATCATATGGAAGTCTTCTCGAGCATCGGTCTCGGGGCGTTACAAGTCTCCTTTGGGTATCCTATGAAGACACATTTCTCCGATTTGGGTTTGAGCTTATCAGGTTGAAGCTTTTTCACATAAGCATCGCAGCCCCAAACTTTAAGAAACGACAACTTGGGTTTCTTGCCAAACCACAGTTCACAAGGTGTCGTCTCGATGGATTTAGATGGTGCCCTATTTAACGTGAGTGCAGCTGTCTCTAAAGCGCAACCCCAAAACAATAGCGGTAAATTAGTGAGAGACATCATAGATCGTACCATATCTAGTAAAGTACGATTACGATGTTCGGACACACCATTATGTTGTGGTGTTCCAGGTGGCGTGAGTTGCGAAACTATTCCACATTGTTTCAAATGAAGTCCAAACTCATAACTCAAATATTCACCTCCATGATCAGATCGTAGAAACTTGATTTTCTTGTTACGGTGATTTTCCACTTCACTCTGAAATTCTTCGAACTTCTCAAATGTTTCAGACTTATGTTTCATTAAGTAGATATACCCATATCTTCTCAAATCATCTGTGAAGGCGAGAAAATAATGATATCCGCCGCGATCTTCAATGTTCATTGGACCACATACATCAGTATGTACGATTTCCAATAATTCTGTTGCTCGCTCCATTGTTCCGGAGAATGGAGTTTTAGTCATCTTGCCCATGAGGCATGGTTCGCATGAACCAAGTGATTCCAGAAGTCCATCAGAATGGAGTTTCTTCGTGCACTTTACACCAATATGACCTAAACAGCAGTGCTACAAATAAGTTGCACTATCATTATCAACTCTGCATCTTTTGGCCTCAATACTATGAACATGTGTATCACTACTATCAAGATTTAGTAAAAATAGAACACTCATCAAGGGTGCATGACCATAAAAGATATTACTCATATAAATAGAACAACCATTATTCTCTGATTTAAATGAATAACCGTCTCGCATCAAATAAGATCCAGATATAATGTTCATGCTCAACGTTGGCACCAAATAACAATTATTTAGGTCTAAAACTAATCCCGAAGGTAGATGTAGAGGTAGCATGCCGACGGCGATCACATCGACTTTGGAACCATTTCCCACACTCATCGTCACCTTGTCCTTAGCCAATCTTTGCTTAATCCGTAGCCCTTGTTTCGAGTTGTAAATGTTAGCAACTGAACCAGTATCAAATACCCAGGCACTACTGCGAGCATAAGTAAGGTACACATCAATAACATCTATATCAAATATACCTTTCACTTTGCCATCCTTCTTCTCTGCCAAATACTTGGGGTAGTTCCGCTTCCAGTGACCAGTTCCTTTGCAGTAGAAGCACTCAGTCTCAGTCTTAGGTCCAGACTTGGGTTTCTTCACTTGAGCAGTAACTGGCCTGCTATTCTTCTTGAAGTTCCCCTTCTTCCCTTTACCCTTTTTCTTGAAACTGGTGGTCTTGTTGGCCATCAACACTTGATGCTCCTTCTTGATTTCTACCTCCACAGCCTTTAGCATTGCAAAGAGCTCAGGAATCTTCTTATCCATCCTTGCATATTATAGTTCATCACGAAGCTCTTGTAGCTTGGTGGCAGTGATTGAAGAACTCTGTCAATGACACTATCATCAGGAAGATGAACTCCCAGTTGAGTCAAGTGGTTGTGGTACCCAGACATTCTGAGTATATGTTCACTGACAAAACTATTCTCCTCCATCTTGTAGCTGTAGAACTTATTGGAGACTTATATCTCTCAATCTGGGCATTTTCTTGAAATATTAACTTCAATTCCTGAACATCTCATATGCTCCATGACGTTCAAAACGTCGCTGAAGTCTCTGTTGAGGAACATTGCAGAAAACAAAAATTTTCCTACGGTTTCACCAAGATCCATCTAGGAGTTCATCTAGCAACGAGTGATAGGATTGCATCTACATACCTTTGTAGATCACGCGCGGAAGCGTTCAAAGAACGGGGATGAGGAAGGCGTACTCGACGTGATCCAAATCACCGGAGATCCTAGCGCCGAACGGACGGCACCTCCGCGTTCAACACACGTACGGTTAGCGTAACGTCTCCTTCTTCTAGATCCAGCAAGGGGGAAGGAGAGGTTGAGGGAGATGGCTCCAGCAGCAGCACGATGGCGTGGTGTTGATGGAGCTGCAGTACTCCGGCAGGGCTTCGCCAAGCATTATGGAGGAGGAGGAGGTGTTGGAGAGGGAGAGGGAGGCACCAAAGATCAAGGTAAGAAGTCCTCCATCTCCCCACTATATATAGGAGGGCCAAGGGGGGGGGCGCTGGCCCTAGGAGATCTAATCTCCTAGGGGGTGCGGCCAAGGGAAGGAATCCCGCCTCCCCAAGGCACCTAGGGGTGCCTTCCCCCTTTGGGACTCTTCCCTCCTTAAAACCCTAGGCGCATGGGCCTCTTGGGGCTGGTGCCCTTGGCCCATGTAGGCCAAGGCGCACCCCCTACAGCCCATGTGGCCCCCCGGGACAGGTGGCCCCACCCGGTGGACCCCCGGGACCCTTCCGGTGGTCCCGGTACAATACCGGTGACCCCGAAACTTGTCCCGATGCCCGAAATAGCACTTCCTATATATAATTCTTTACCTCCGGACCACTCCGGAACTCCTCATGACGTCCGGGATCTCATCCGGGACTCCGAACAACATTCGGGTTACTGCATATACATATCCCTACAACCCTAGCGTCACCGAACCTTAAGTGTGTAGACCCTACGGGTTCGGGAGACATGTAGACATGACCGAGATCGCTCTCTGGTCAATAACCAACAGCGGGATCTGGATACCCATGTTGGCTCCCACATGCTCCTCGATGATCTCATCGGATGAACCACGATGTCGAGGATTCAAGCAACCCCGTATACAATTCCCTTTGTCAATCGGTATGTTACTTGCCCGAGATTCGATCGTCGGTATCCCAATACCTCGTTCAATCTCGTTACCGGCAAGTCACTTTACTCGTACCGTAATGCATGATCCCGTGACCTGACACTTGGTCACTTTGAGCTCATTATGATGATGCATTACCGAGTGGGCCCAGTGATACCTCTCCGTCATACGGAGTGACAAATCCCAGTCTTGATCCGTGTCAACCCAACAGACACTTTCGGAGATACCCGTAGTATACCTTTATAGTCACCCAGTTACGTTGTGACGTTTGGCACACCCAAAGCACTCCTACGGTATCCGGGAGTTACACGATCTCATGGTCTATGGAAAAGATACTTGACATTGGAAAACTCTAGCAAACGAACTATACGACCTTGTGCTATGTTTAGGATTGGGTCTTGTCCATCACATCATTCTTCTAATGATGTGGTCTCGTTATCAATGACATCCAATGTCCATAGTCAGGAAACCATGACTATCTGTTGATCAACGAGCTAGTCAACTAGAGGCTTACTAGGGACATGTTGGTGTCTATTATTCACACATGTATTACGATTTCCGGATAACACAATTATAGCATGAATAAAGACAATTATCATGAACAAGGAAATATAATAATAATGCTTTTGTTATTGCCTCTAGGGCATATTTCCAACAGTCTCCCACTTGCACTAGAGTCAATAATCTAGTTACATTGTGATGAATCGAACACCCATGGAATTCTGGTGTTGATCATGTTTTGCTCTAGGGAGAGGTTTAGTCAACAGATCTGCTACATTCAGGTCCGTGTGCACTTTACAAATATCTATGTCTCCATCTTGAACATTTTCACGAATGGAGTTGAAACGACGCTTGATGTGCCTTGTCTTCTTGTGAAACCTGGGCTCCTTGGCAAGAGCAATAGCTCCAGTGTTGTCACAGAAGAGCTTGATCGGCCCCGACGCATTGGGTATGACTCCTAGGTCGGTGATGAACTCCTTCACCCAAATTGCTTCATGCGCTGCCTCCGAGGCTGCCATGTACTCCGCTTCACATGTAGATCCCGCCACGACGCTCTGCTTGCAACTGCACCAGCTTACTGCCCCACCATTCAAAATATACACGTATCCGGTTTGTGACTTTGAGTCATCCAGATCTGTGTCGAAGCTAGCGTCGACGTAACCCTTTACGACGAGCTCTTCGTCACCTCCATAAACGAGAAACATTTCCTTAGTCCTTTTCAGGTACTTCAGGATATTCTTGACCGCTGCCCAGTGTTCTTTGCCGGGATTACTTTGGTACCTTCCTACCAAACTTACGGCAAGGTTTACATTAGGTCTGGTACACAGCATGGCATACATAATAGAACCTATGGCTGAGGCATAGGGGATGACACTCATCTCTTCTATATCTTCTGCCGTGGTCGGACATTGAGCTGAGCTCAATTTCACACCTTGCAACACAGGCAAGAACCCCTTCTTAGACTGATCCATATTGAACGTCTTCAATATCTTATCAAGGTATGTGCTTTGTGAAAGACCTATGAGGCGTCTTGATCTATCTCTGTAGATCTTGATGCCTAATATATAAGCAGCTTCTCCAAGGTCCTTCATTGAAAAACTCTTATTCAAGTAGGCCTTAATGCTGTCCAAGAGTTCTATATCATTTCCCATCAAAAGTATGTCATCTACATATAATATGAGAAATGCTACAGAGCTCCCACTCACTTTCTTGTAAATGCAGGCTTCTCCATAAGTCTGTGTAAACCCAAACGCTTTGATCATCTCATCAAAGCGAATGTTCCAACTCCGAGATGCTTGCACCAGCCCATAAATCGAGCGTTGGAGCTTGCACACCTTGTCAGCATTCTTAGGATCGACAAAACCTTCCGGCTGCATCATATACAATTCTTCCTTAAGGAAACCATTAAGGAATGTCGTTTTGACATCCATTTGCCATATTTCATAATCATAGAATGCGGCAATCGCTAACATGATTCGGATGGACTTCAGCTTCGCTACCGGTGAGAAAGTCTCATCGTAGTCAACCCCTTGAACTTGTCGATAACCCTTAGCGACAAGCCGAGCTTTATAGATGGTCACATTACCATCCGCGTCTGTCTTCTTCTTAAATATCCATTTATTTTCTATGGCTCGCCGTTCAACGGGCAAGTCAGTCAAAGTCCATACTTCGTTTTCATACATGGATCCTATCTCGGATTTCATGGCTTCTAGCCATTTGTCGGAATCCGGGCCCGCCATTGCTTCTTCATAGTTCGAAGGTTCACCATTGTCTAACAACATGATTTCCAAGACAGGGTTGCCGTACCACTCTGGTGCGGAACGTGTCCTTGTGGACCTTCAAATTTCAGTAGGAGCTTGATCAGAAGTATCTTGATCATCATCATTAACTTCCTCTCTAGTCGGTGCAGGCACCTCAGGAACATTTTCTTGAGTTGCGCCATTTTCCGGTTCAAGAGGTAATACTTCATCAAGTTCTACTTTCCTCCCACTTACTTCTTTCGAGAGAAACTCCTTCTCTAGAAAGGATCCATTCTTGGCAACAAAGATCTTGCCTTCGGATCTGAGGTAGAAGGTATACCCAATAGTTTCTTTAGGGTATCCAATGAAGACGCATTTTTCCGACTTGGGTTCGAGCTTTTCAGGTTGAAGTTTCCTGACATAAGCATCGCATCCCCAAACTTTTAGAAACGACATCTTAGGTTTCTTCCCAAACCATAATTCAAACGGTGTCGTCTCAACGGATTTCGACGGAGCCCTATTTAAAGTGAATGCGGCAGTCTCTAAAGCATACCCCCAAAAAGATAGCGGTAAATCGGCAAGAGACATCATAGATCGCACCATATCTAATAGAGTGCGATTACGACATTCGGACACACCATTACGCTGAGGTGTTCCAGGCGGCGTGAGCTGTGAAACTATTCCACATTTTCTTAAGTGTGTGCCAAACTCGTGACTCAAGTATTCTCCTCCACGATCTGATCGTAGGAACTTGATTTTTCTGTCACGTTGATTCTCAACCTCACTCTGAAATTCCTTGAACTTTTCAAAGGTTTCAGACTTGTGTTTCATTAAGTAGACATACCCATATCTACTCAAGTCATCAGTGAGGGTGAGAACATAACGATAGCCACCGCGAGCCTCAACACTCATTGGACCGCACACATTAGTATGTATGATTTCCAATAAGTTGGTTGCTCGCTCCATTGTTCCTGAGAACGGAGTCTTGGTCATTTTACCCATGAGGCATGGTTCGCACGTGTCAAATGATTCATAATCAAGAGACTCTAAAAGTCCATCAGTATGGAGCTTCTTCATGCGTTTGACACCAATGTGACCAAGGCCGCAGTGCCACATTTATGTGGGACTATCATTATCAATCTTACATCTTTTGGTATTCACACTATGAATATGTGTAGCATTACGCTCGAGATTCATTAAGAATAAACCATTCACCATCGGAGCATGACCATAAAACATATCTCTCATATAAATAGAACAACCATTATTCTCGGATTTAAATGAGTAGCCATCTCGTATTAAACGAGATCCCGATACAATGTTCATGCTCAAACTTGGCACTAAATAACAATTATTGAGGTTCAAAACTAATCACGTAGGTAAATGTAGAGGTAGCGTGCCGACGGCGATCACATCGACCTTGGAACCATTCCCAACGCGCATCGTCACCTCGTCCTTTGCCAGTCTCCGCTTATTCCGCAGCTCCTGCTTTGAGTTACAAATGTGAGCAACTGCACCGGTATCAAATACCCAGGAGCTACTACGAGTACTGGTAAGGTACACATCAATTACATGTATATCACATATACCTTTTGTTTTGCCGGCCTTCTTGTCCGCTAAGTATTTGGGGCAGTTCCGCTTCCAGTGACCACTTTCCTTGCAATAAAAGCACTCAGTCTCGGGCTTGGGTCCATTCTTTGGCTTCTTCCCGGCAGCTTATTTGCCGGGCGCGGCAACTCCCTTTCCGTCTTTCTTGAAGGTTTTATTACCCTTGCCTTTCTTGAACTTAGTGGTTTTATTCACCATCAACACTTGATATTCCTTTTTGACTTCTACCTCTGCTGATTTCAGCATTGCAAATACTTCAGGAATGGTCTTTTCCATCCCCTGCATATTGAAGTTCATCACAAAGCTCTTGTAGCTCGGTGGAAGCGACTGGAGGATTCTGTCAATGACCGCGTCATCCGGGAGATTAACTCCCAGCTGAGTCAAGCGGTTATGTAACCCAGACATTGTGAGTATGTGCTCACTGACAGAACTATTTTCCTCCATCTTACAGCTGAAGAATTTGTCGGAGACTTCATATCTCTCGACCCGGGCATGAGCTTGGAAAACCATTTTCAGCTCTTCGAACATCTCATATGCTCTGTGTCTCTCAAAATGCTTTTGGAGCCCCGGCTCTAAGCTGTAAAGCATGCCGCACTGAACGAGGGAGTAGTCATCGGTACGTGCCTGCCAAGCGTTCATAACGTCTTGTTCTGCAGGGAGAACAGGTGCGTCACCTAGCGGTGCTTGTAGGACATAATCTTTCTTGGCAGCTATGAGGATGATCCTCAGGTTCCGGACCCAGTCCGTGTAGTTGTTGCCATCGTCTTTCAGCTTGGTTTTCTCTAGGAACGCGTTGAAGTTGAGGACTACGTTGGCCATTTGATCTACAAGAAATATTGTAAAGATTTTAGACTAAGTTCATGATAATTAAGTTCATCTAATCAAATTATTCAATGAACTCCCACTTAGATAGACATCCCTCCAGTCATCCAAGTATAACATGATCCGAGTTAACTAGGCCGTGTCCGATCATCACGTGAGACGGACTAGTCAACGTCGATGAACATCTTCATGTTGATCGTATCTTCTATACGACTCATGCTCGACCTTTCGGTCTTCTGTGTTCCAAGGCCATGTCTGTACATGCTAGGCTCGTCAAGTCAACCTAAGTGTTTTGCATGTGTAAATCTATCTTACACCCGTTGTATGTGAACGTTAGAATCTATCACACCCGATCATCACGTGGTGCTTCGAAACAACGAACTGTCGCAACGGTGCACAGTTAGGGGGAACACTTTCTTGAAATTATTATGAGGGATCATCTTATTTACTACCGTCGTTCTAAGCAAACAAGATGAAAAACATGATAAACATCACATGCAATCAAATAATAATAGTGACATGATATGGCCAATATCACATAGCTCCTTTGATCTCCATCTTGGGGCTCCATGATCATCTTGTCACCGGCATGACACCATGATCTCCATCATCATGATCTCCATCATCGTGTCTCCATGAAGTTGCTCACCAACAATTACTTCTACTACTATGGCTAACGCATTTAGCAATAAAGTAAAGTAATTTACATGGCGTTTCTCAATGACACGCAGGTCATACAAAAAATAAAGACAACTCCTATGGCTCCTGCCGGTTGTCATACTCATCGACATGCAAGTCGTGATTCCTATTACAATAGCATGAACATCTCATACATCACATATATATCATTCATCATTCATCACAACTTTGGCCATATCATATTACAAAGCACTTGCTGCAAAAACAAGTTAGACGTCCTCTAATTGTTGTTGCAAGTTTTACGTGGCTGAAGTAGGGTTCTAGCAAGAATGTTTTCTTACCTACGTGAAAGCCACAACGTGATTTGTCAACTTCTATTTACCCTTCATAAGGACCCTTTTCATCGAATCCGCTCCAACTAAAGTAGGAGAGACAGACACCCGCCAGCCACCTTATGCAACTAGTGCATGTTAGTCGGTGGAACCGGTCTCACATAAGCGTACGTGTAAGGTTGGTCCGGGCCGCTTCATCCCACAATACCGTTGAAGCAAGATAAGACTAGTAGCGGCAAGAAAGTTGACAACATCAACGCCCACAACCAATTGTGTTCTACTCGTGCAAGAGAACTATGCATAGACCTAGCTCATGATGCCACTGTTGAGGAACGTTGCAGAAAACAAAAATTTTCCTACGGTTTCACCAAGATCCATCTAGGAGTTCATCTAGCAACGAGTGATAGGATTGCATCTACATACCTTTGTAGATCACGCGCGGAAGCGTTCAAAGAACGGGGATGAGGAAGGCGTACTCGACGTGATCCAAATCACCGGAGATCCTAGCGCCGAACGGACGGCACCTCCGCGTTCAACACACGTACGGTTAGCGTAACGTATCCTTCTTCTTGATCCAGCAAGGGGGAAGGAGAGGTTGAGGGAGATGGCTCCAGCAGCAGCACGATGGCGTGGTGTTGATGGAGCTGCAGTACTCCGGCAGGGCTTCACCAAGCACTATGGAGGAGGAGGAGGTGTTGGAGAGGGAGAGGGAGGCACCAAAGATCAAGGTAAGAAGTCCTCCATCTCCCCACTATATATAGGAGGGCCAAGGGGGGGGGGGGCGCCAGCCCTAGGAGATCTAATCTCCTAGGGGGGGCGGCCAAGGGGAGGAATCCCTCCTCCCCAAGGCACCTAGGGGTGCCTTCCCCCTTTGGGACTCTTCCCTCCTTAAAACCCTAGGCGCATGGGCCTCTTGGGGCTGGTGCCCTTGGCCCATTTAGGCAAAGGCGCACCCCCTACAGCCCATGTGCCCCCCCGGGACAGGTGGCCCCACCTGGTGGACCCCCGGGACCCTTCCGGTGGTCCCGGTACAATACCGGTGACCCCGAAACTTGTCCCGATGCCCGAAATAGCACTTCCTATATATAATTCTTTACCTCCGGACCACTCCGGAACTCCTCGTGATCTCCGGGATCTCATCCGGGACTCCGAACAACATTCGGGTTACTGCATATACATATCCCTACAACCCTAGCGTCACCGAACCTTAAGTGTGTAGACCCTACGGGTTCGGGAGACATGTAGACATGACCGAGATCGCTCTCCGGTCAATAACCAACAGCGGGATCTGGATACCCATGTTGGCTCCCACATGCTCCTCGATGATCTCATCGGATGAACCACGATGTCGAGGATTCAAGCAACCCCGTATACAATTCCCTTTGTCAATCAGTATGTTACTTGCCCGAGATTCGATCGTTGGTATCCCAATACCTCGTTCAATCTCGTTACCGGCAAGTCACTTTACTCGTACCGTAATGCATGATCCTGTGACCAGACACTTGGTCACTTTGAGCTCATTATGATGATGCATTACCGAGTGGGCCCAGTGATACCTCTCCGTCATACGGAGTGACAAATCCCAGTCTTGATCCGTGTCAACCCAACAGACACTTTCGGAGATACCCGTAGTATACCTTTATAGTCACCCAGTTACGTTGTGACGTTTGGCACACCCAAAGCACTCCTACGGTATCCGGGAGTTACACGATCTCATGGTCTAAGGAAAAGATACTTGACATTGGAAAACTCTAGCAAACGAACTATACGACCTTGTGCTATGTTTAGGATTGGGTCTTGTCCATCACATCATTCTCCTAATGATGTGATCTCGTTATCAATGACATCCAATGTCCATAGTCAGGAAACCATGACTATCTGTTGATCAACGAGCTAGTCAACTAGAGGCTTACTAGGGACATGTTGGTGTCTATTATTCACACATGTATTACGATTTCCGGATAACACAATTATAGCATGAATAAAGACAATTATCATGAACAAGGAAATATAACAATAATGCTTTTATTATTGCCTCTAGGGCATATTTCCAACAGTCTCGGTTCTAAGCCGTAAATTATGGCACACTGAACTATCGAGTAGTCATCAGCTTTGCTCTGCTAGGTGTTCATAACATCTAGCGTTGCTACTGCAGCGGGTTTGTCACCTAGCGGTGCTTCCAGGACATATTTCTTCTGTGCAGCAATGAGGATAATCCTCAAGTTATGGACCCAGTCTGTGTAGTTGCTACCATCATCTTTCAACTTAGCTTTCTCTAGGAACGCATTAAAATTCAACGGAACAACGGCACGGGCCATCTATCTACAACAACATAGACATGCAAAATACTATCAGGTACTAAGTTCATGATAAATTAAAGTTCAATTAATCATATTACTTAAGAACTCCCACTTACATAGACATCCCTCTAGTCATCTAAATGATCACGTGATCCAAATCAACTAAACCATGTCTGTGACGCCCTCCATTTGACCGTACACTAATCATACAGACAAATGTGTACGATCAAGATCAAGGATTCACAGGAAGATATCACTGAAGGAAATATGCCCTAGAGGCAATAATAAAGTTATTATTTATTTCCTTATATCATGATAAATGTTTATTATTCATGCTAGAATTGTATTAACCGGAAACATAATACATGTGTGAATACATAGACAAACAGAGTGTCACTAGTATGCCTCTACTTGACTAGCTCGTTAATCAAAGATGGTTATGTTTCCTAACCATGAACAAGGAGTTGTTATTTGATTAACGAGATCACATCATTAGGTGAATGATTTGATTGACATGACCCATTCCATTAGCTTAGCACCCGATCGTTTAGTATGTTGCTATTGCTTTCTTCATGAATTATACATGTTCCTATGACTATGAGATTATGCAACTCCCGTTTGCTAGAGGAACACTTTGTGTGCTACCAAACGTCACAATGTAAATGGGTGATTATAAAGGTGCTCTACAGGTGTCTCCAAAGGTACATGTTGGGTTGGCGTATTTTGAGATTAGGATTTGTCACTCCGATTGTCGGAGAGGTATCTCTGGGCCCTCTCGGTAATGCACATCACATAAGCCTTGCAAGCATTGCAACTAATGAGTTAGTTGCGAGATGATGTATTACGAAATGAGTAAAGAGACTTGTCGGTAACGAGATTGAACTAGGTATTGAGATACCGACGATCGAATCTCGGGCAAGTAACATACCGATGACAAAGGGAACAACGTATGTTGTTATGCGGTCTGACCGATAAAGATCTCCGTAGAACATGTAGGAGCCAATATGAGCATCCAGGTTCCGCTATTGGTTATTGACCGGAGACGTTTCTCGGTCATGTCTACATTGTTCTCGAACCCGTAGGGTCCGCACGCTTAAGGTTTCGATGACAGTTATATTATGAGTTTATGAGTTTTGATGTACCGAAGTTAGTTCAGAGTCCCGGATGTGATCACGGACATGACGAGGAGTCTCGAAATGGTCGAGACATAAAGATTGATATATTGGACGGCTATATTCGGACACCGGAAGTGTTCCGGGTGATTTCGGAGAAAACCGGAGAGCCGGAGGGTTACCGGAACCCCCCCGGGAGAAGTAATGGGCCATATGGGCCTTAGTGGAGAGAGAGAGGGGCTGCCAGAGGTGGGCCGCGCGCCTCCTCCCCCCTGTTCCGAATTGGAGTAAGAGAGGGGGGGCGGCGCCCCCCTTTCCCTCTCCCTCCCCACTTCTTTCCCCCTCCGAGTAGGAGTCCTACTCCTACTAGGAGGAGGACTCCTCCTGGCGCGCCTATAGGGGCCGACCGGCCTCCTCCCCTTGCTCGTTTATATACGGGGGCAGGGGGGCACCCCTAGACACACAAGTTGATCTTCGTGATCGTTCCTTAGCCGTGTGCGGTGCCCCCCTCCACCATATTCCACCTCGGTCATATTGTAGCGGTGCTTAGGCGAAGCCCTGCGACGGTAGAACATCAAGATCGTCACCACGCCGTCGTGCTGACGGAACTCCTCCCCGACGCTTTGCTGGATCGGAGCTCGGGGATCGTCATCGAGCTGAACGTGTGCTAGAACTCGGAGGTGCCGTAGTTTCGGTGCTTGATTGGTCGGGCCGTGGAGACGTACGACTACATCAACCAAACACTTCCGTTGTTGATCTACAAGGGTACGTCGATCACACTCTCCCCTCTTGTTGCTATGCATCACCATGATCTTGCGTGTGCGTAGGAAATTTTTTGAAATTATTACGTTCCCCAACAGTGGTATCAGAGCGGTTTTATATGTTGATGTTATATGCACGAGTAGAACACAAGTGAGTTGTGGGCGATATAAGTCATACTGCTTACCAGCATGTCATACTTTGGTTCGGCAGTATTGTTGGACGAAGCGGCCCGGACCGACATTACGCGTACGCTTACGCGAGACCGGTTCTCCCGATGTGCTTTGCACATAGGTGGCTTGCGGGTGACAGTTTCTCCAACTTTAGTTGAACCGAGTGTGGCTACGCCCGGTCTTTGCGAAGGTTAAAACAGCACCAACTTGACAAACTATCATTGTGGTTTTGATGCGTAGGTAAGATTGGTTCTTGCTTAAGCCCGTAGCAGCCACGTAAAACTTGCAACAACAAAGTAGAGGACGTCTAACTTGTTTTTGCAGGGCATGTTGTGATGTGATATGGTCAAGACATGATGCTAAATTTTATTGTATGAGATGATCATGTTTTGTAACCGAGTTATCGGCAACTGGCAGGAGCCATATGGTTGCCGCTTTATTGCATGCAATGCAATCGCGCTGTAATGCTTTACTTTATCACTAAACGGTAGCGATAGTCGTGGAAGCATAAGATTGGCGTGACGACAACGACGCTACGATGGAGATCAAGGTGTCGCGCCGATGACGATGGTGATCACGACGGTGCTTCGATGGAGATCACAAGCACAAGATGATGATGGCCATATCATATCACTTATATTGATTGCATGTGATGTTTATCTTTTATGCATCTTATCTTGCTTTGATTGACGGTAGCATTATAAGATGATCTGTCACTAATTATCAAGAAGTGTTCTCCCTGAGCATGCACCGTTGCGAAAGTTCTTCGTGCTGAGACACCACATGATGATCGGGTGTGATAGGCTCTACGTTCAAATACAACGGGTGCAAAACAGTTGCGCACGCGGAATACTCAGGTTATACTTGATGAGCCAAGCATATACAGATATGACCTCGGAACACGGAGACCGAAAGGTCGAGCGTGAATCATATAGTAGATATGATCAACATAGTGATGTTCACCAATGAAACTACTCCATCTCACGTGATGATCGGACATGGTTTAGTTGATTTGGGTCACGTAATCACTTAGAGGATTAGAGGGATGTCTATCTAAGTGGGAGTTCTTTAAGTAAATTAATTGAACCTAAATTTATCATGAAACTTAGTACCTGATAGTATCTTGCTTGTTTATGCTTGATTGTAGATAGATGGCTCGTGCTGTTGTTCCGTTGAATTTTAATGCGTTCCTTGAGACAGCAAAGTTGAAAGATGATGGTAGCAATTACACGGACTGGGTCCGTAACTTGAGGATTATCCTCATGGCTGCACAGAAGAATTACGTCCTGGAAGCACCGCTGGGTGCAGGCCTGCTGCTGGAGCAACACTAGATGTTATGAACGTCTGGCAGAGCAAAGCTGATGACTACTCGATAGTTCAGTGTGCCATGCTTTACGGCTTAGAATCGGGACTTCAACGACGTTTTGAACGTCATGGAGCATATGAGATGTTCCAGGAGTTGAAGTTAATATTTCAAGCAAATGCCCGGATTGAGAGATATGAAGTCTCCAATAAGTTCTATAGTTGCAAGATGGAGGAGAACAGTTCTGTCAGTGAGCATATAGTCAAAATGTCTGGGTATAATAATCACTTGATTCAATTGGGAGTTAATCTTCCAGATGATTGCGTCATCGACAGAATTCTCCAATCACTGCCACCAAGCTACCAGAGCTTCGTGATGAACTATAACATGCAAGGGATGAATAAGACTATTCCCGAACTCTTCGCAATGCTGAAAGCTGCGGAGGTAGAAATCAAGAAGGAGCATCAAGTGTTGATGGTCAACAAGACCACTAGTTTCAAGAAAAAGGGCAAAGGGAAGAAGAAGGGGAACTTCAAAAAGAACGGCAAGCAAGTTGCTACTCAAGAGAAGAAACCCAAACCTGGACCTAAGCCTGAAACTGAGTGCTTCTACTGCAAGCAGACTGGTCACTGGAAGCGGAACTGCCCCAAGTATTTGGCGGATAAGAAGGATGGCAAGGTGAACAAAGGTATATGTGATATACATGTTATTGATGTGTACCTTACTAATGCTCGTAGTAGCACCTGGGTATTTGATACTGGTTCTGTTGCTAATATTTGCAACTCGAAAGAGAGACTACGGATTAAGCGAAGATTGGCTAAGGACGAGGTGACGATGCGCGTGGGAAACGGTTCCAAAGTCGATGTGATCGCAGTCGGCACGCTACCTCTACATCTACCTTCAAGATTAATATTAGACCTAAATAATTGTTATTTGGTGCCAGCGTTAAGCATGAACATTATATCTGGATCTTGTTTGATGCGAGACGGTTATTCATTTAAATCTGAGAATAATGGTTGTTCTATTTATATGAGTAATATCTTTTATGGTCATGCACCCTTAAAGAGTGGTCTATTTTTGATGAATCTCGATACTAGTGACACACATATTCATAGTGTTGAAGCCAAAAGATGCAGAGTTAATAATGATAGTGCAACTTATTTGTGGCATTGTTGTTTAGGTCATATCGGTGTAAAGCGCATGAAGAAACTCCATATTAATGGACTTTTGGAACCACTTGATTATGAATCACTTGGTACTTGCGAGCCGTGCCTCATGGGCAAGATGACTAAAACACCGTTCTCCGGTACTATGGAGAGAGCAATAGATTTGTTGGAAATCATACATACAGATGTATGTGGTCCGATGAATATTGAGGCTCGTGGCGGATATCGTTATTTTCTCACCTTCACAGATGACTTAAGCAGATATGGGTATATCTACTTAATGAAACACAAGTCTGAAACATTTGAAAAGTTTAAAGAATTTCAGAGTGAAGTAGAAAATCATCGTAACAAGAAAATAAAATTCCTACGATCTGATCATGGAGGAGAATATTTGAGTTACGAGTTTGGTGTACATTTGAAAAATTGTGGAATAGTTTCGCAACTCACGCCACCCGGAACACCACAGCGTAATGGTGTGTCCGAACGTCGTAATCGTACTTTACTAGATATGGTGCGATCTATGATGTCTCTTACTGATTTACCGCTATCGTTTTGGGGATACGCTCTAGAGACGGCCGCATTCACGTTAAATAGGCCACCATCAAAATCTGTTGAGACGACGCCTTATGAACTGTGGTTTGGCAAGAAACCAAAGTTGTCGTTTCTGAAAGTTTGGGGCTGCGATGCTTATGTGAAAAAGCTTCAACCTGATAAGCTCGAACCCAAATCGGAGAAAGGTGTCTTCATAGGATATCCAAAGGAAACTATTGGATACACCTTCTATCACAGATCCGAAGGCAAGACTTTTGTTGCTAAGTTCGTAAACTTTCTAGAGAAGGAGTTTCTCTCGAAAGAAGTGAGTGGGAGGAAAGTAGAACTTGATGAGGTAACTGTACCTGCTCCCTTATTGGAAAGTAGTGCATCACAGAAAACTGTTTCTGTGACACCTACACCAGTTAGTGAGGAAGCTAATGATGATGATCATGAAACTTCAGAACAAGATACTACTAAACCTCGTAGATCAACCAGAGTGAGATCCGCGCCAGAGTGGTACGGTAATCCTGTTCTGGAAGTCATGCTACTAGATCATGATGAACCTATGAACTATGAAGAAGCGATGGTGAGCCCAGATTCCGCAAAATGGCTTGAAGCCATGAAATCTGAGATGGGATCCATGTATGAGAACAAAGTATGGACTTTGGTTGACTTGCCTGATGATCGGCAAGCAATTGAGAATAAATGGATCTTCAAGAAGAAGACTGACGTTGACGGTAATATTACTGTCTACAAAGCTTGACTTGTCGCAAAAGGTTTTCGGCAAGTTCAAGGGATTGACTACGATCAGACCTTCTCACCCGTAGCGATGCTTAAGTCTGTCCGAATCATGTTAGCAATTGCCGCATTTTATGATTATGAAATTTGGCAGATGGATGTCAAAACTGCATTCCTGAATGGATTTCTGGAAGAAGAGTTGTATATGATGCAATCAGAAGGTTTTGTCGATCCAAAGGGAGCTAACAAAGTGTGCAAGCTCTAGCGATCCATTTATGGACTGGTGCAAGCCTCTCGGAGTTGGAATAAACGCTTTGATAGTGTGATCAAAGCATTTGGTTTTATACAGACTTTTGGAGAAGCCTGTATTTACAAGAAAGTGAGTGGGAGCTCTGTAGCATTTCTGATATTATATGTGGATGACATATTACTAATTGGAAATGATATAGAATTTCTGGATAGCATAAAGGGATACTTGAATAAGAGTTTTTCAATGAAAGACCTCGGTGAAGCTGCTTACATATTAGGCATTAAGATCTATAGAGATAGATCAAGACGCTTAATTGGACTTTCACAAAGCACATACCTTGAAAAAGTTTTGAAGAAGTTCAAAATGGATCAAGCAAAGAAAGGGTTCTTTCCTGTGTTACAAGGTGTGAAGTTGAGTAAGACTCAATGCCCGACCACTGCAGAAGATAGAGAGAATATGAAAGATGTTCCCTATGCTTCAGCCATAGGCTCTATCATGTATGCAATGCTGTGTACCAGACCTGATGTGTGCCTTGCTATGAGTCTAGCAGGGAGGTACCAAAGTAATCCAGGAGTGGATCACTGGACAGCGGTCAAGAACATCCTGAAATACCTGAAAAGGACTAAGGATATGTTTCTCATATATGGAGGTGACAAAGAGCTCATCGTAAAAGGTTACGTTGATGCAAGCTTTGACACTGATCCGGACGATTCTAAATCGCAAACCGGATACGTGTTTACATTAAACGGTGGAGCTGTCAGTTGGTGCAGTTCTAAACAAAGCGTTGTAGCGGGATCTACATGTGAAGCGGAGTACATAGCTGCTTCGGAAGCAGGAAATGAAGGAGTCTGGATGAAGGAGTTCATATCCGATCTAGGTGTCATACCTAGTGCATCGGGTCCAATGAAAATCTTTTGTGACAATACTGGTGCAATTGCCTTGGCAAAGGAATCCAGATTTCACAAGAGAACCAAGCACATCAAGAGACGCTTCAATTCCATCCGGGATCTAGTCCAGGTGGGAGACATAGAGATTTGCAAGATACATACGGATCTGAATGTTGTAGACCCGTTGACTAAGCCTCTTCCACGAGCAAAACATGATCAGCACCAAGGCTCCATGGGTGTTAGAATCATTACTGTGTAATCTAGATTATTGACTCTAGTGCAAGTGGGAGACTGAAGGAAATATGCCCTAGAGGCAATAATAAAGTTATTATTTATTTCCTTATATCATGATAAATGTTTATTATTCATGCTAGAATTGTATTAACCGGAAACATAATACATGTGTGAATACATAGACAAACAGAGTGTCACTAGTATGCCTCTACTTGACTAGCTCGTTAATCAAAGATGGTTATGTTTCCTAACCATGAACAAGGAGTTGTTATTTTATTAACAAGATCACATCATTAGGTGAATGATCTGATTGACATGACCCATTCCATTAGCTTAGCACCCGATCGTTTAGTATGTTGCTATTGCTTTCTTCATGACTTATACATGTTCCTATGACTATGAGATTATGCAACTCCCGTTTTCCGGAGGAACACTTTGTGTGCTACCAAACGTCACAACGTAAATGGGTGATTATAAAGGTGCTCTACAGGTGTCTCCAAAGGTACATGTTGGGTTGGCGTATTTCAAGATTAGGATTTGTCACTCCGATTGTCGGAGAGGTATCTCTGGGCCCTCTCGGTAATGCACATCACATAAGCCTTGCAAGCATTGCAACTAATGAGTTAGTTGCGAGATGATGTATTATGAAATGAGTAAAGAGACTTGCCAGTAACGAGATTGAACTAGGTATTGAGATACCGACGATCGAATCTCGGGAAAGTAACATACCGATGACAAAGGGAACAACGTATGTTGTTATGCGGTCTGACCGATAAAGATCTTCGTAGAATATGTAGGAGCCAATATGAGCATCCAGGTTCCACTATTGGGTATTGACCGGAGACGTGTCTCGGTCATGTCTACATTGTTCTCGAACCCGTAGGGTCCGCACGCTTAAGGTTTCGATGACAGTTATATTATGAGTTTATGAGTTTTGATGTACCGAAGTTAGTTCGGAGTCCCGGATGTGATCACGGACATGACGAGGAGTCTCGAAATGGTCGAGACATAAAGATTGATATATTGGATGGCTATATTCGGACACCGGAAGTGTTCCGGGTGATTTCGGAGAAAACCGGAGAGCCGAAGGGTTACCGGAACCCCCCCCCCCGGGAGAAGTAATGGGCCATATGGGCCTTAGTGGAGAGAGAGAGAGGGGCTGCCAGAGGTGGGCCGCGCGCCTCCTCCCCCCTGGTCCTAATTGGACTAGGAGAGGGGGGGCGGCGCCCCCCTTTCCCTCTCCCTCCCCACTTCTTTCCCCCTCCTAGTAGGAGTCCTACTCCTACTAGGAGGAGGACTCCTCCCGGCGCGCCTATAGGGGCCGGCCGGCCTCCTCCCCTTGCTCCTTTATATACGGGGGCAGGGGGGCACCCCTAGACACACAAGTTGATCTTCGTGATCGTTCCTTAGCCGTGTGCGGTGCCCCCCTCCACCATATTCCACCTCGGTCATATTGTAGCGGTGCTTAGGCGAAGCCCTGCGACGGTAGAACATCAAGATCGTCACCACGCCGTCGTGCTGACGGAACTCCTCCCCGACGCTTTGCTGGATCGGAGCCCGGGGATCGTCATCGAGCTGAACGTGTGCTAGAACTCGGAGGTGACATAGTTTCGGTGCTTGATTGGTCGGGCCGTGGAGACGTACGACTACATCAACCAAACGCTTCCGTTGTTGATCTACAAGGGTACGTAGATCACACTCTCCCCTCTCGTTGCTATGCATCACCATGATCTTGCGTGTGCGTAGGAATTTTTTTGAAATTACTACGTTCCCCAACAATCACAACACAACTCTAGACACAAATTAAAATAATACAAGCTTTATATTACAAGCCAGGGGCCTCGAGGGCTCGAATGCATAAGCTTGAATACACAAGAGTCAGTGGAAGCAACAATATCTGAGTACAGACATAAGTTAAACAAGTTTGCCTTAAGAAGGCTAGCACAAACTGGGATACAGATCGAAAGAGGCGCATGCCTCCTGCCTGGGATCGTCCTAACTACTCCTGGTCATCGTCAGCGGGCTGCACGTAGTAGTAGGCACCTCCCGAGTAGTAGTAGTCGTCATCAACAGTGGCGTCTGGCTCCTGGACTCCAACGTCTGGTTGCAGCAATCGGATATAGGAAAGGGGAAAAGGGGGAGAAAAGCAATCATGAGTACTCATCCAAAGTACTCGCAAGCAAGGAGCTACACTACGTATGTATGCATTGGTATCAAATGGAATAAGGGTATCATATGTGGACTGAACTGCAGACTGCCGGAATAAGAGGGGGATAGCTAGTCCTTTCGAAGACTACGCTTCTGATAACCTCCATCTTGCAGCAGGAGAAGAGAGTAGATGGTAAGTTCATCAAGTAGCATCGCATAACATAATCCTAACCGATGATCCTCCCCTTGTCGCCCTGTGAGAGAGCGACCACCGGTTGTATCTGGCACTTGGAAGGGTATGTTTTATTAAGTATCCGGTTCTAGTTGTCATAAGGTCAAGGTACAACTCCAAGTCGTCCTGTTACCGAAGATCACGGCTATTCGAATAGATTAACTTCCCTGCATGGGTGCACCACATAACCCAACACGCTCGATCCCATTTGGCCGGACACACTTTCCTGGGTCATGCCCGGCCTCGGAAGATCAACACGTCGCAGCCCTACCTAGGCACAACAGAGAGGTCAGCACGCCGGTCTAAATCCTATGGCGCAGGGGTCTGGGCCCATCGCCCATTGCACACCTGCACGTTGCGTACGCGGCCGGTGAGCAGACCTAGCCTTCCTTATACAAGAGTAGGCGTTCCAGTCCAACCCGGCACGCGCCGCACAGTCACTGACGTCACGAAGGCTTCAGCTAATACCACGATGTCGAGTGCCCATAACTGTCCCCGCATAGATGGTTAGTGCGTATAGGCCAGTAGCCAGACTCGGATCAAATACCAAGATCTCGTTAAATGTGTTATCTTGAAATAACCGCGAACGCCGACCAGGGCCAGGCCCACCTCTCTCCTAGGTGGTCTCAACCTGCCCTGTCGCTTCGCCACAAAGATCCACTCAGAGGGCCGTCGGGACAAACGTCCTTTCGGACCCAATCCGTGAATCACTCGCGGGTACTCCTACGAGCCGACCCGTCTTTAGTCACCATAAGTATCATATATTATGTATATGTATATTCCCGTGATCAACTCCCGAGTGATCACGACCCGATAGTATAGCATGGCAGACGGACAAGAATGTATGGCCACTGATGATAAACTAGCATCCTATACTAAGCATTAGGATTGCAGGTAAGGTATCAACAGTTGTAGCAACAATGACAGGCTATGCATCAGAATAGGATTAATGGAAAGCAGTAACAGGCTACACTACTCTCATGCAAGCAGTATAGAGGAGAGTAGGCGATATCTGGTGATCAAGGGGGGGCTTGCCTGGTTGCTCTGGCAAGAAGGAGGGGTCATCGTTGATGTAGTCGATCACGGGGGTATCGGCGGCGGTCTCGAGGTCTACCGGAAAGATGTAACGGAGGGGGAACATAGTAAATAATAGAGCAATCAAAGCATAACATGGCATTACGCGGTGCTAGAGATGACCTAACGCAGTACTAGGTGATACCGGCGAAGGGGGAAAACATCCGGGGAAGTATTCCCGATGTTTCGCGTTTTCGGACAGACGGACCGGAGGTGGAATGTTGCACGTTCACTATGCTAGGGATGTGTGGCGGGCGAGCGGGCTACGTATTCGGATTCGTCTCATCGTTCTGAGCAACTTTCATGCATAAAACTTTTTCATCCGGGTTACGGATTAATTTCTATGATTTTTCAAAGTTTAAAACAATATTCTGAAATTCCTGGGTTTTATTTTAATTAAAACAAACTAGGCAGAAAAGGCTAGGTGCACTTGGTGCAGTGCACCCAGAGGTGCACCAGTGGCCGACAAGTGGGGCCAGTCAACTGCTGGCGCAGCAGTAGACTGGTCAAACTTTGACCGGTCAGCGGGTCCCGCATGTCAGTGTCACACTATTATTTTCATTTTATTTCCGTTATCTCCTTCTTTTCCCTTTTTTAAGGCCGGCCCCACCTGGCAGTGAGCCAGCAGGCCACAGGGGCTGTGCTCAGGCACGGGCGTCCATGGCCGGTCGAGGGGCACGGCAAGCAGCGGGAGGGGCGGCCCCGGTGCGGCCAGGCAGCCAGCGCAGGCAGGGGTGGCGGGGACGACGAGCAAGGCGGCGATGGCTTGCGAGGCGGGAGCTCCGGCAGGCGGACAGCATGGGCGCGGAGCCGCTGCGGGCGGCGCGGGCGAGGCTTAGCGGCGGCGCGAGGTGGCCGGTGGCCAGGGGCGGAGTGGAGCGGCGGCGGGGAGCAGTAGGTAGAGCGGCAGCAGAGGGTGGCGAGGCTAGGGCGAGACTAGCAGCGGCAGTAGCGCTGCGGGTGGCGAGCGGGAGGCGAGTTGCAGGCGACGGCGGCGAAGCGGAGCAGGGCCCGGGCGGGGCCACGAGTGGGCCGGGGCGCGATTGGTGCGTGGTGGGGAGCGGCACTAGGGAGATGCGGGCACACACGCGGAGGCGTGACCGGGCGCAGGGTAGGGCGCCGGCGGCTGCGGAAGGCAACGGCGCAGGCAGATGACGCGAGCGGCGGCAGTAGAAGAAGCAGTAGGCAGCGGCAAAAGCAACAGCAGCGGCAGTGGCAACAGCTACGAGCAGAGTAGCAGCAAAGCAGCGGCTAAGCCGCGGCATAGGTGCAGCACAGCACACCACGCACGCACGCGTACGCGGGGTCTCAGACGAGCTTGGTGACCGCGGCTACGGCGACTAATCGACAACAGAGAGAGAGGGGTTTGGAAGAGCCTCTCACAGCGGTGCCGGAGACGAGGTCAGGGAGGTCGGGGATGGACCGGAGCAACGGCATCAACGGCAAGTTGGTGACGGCCGGTTGAAGAAGGCGATGATGGCGGTGGTTACGCAGCTCCTCGACTCGAGCTGGTCCCAGGAACGGACAAAGCCGAGCATGGCGATCCTCCAGGACGTGCCACCGAGCGACGGCGACGACGGTGGCCATGGCAACAAGGGCGAGGCAGTGGTGACATCGAAAATATCAAGCTCGATTTCGAGCAGAAGAAGAAGGGGGTGATGGGGGAAAGAGGGGGAGATGGACGCACTCGATCTAGTGTTTTCATTTGGCACAGTTATAGGAGGATGGGGAGGACGTGGAGGCCATCCATGCCAGGATGCCATGGATGCTCGACACGGAGACACTCTGTCTCCCTGTGAACAGAACGACTGAAGAAGAGGCCCTAGGTGGGTTGGGCTCCTACTATAGCAATGGGCCAAGTGCCAAATTCCAAACCGTGTTTTTCTTTCGCTAAAATAGTAAGTAGCTACTGTCTCCTAAATAGTTTAGTGATCAAAAGAATTTTGTTACTTATGAAACTTTGCACAAAAAAAGGTATGCAATAGTCTAGGGTTGCATTAAATTTTTTTGAGGGCATTTGCAATTATTTAAATTTGTGTTTGAATTTTAAACGGCCAACTTAAATGCTACTGATCCACTTTATTAATCCCCAGGGACATTTTTGGAATCCGAATGAGGTTGGTTTCATCATGAAAAATACGTATGGAATATTTGCAAAAACATGAACTATTTTTTGGACATGTTTGTGAAACTTTAAATTTCACATACAATTTGAATCTTGAACTTGACTAGGGTTTCGGAGTTGAATTATTTCTTATGGTAATTTAACTGTGATGATCATGATGACATGGCCATTAGCATGGGATTACTGTAGCATGATTCTCGGGGTGTTACAATGTCCGATCATCACGTGAGATGGAGTAGTTTTCAATGGTGAACATCACTATGTTGATCGTATCTACTATATGATTCATGCTCGACCTTTCGGTATCCAGTGTTCCAAGGCCATATCTGCATATGCTAGGCTCGTCAAGTTTAACCCGAGTATTCCGCGTGTGCAAAACTGGCTTGCACCCGTTGTATGTGAACGTAGAGCTTATCACACCCGATCATCATGTGGTGTCTCGGCACGACGAACTGTCGCAACGGTGCATACTCAGGGAGAACACTTATACCTTGAAATTTAGTGAGAGATCATCTTATAATGCTACCGCCGAACTAAGCAAAATAAGATGCATAAAGGATAAACATCACATGCAATTAAAATATGTGACATGATATGGCCATGATCATCTTGCGCCTTTGATCTCCATCTCCAAAGTACCGTCATGATCTCTATCATCACCGGCATGACACCATGATCTCCATCATCTTGATCTCTATCAACGTGTCATCACATGGTCGTCTCACCAACTATTGCTCTTGCAACTATTGCTATCGCATAGCGATAAAGTAAAGCAATTATTTGGCGCTTGCATCTTATGCAATAAAGAGACAACCATAAGGCTTCTGCCAGTTGCCGATAACTTTAACAAAACATGATCATCTCATACAATAAAATTTAGCATCATGTCTTGACCATATCACATCACAACATGCCCTGCAAAAACAAGTTAGACGTCCTCTACTTTGTTGTTGCAAGTTTTACGTGGCTGCTACGGGCTGAGCAAGAACCGTTCTTACCTATGCATCAAAAACCACAACGTGGTATAGTGATTGCTTTTTGATCTTCAGAAAGAACCCTGTTCATTGAATCCGATTCAACTAAAGTTGGAGAAACTGACACCCACTAGCCACCTGTGTGCGAAGCACGTCGGTAGAACCAGTCTCGCGTAAGCGTACGCGTAATGTCGGTCTGAGCCACTTCATCCAACAATACCGCTGAATCAAGAATCAACTAGTGACGGCAGGAAATATGTATATACCCACGCCCACAACTCCTTTGTGTTCTACTCATGCATATAACATCTACGCATAGACCTGGCTTGGATGCCACTGTTGGGGAACGCGGTAATTTCAAAAAAAAATCCTACACACACGCAAGATCATGGTGATGCATAGCAACGAGAGGGGAGAGTATCGCCTACGTACCCTCGTAGCCCATAAGCGGAAGCGTTATGACAATGCGGTTGATGTAGTCGTATGTATTCATGATCTGGCACCGAAGGTACGTCACCTCCGCGATCTGCACACGTTTGGCTCAGTGACGTCCCGCGAACTCATAATCCAGTAGAGTTTCGAGGGAGAGTTTCGTCAGCACGGCGGCGTGATGACGGTGATGATGATACTACCGGAACAGGGCTTCGCCTAAGCACCGCTACGATATGACCGAGGTGAATTTTGATGGAGGGGGGCACCGCACACGGCTAAAAGATCAATGATCAACTTGTGTGTCTATGGGGTGCCCCCTCCCCCGTATATAAAGGAGTGAAGGAGGGGAGGGGCCGACCCTCTCTATGGCGCGCCCTAGGGGAGTCCTACTCCCACCGGGAGTAGGATTCTCCCCTTCCATGTAGTAGGAGTAGGAGAGAAGGAAGGGGGAGAGGAGAAAGGAAAAGGGGGGCTCCCAATTTGGATTGGGCTAGGGGGCGCGCCTCCCACCTTTTCCTTCCCTCTCCTCTTTTCCACTAAGGCCCATATACTCCCCGGGGGGTTCCGGTAACCTCCCGGTACTCCGGAAAATGCCCGAACTCATCCAGAACCATTCCGATGTCCAAACATAGGCTTCCAATATATCGATATTTATGTCTTGATCATTTCGAGACTCCTCGTCATGTCCGTGATCAAATCCGGGACTCCAAACTACCTTCGGTACATCAAAACACATAAACTCGTAATACAGATCGTCACCGAACGTTAAGCGTGCGGACCCTACGGGTTTGAGAACTATGTACACATGACTGAGACATGTCTTCGGTCAATAACCAATAGCGGAACCTGGATGCTCATATTGGTTCCTACGTATTCTACGAAGATCTTTATCGGTCAAACCGCATAACGATATACGTTGTTCCCTTTGTCATACAATTCTAGCATGAATAATAAACATTTATCATGATATAAGGAAATATAAATAACAACTTTATTATTGCCTCTAGAGCATATTTTCTTCAAAAAGTCGAAAGGCTAATCGGCATTAAAACCTATCGTCCCTATATTTACCTAGCCTGACGCTCACTGCTTAGTACTTACTCACCATCGCACTTAGTTAACCCTCTATGTCTCTCACTCCTCTACCACCTATGCGTCGCCATGAACTCCAACCCCAACCCCTTCCCTTGGAGCATTGGATGAAGGGCTTTCTTCATGGGGTGCTCACTCGGTGACCTCACCAAGTTCGAGAACACCATGGAAATGTGCTAGAACTTCAGTAGCACCGAAGACATGCACACGAAGGTTGATGTTGTGGTCAAGAAGGCAACGCGGAGGAGTTGAAGACGCTGATTCCCGACCCAATGAAGGACGATATGCCTGTCGACATCCTGCACTGGGCCATGATTAGGCCGACTCCGGCGATGCTGGACAAAGGGCAAGGTGTTCAAGTACAGAGAGTACAGGGCTCCTCAAGACCATCGTGCCACAGCTTTCTAGAATAGAACATTTGTGGCGCCGGAGGTCATCGCTCTGGAGCAGGAGGAGGAGGAAGAAGTGGTGGAGGTGGTGGTCAGGGCGCCGGAGCGAGGCCGCCGTACTTTGCCGATCGATCTAGACGAGGACGAGGACAACGAGATGGTGTTCCAGCCGGAGGACAAGAACAAGGCCAAGGGTCCCCGCTGCTCCAAGCGCTTCCAGGGTCGCCAGGGCTAGGATTTGATGTTGTTGTGTAAGATTAACCCCAATCCCCATTCCCCTTGTACTCAATCCGGATCGGAACCCTAAAATCCATCGCTACTTAGTACTCCCTCAGTCCCAAGATAAGTGTCTTAACTTTGTACTATCCGTCCCAACATAAGTGTCTTACCTTTAGTACTAAAGTTAATACAAAGTTAAGACACTTATTTTGGGACTGAGGGAGTACTCATGAAGAAATTCTGATCAATCCTATATCCCTTTGGCTATTTACCTTGATTCCCCATTCCCCTAGAAGGTTGATGGATTACGCAGACCGAATCTAAATGCGGATCGAATGTGAAATAGTAAGTGAGGAGGTGAAAATAAGGCTTACCGCCATTGCCGAAGTGATATTGTTGATGTTGCTGACGCTGGTGATGGAGGCCGGTGGTTGCCTTGTCGTTCTCCGATCCGCTGATCGTCGCTGCCACCGGTGTGAGTGGGAGAGGTTGAGAGCGGTGAGGGTAAGTATTGTCGGTGCTTCAGGAAACAACGCGACTTATTGAGAGTGGCTCCTCGCATGCAGCTGCTGTCGCCCATGTGCACCCCGCGGGTCTAGTTGTGAAAAAACTGCCTATTTAAACATTCCTAACACGGCTGTTTGAGAGGTGCTTTAAGTTCCGTGCGATACAACCCAAACAATGAATGCAAGCAATCAAACAGACTAAGGCCCTGTTTGGTTCCAAATAAGTCACCAATTATAACTCGGAAAGTGAAAAAAGTGACTTATTTTATCAAACAGACCCAACTTATAAGTCATAAGTTTGCTCCGCCCCAACTTAAAACTTATAAGTCACCCCCTTTTGCATGGGTCCCATCACCTTTATATAAAAAAATAAGATGGAAAAATGTGATCAGGTGACTTATAAGTCGGATAACAATCAAACGGGCGTGACTTATAAGTCACTGGTTTTAAGTCATCTGATCATGCGTGGGGCTGGTTGACCTCTGTGCGGCTACCAAACAGGCCCTGTAGTACTGAGCTAGAGCAAGCGCAGATCGATCGGGCGAGAGATTCCTGATAGAGCAAGGCGCATCGGAGCGCGGGCACACAAGCACGGACCCTGGCCTCGTCTTCCTCAACCTCAACCTCAACCCCGATGCGATGCCCTCTCCTCCTTTCTATTTGCACTTGGGATCCATCCGGCCGCGGCATTGCAGTGCCCACTTGACACTTGTGTACTCCTGCACTTGTTAAAGAACAAAAAAAATGGGTCCTCTGTGTTAAACTACTGGTGCTGGTCTCCCGCTCAACCGACTTGAGCCAGTCATGCGTGGCTTATCCTGCCGCCATTGCATGGCGCATGCAGCGCAACCTCCCATCGATCTAGGATCACCTGTTGTATTCTGTTAGTGCTGCGTGTGTATCTCCCTCCCCTCTCACTGATGTAATCTATATATTATGACCCCTTGTGGATGAATACAAAAACGATGCATCCCAACCTCATCTCAGTTCTCAACACTCTGCAATTCAGTTGCTCCTGTACCTGTAGTGTACGTATCTACTTCTGCTGGCACTAGATTCGCAGGACTGGTTTTTAATGTCACAGTGTCAGTGCTCGGGGAGGATTAATCAGCGTCAGCGTCATCTCCCGAACGACATCAGCATGGGATTCCTGTCATTTGCATAATTGCATGGTTGCTGGACAACGGCATAAGCCCCACAATAATTGGCCAGAGGCCAGTGTAGATAAAGTGTAATTGAAACGCTTGGTCACACAGTATATTTAACCAAACTGAACTGGGCTGGTGGATATGAAGCCGTGGTGATCTGCAACGTCTAAGAGCATCTACAGCTGCAACCTGCAAATCCGAGCCCTCAAATGTTAGGCGTGTCCACGGGCACTGACCGGTCACTTATTAAATTCTGTCGTCCACATTCGTGTATATTATATTCGATATCCTCTATTCATACTAAAGCATGCAGCATAAAAAAGTGAACAACGTATATCATCAAACGGACATAGAAATGCACATTCCGATCACCAGAAGATCATCAAAGGATCTCCAAAAAATCGTCAAAGTTCACATAATTTACATAAACGACAAACAAGTTTAAACTAAATTACTAAAAATTTGAAATTAAAAACAGAGACGATGGAGCTTCACCACTTCCTCTCCGACCCTTTGCCCTTTCGGTCGCCTGCATAGTTGTAGGCATCGGCGGCAGGTGGAGGATCGTATGAGTTGTCGAACGAGGAGCCGTGGTCGTCGTCGTCGGAGATGTCAGAGAGGATGATGACCCCTTTCAACCGTCGGACGACCCTGTCCTGCTACCGCTTGAGCTTCGCGAGTCGAGCTGCCTCAGTCGTTGCCTCCACCGCCTCACGCTCGGACTGCTCAATGGCAATTCGGAGCGCCTTGGCATTCTTCTCGCGGAGCCGCGACGCGTCCGTCTCCGCGGGCGTAAGCTACCGATGGTAGACCCAATCGAGGAGCTGCGCGTCCTCGTCGGGCTCCGCCTGCATCCTGCGGCGACGGTGCACGGAGTGCTCCGCCTCCTTCCTCTCCCATTCCCTTGACTCTCGCGACGGGCGACGCGCGCCTCTGATTCCTGCATGCGTGTCCGGGCCTGCGGGGCGGGCACAAACACCCACCGCTACCCACGTGGGGGAGCAACAACCGACGCGGGTAGGGGACGACGTAGGGGAGGCGCTGATTGCGCAGGCCTGTCGGAGCTGCGCACGGGCCGAGAGGGGCCAGCGTTGGCGTCGTGCTACGTCAGGCGTGGAGCTGCGTCTGCGGCTCGATGCTGCAAATCCGGAGCTACCCCTGGTCTCCACCTTGGACCGCTCCAAGGCGACGCGAAGGGCCAGCTCAATGTCAGAATCTAGCTCGGAGTCGGAGCGGCTGCCTGAGCTTGACTTTGCGCCGGATTCTATCGGAATCGATGTGGGGAGAGGAGAGGACGGAGCGAGAGAGGAGAATGCGAGTGAGCTAGGGTTCAGAGCGATGAGCCGGATGGTTTTGTTTACGAGGCAGCCATAAGGTCGATGATGGACCGGACTTGTCAGACGGACACACTCAGGCATGTCCGGACCCACCATATCCGCCTCATATTTGGGATGGATATGAAGGGCGTCGGTCAGTCTGAGCATTTGAGGACGGTTTAAGGCGTTTGACTAGGTCAATTGTTGTGACCGATCAATCCACCCGGGCATTCGTGACGGATTTTGAACACCCAACTATAGATGCTTTAAACTTCAAAGCTCGAGGAAAAGATTTGTCAATTCCATCGTGATCTTGGTCGTCTGGTCCATCTGGCACTAAAGAAGAAAAGAGTTCATGAGCAAGTCTTTACGCCAATTCAATGTGTCTTATCATCAGAACTGATGCAAGTCAGTGGGTTCTTGCGAGCGATCATAGATTAAATTGCCTGTGGATATCGCTCAACGTTTCTACGGTTTGATGTACTTTGTATATTTGATGAATACAAACAGATCATTTTTCTTAAAATGCGTAAATAGCCATAATAAGATCATTTCTCTCAAGGAGGTATTTTGTGCTTTGAAAAGTCCAAAGAAAACAGATTTTGAATTCATCCTGGTTCGTTGGCGTTAAGACCTATCCGGTCCGTTCACGAATAAATGTACTTCTAGCTTTTTGTCAAGTTAAAATTTTAAAATTTTGACCATTTTTATAGAAAAGAATAATAACATATATGACATTAAATTGGTATATTACGAAAGTACATTTCAAAATGGATCTAGTAATACTAATTTAGTGTCATAAATGTTGCTATCCTTTTTTATATAGTTGATTAAAATTTTAAAACTTTGACTTAAGACAAAAATTAGAATTACACTTATTCACAGATGAAGGGAATAGTTCATAAATCCCCGTGTGAGTAAAAGAAGGGCTTTTTTGATTCAAAGGATTTTGAAAGGGAATGAGTAATAATAACATTAGAATGAGTGAAATAGAGAATTAGGGCATACAGTACATACCGGTTTGCTATGGCGCGACGAGCTCCTTGGTCACGAGCGCACACACGGATCAAGGAGGCGAGCTGAGTCAGCTCCACGATGAAGCGTCGCACAAGAAGTAGAAGCCCGGTCGCCCCATAGTGCATTCCAAACACATAAATTTAGTAATTTTGGCTATTTGACCCACAAGAACAGAAAAAATACCTAATAGATCTGAATGAGCATGTCTGGGTTAATGTTAGACCATATGAAATGTGTAATTAAGCTTTTATTATACCACTAATGACCTAAGTTGCTTAAGAAAAATGATTTCCCCCCGCTTTGTATTACAAAGCAACCATCCGATACAACCAACGATAGGGGCTGAGACGAAAGCAGCACAAACACGCCCAAAAAAAGGAAAGAGAAAAAAGAAAAGAAACAAATGCCGATAACGGCGGATCGACAAAAACGATGAAGCCTTGTGACCGCTGCGTCCACCGAAGATCGCCCACCAAGCTCCGAGACTCCGAAGTGCCGGTACCCAACAACACCTCCAAGAAGGGACACGACGATGACGCCGCCACTACCAAGGGTTTCCCCCTGTACACGGCGGGTAGAGAGGAAGGGTAGCCCCGACGCCCTCCAGGAAGGTCTAGCGGCACCCTCAGGTGCCACCCGTCGGTGTCGGCCAAGCCAACAAAGATTTCTTCCGATCCCAGCCTCTACCTCAGACACTCCGAAGCTCGCCACCAAACCGACCACCACCCTGCGCCAGCACGGACACGAAGTTTCCCACGTTGTCTCACCACGGCACCACGAAGATGGTCTACACAACGAAGAAGAGGAGCCGGGACTAGGGCAACAACACCGTCGGCATACGGGAGGGCCCACCTCCACCGTCCACGACGGTAGATGACCGGACGTCATGGCAGGAGCCTACCGGGCCCGTGGCCCCACAGGCCCTGCCGGGCCCTCAAAGGCCCGGACAGCTCCCGCCTACGCGTAGCAGCTGGCACGCCGTCGGTGCCGCTGTCCCAGTCCAAACCGCTCCCCTACCTCCCCATACAGAGAGCGTCACGGTCGCGCTGGAGCCGACCCGCAAGGACCTAGAAGGGACCCTATGGGCCCAGATCTGGGCCGGGGGCGCGCCACCGGCCACCCCGCCGCCAAGAGGCGACACCACCACGGCGAGCACCGCCTGCCTCCACACCAGGACGCCTGATCGCCACCGGCCGAGGCGCACCGCCGCCGGCCATCACCGCCCGAGTAGGGGAGGACCGCGCGCGGGGTAGGGCAAGCCCACCGCCGCCAGCATCACGCGGCCGAGGGCCGGCGGCGCAGGCAGACGGCGGCCGGAGGAGGGAGGGGCGCGGGAAGGGGCTGGAGGCGCGCGGTGGAAGGGCCCCCGACCGCCTCGCTCGGGGAGGCGACGCGGGGGTACGGGGGCGTGGAGGGGGGTGGGGGAGGAGAAGGGGAATGGGAGGAGGAGGGGGCTGGCGGCTCCGGTAGGCTCCGGCCGTGGCGGCGGCGGCTCCGCATAAGGGAGCCGGCGGCGGCAGCGGGGAAACCCTAGAAGCGGGGGGGGGGGGGGGGGGATATTGCCTAGAAAGATGTTCAAAGGAATTGTGAAATCTTGTCTTTTTCTTTTAAAACTGAAGTCCAACTAAATTTTCCCCACACTTGATTTGATCCTTACAATCCACCAAAATGAATGAATTGTTTTGTTGACGAAAAAAATGTCATATGAATATGAATATCTATTTTTGAGACCAGTCTCATCTGCACCTGGTAAAAAAACACAAAAATTCAAAAAATCCTAATTTCTTTTTTCATAGTAGATAGTTTAATGTGTAAGGTGCGCTTTATATTTCAGATCCTTTGGACATATGAGTAGCGCATTACATCAGAACAATAGGTAAACTTATTCTGTCCAAAGACGCCTAAAGGTCAAGCTGATTTCCCCTATTATATTTTACCTAAAGAAAAGGTTGAGCTGATTTCCTGAGGGGGCGCGGACCGTGCCCGCGGATCCGAGCCCTGCGTTCCCACCCCCTGCGTTGGTTCGTCTGCTCAGCGTGGTAGGCCCGGTACGTGTGCCACACATAGGTGCACACACCGGATCAAAGTTTGCACGGACAGTACTACTATACTACTACAACGTACACATCACATGATGGAGCACGGCATCGGCGTGGTCCAAAGCGCACGCAACAGTGTCCCCGTCACAGGTGAGGTGACTCCCCCTTTTCTTCTCTTGATCTGATCTGACGCGGGCCCTGCAACAACCCCTACAGCAGCAGCAGACCCCATCCATCCATGGTTCGGGCCGCATCTCAAAGCCCAAAGCAGCTGCCCAGTCGGGGGATTCCGAGGCAAAGAAGAAAAGCAAACCAAAGCAGAGAGGATCACACCGTCCCACATCCCAATTAAAGGAGATCCTAATCCCATGGTAGGAGTGTTGTACTGCAAGATCAAAAGGTACGAAATCACTCTCACAACTGAGTACTACTACCCGTGGACCGTTCGGTCTAACTTGAAGAGATCTGTGGAAGAAGATACGAAAGAACAAAAGGAAAAGGGTCAGCAAAAGCAGAGAGGGACAAGGAGAGCGCGCGCTTCACTTGCTTGGCTGGCGCATCACCTACGGTGTTCATATGTACGTGAACTCTACTTGGTCAATTTAGAGATAACTAGCTTGCTCCTTTTCTACTTAACCAGATTAACTTTGTAGATCCCAAACGGTTCAATACAATGTTCTAAGTTGCTCAACCCAAACAATGCCTTTCAAGTGTTCCTACAATGTTTGCATATCGCTTTCTTTCATGTACATGTAGTAAACCAATCCGTCTCTCTCAAGAGAAATATGTGAAATGCTTTGTTAAGATCAAACCTTTTCGAAACGGTATGAATGGTTCTAGAGCCTAGGTGCATTGGAGGACCTTATTATTAAAAGATCACATTCATAGTTTCAAACAAAATCCGAAAAGAATTCTACATGATAATACGGATGTTTATTACATGTGTAAATTTTGGTGATGAAATAAGTAAACATGTGAGCTATGCAAAGATGACAAAATTGTAATTTCTAAGTAGTGAATAATACATGCATTGTTCATCTTTCCAAAATCATGATTTTGTCATTTTTATGTAACTCACATGGTTATTTATTTCAGCATCAAAATTTACATATGTGTAATATGCATCCATATAAACATGTTGATTTTTTTTAGATTTTTTTAAACTTCAAAATAGCATTTTGGCAATATTCAAACATAGAGCACACTAGAGCTCGTCCTCGAAAGTGACCTTTTGGGGTTCAAGCACCCTACACTATCTTAACTATCTTTTTTTTTGTATAAATATGTAAAGATAAGGGTGTAACCAAAAAATCTAGGGTCAGCTAAACCACGACTTAAATGTAGAATCACCACTGAATGGGTACATTGAACACAAACCTCAAAATCGAACACGACATTTACTGAATTATTAAACCATCGGGTAATTTGGATAACAGGTTTCGGGTTTGAACTTTGATTCTTGAGCTATTCCCTATTCGGTTTTCTGTCCGACCTCACTAACTAAACATTTTGATAAGTCGATATGTCCAACACACCCAAAACACACTAATAATTAATTCGGCTTCATTCTCCCCTGAATTGACTAGATGATCCACATCCTTAGTTCTCATCCCCTCCATCACCTATGCCATCTTCGCACACCTCCACCATCATTCCCTCCCCTAATCCCCTTAGTCCCCACAAGATTTCTAGAGCCGCCAAGATCCATGACAGTAATTGCTATAGATATGTTTGTCATCTTGTTCCTCCACGCATCATCGTTCGATGCTGACAGGACGCACGAGGACACACTAACTCGTCCACCTAGTAAATACAAGCATGCCTTTTATTTCTGCATGATCCTTTAGCTTGATTGATTCTTGGATGGCTGGATGTCCAAATCTGTAACATTACTCATTTAATTTGTTATTCTGATTAGTAAATATGCAAGCAACTCGTTGCCTTTTCTTTCTTTAATTTCCGCATTGTTCTTAAACATGTGATTCTTGTTTGATTTGGTGCATATCTGAATGGGCCAAACATGGTCAATATGTGCCCGATCCATTAGATTAGGCAGTTATAAGGCAAACATTTCTTATGCATGTTTACTAAGCTAAGATGTATTAAGCACTTTTCTCCTTGATGCTCCCTACACACACTCTGATGTTCATATCAGGCAGGACGAAAACAAAATTAGGGTTTAAGCTTTGGAGAGCGGGCGACGGAGGCGATGTTGTCATTCTCGAGTGCATCCTCCTCCTCCGTGATGGAGGGAAGAAGAGGAGAGGCGAGAGCATGGCGCTATAGATGTCATCTATGCCATATTGGGAGCATGCAATGGCTTACGAGCTACCGAAGCACTACAAACAATATGGGACGAAGGCTCCACCGTGGATATCTTGGACTCTAGCTAACCCTAGAAGGAGGTATTACCTCTTAGTGGATGCTTTGGTACTCCCTCCTTTCATCTATATAGGGTCTGATGCGTTTTTCAAGACCGTCTTTGACTATTGACAAGATTAATAGTACATGAGATGTATAATATGAAAATTATATCATTGAAAGCCCCTTTCACATACGAATTTGACGGTATGCTTTTGTGTAAGTTGTATGTCATACATTATTGCTCTAACATTTGGTCAAAGTTAGTCTTGAAAAACACATTAGGCCCTATATAGATGGAAGGAGGGAGTATGATTGATTTCACAATTGCATTCTTGTTTTGTTGAAAAGATTGGCATAGCCACATAGGGTGTGGGTCCGTCGAGTGGCATGATGCCCTGACGACCTCATTTATGCGTAAATTTATTTGGACAAAGTTTGGACTTTGGAGAGCGATGTTGCTATGCTCTTTTGGGAAAAAAGTAGTTGCACTGAGAGAATAGCCAAAGATAATGAGGAAATTTTAAATAATTAGGGAAAGATATGTAATGACCCGTAATTTAGATGATTTTGGGGATTTTTTTTCCTGATTGTGCATTACCAACCATGCAAAAAGTGAGGAAATTTAAACTTTCTTTTGAACTTAGAAGAATTTGGACCACAATAGATATTTAGGCATGACTTTGCTCATTTTTTGGACATTTGGACCATAATTCAAATAGTTTATCACGTATGACCAAAGTGTATAAGTACCAATCCATATTAAATTCTAAATTTAAATAGAAGATTGAGTAAATGATGAATAGTGATTATTAATTCAGTAATACAAAGTCATACAATAAGAAAATGACAAATTATATTGATGATCAACATAGTACAAGGTTCTTAGGAAGATTAAATTAGAGGAAAAGAGGAGAAAGAAAGAACAAAAATAAAAACCCTAAGCTGAACCCATGTTAGATATTCTTATGTTCATCTTCATCATTTTCTTTCTTTGAAAACCAGCAAGGCTAAGGGTTGACTATGTTAAAATGTTGCAGTTCCCTAAGGGAATGCATTTATTTGGGAGCTAGCACTTTATAAAAGGAACTAATCTAGATTTCGCATAGAATTATGTTGATCATATGAACAACAACGAAAATAGCCAATGCATCACGAGTTCCATTGCACCCGAATTAGAAAAATAATTTAGAAAACTCAAAAGGAGTGAAAAGCATGAAACTCTTCAGAATAAAACATTAATAGGTATTACACTCGTGTGAAAAGTTCCAAGAAGGAATAGCTTCGACCAACTCCATGGCCAAGAAAACGAAGTTGAGATTACAAAAAGTGTGAATAGTGACTTTTATATAGTGTCGATTTTATTTTATTTTCGCCTAAAATACCATGAAAGTCATTCCTCACACGAGTATTACGCTAGACCATGTTTGTTACAAAAAGTTTTGGAATTTTTGGACTCTTTTTGTTTGTTTTTTCAAATTGTTTTTCCATTTCAGGTGCATTGATCCCCATGTTCCAAAGGTCTATGTCATGAACAATAGCAATAAATCTTTGAAGCAACAATGTATAACCAATAGAACAGTAGGTATGGTATCAATTGGATCAAATTTGGGCAAGATAAAACCCAATGCAAATTAATCTAAAGTGGATCTTGGTTCAAGAAATCTCTTCAAACCAGCAAGTATACGACCAAACCTTTAAGCAACAAGTAACATCAACAAAACCAACTAAGATAACACTAACTACTGATTAACAAAAGCCCACAAATTGGAATTGGATTATCCTTCAATTAAATCTAGCTAATCAACCAATGTACCAAAGATAACACTAGATTCTGATTAAGAAAACCTTTTTTGTTTGATTTTTTGTTGGACTTTTTCTGTGTGTTTTCCTGAAATGCTAAAAATGCCAAAAACAAGAACTACCACCTGACACTAGATTAATATGCTGGTTCTATAAAAATCCATAAAGATTATGCCCAAAGTTATGTAATTGATAGCAATATAGTACTCCCTCCGTTTCATAATGTAGCACATATACATTTTTTAAGAAGTTGAACCTCACCAACTTTGACCAAGTCTTCGAAGAAAAAAATTTACATCTAGAATGCTGAACATATACTATATCATTATACTCATCATAAGATGTAGTTTCATATTTTATATATTAGGTATTCTAGATACAAATAGTTTTTTCTCTATAAATTTGGTTAAGATTTGACTTTTCAAAAAATCTATGTGCACTGCATTTTGAAATGGAAGGAGTATGAACCATAAAAAAAATTAAATATACACTTGACATGTATCAGCGACTGAACATTTTTGGCACTTACATAACCTTATCCTATGTCTCACTACGGTCAAGGAGACTGGGCCTTTTGAACACTGGTGAGGACATCTCTACCACAGTTATACACACAACCCCTGCTATTATATACATGGGACCAATTACTAGAGCTCGCACACGCCAATTAAATTACCAGGTACTTTCGTTTCTTGGTAGTGATTCTAATGTTCATGAGAATATGATGCTGCCTAAATTGGATACATTTGTTTTGCTTACAAATTAAGAGGCTTAACTTGGACAAGAAGGTGAACATTGAAGCAAGATCAAGCATGGAGATGATGGCATGCACAAGGGGAACAAGAACAGAGTTTCAAGTGATGATTTCAGAACTTTGAAGCCACCATAATGAGTGCATGAAGGCTTGAATAAAATATACAAAATGCTACTTCATAATTTTCGTCCAAAGACTATTATATGTGTTGCATCACCTTATTCTTGGCCCAAGCCAATGTAATTTCAAAATACTTCCGTATAGGCTGTTTTTAGAGTCCGTATGTGTGGGGAATTAAAGTTAGGGTGGGTTTCAGACCCCTCCTCCAAGGGGTCATGAAATTCCCCCTACTCCGACATATATACAGCCCCTAGGGCATTGTTTAGACTTTGGGGCTTTGTTTAGATTAAAATTTT
The DNA here is from genome assembly GCF_003073215.2 of Triticum urartu. Taxonomy (NCBI): domain Eukaryota; kingdom Viridiplantae; phylum Streptophyta; class Magnoliopsida; order Poales; family Poaceae; genus Triticum; species Triticum urartu. Next base: position 197,622,851 of record NC_053023.1, read on the forward strand.
GCCACAGCTGCAACTTCGTGTACTTCGTTTGTGTTCTAAGACCAGGAAAAGATGTCACAGAACCCCACATTCATTAATAAAGCTTTCCTCTTATATTCGTAATATTCAGATTGCAATTGCAATTTCTTGCTTGTTCTTTGTTTGCGTGCAGGAAGTAGACCTTCGTGGTCAGGTTGATCATGCTTCGACATGGACAATAACCTCTAGGAGTTGGTTTAGCGAATTGCTAAGGCACGATGTCCTCGCACGTTTGTAGTTGGATCGCTAAAGTCTACTCCACTGAAAACGATAGCCACCATATCATCGAAAGAAGGGACACCTTTGCCTCTATCAAGTGGTGCCTTGATATGTCTATTTTGCATCATGTTTTCCTACTATTATTTATAGTGTTTTTAACCAATATAACACTTTGTGGAGTAATTATAATGCCTTTTATCTCATAATATGCAAGGTTTACACAAAGAGGGAGATTGCTGACAACCGGAATTCTGGACGTGAAAAAGCTATGTCAGAGATACCTACTCTGCACATCTCCAAATGAGCTGAAATTTTACGGAGATCTATTTTGGAATATAAAAAAATATTGGAGAAAAGAAATACCAGAGGGGCCCACCTAGGTGCCCACTAGGCACCAGTGTGCGCCTACCTCTCCTCCCTGGCGTGCCCTGGGTGTAGTGCCCCCCCTGGCCAGCCTCCGGTGCCCATCTTCTAGTATATAAGGCCATTTTCCCAAGAAAAAAAAAATAAGGAGAGGACTTTCGGGATGGAGTGCCGGCATCTCGAGGCGGAACTTGGGCAGGAGCACTTTTGCTCTCCGACAAAGAGTATCCGCCGGGGACACTTCCCTCCGGGAGGTGGAAATTGGAGCCATCGTCATCACCAACAATCCTCTCATCATGGGAGGATCAATCTTCATCAACATCTTCACCGGCACCATCTCATCTCAAAACCCTAGTTCATCTCTTGTGTTCAATCTTTCTATCAAATCCTCAGATTGGTACCTGTGGGTGACTAGTAGTGTTGATTAGATCTTGTAGTTGATGCTAGTTGGTTTATTTGGTGGAAGATCATATGTTCAGATCTATTTGTTGGGGAACGCAGTAATTTCAAAAAAATTCCTACGCACACGCAAGATCATGGTGATGCATAGCAACGAGAGGTGAGAGTGTTGTCCACGTACCCTCGTAGGCCGTAAGTGAAAGCGTTATGACAACACGGTTGATGTAGTCGTACGTCTTCACGATCGACCGATCCTAGTACCGAAAGTACAGCACCTCCGTGATCTGCACACGTTCGGCTCGGTGACGTCCCATGAACTCACGATTCAGCAGAGTGTCGAGGGAGAGCTTCGTCAGCACGACGGTGTGATGACGGTGATGATGATGCTACCGAAACAGGGCTTCGCCTAAGCACCGCTATGATATGACCGAGGTGGATTATGGTGGAGGGGGGGGGCGCATGATACGTCTCCAACGTATCTATAATTTTTGATCGTTCCATGCTATTATATTATCAACCTTGGATGTTTTATATGCATTTATATGCTATTTTATATGATTTTTGGGACTAACCTATTGACCCAAAGCACAGTGCCAGTTTCTGTTTTTCCCTTGTTTCAGTATTTTTCAGAAAAGGAATATCAAACGGAGTCCAAACGGAATGAAACCTTCGGAAAAGTTATTTTTGGAAAGAAAGCAATACAGGAGACTTGGAGTGCATGTCAGGGGATCAACGAGGAGAGCACGAGGCAGGGGGGCGCGCCCACCCCCCTGGGCGCGCCCTCCACCCTTGTGGGCCCCCATGGCCCCCCTAATGTATTTCTTCCGCCTATATATATCCATATACCCTAAAACTATCGGGGAGCACAATAGATCGGGAGTTCTGCTGCCAGAAGCCTCCGTAGCCACCGAAAACCAATCTAGACCCGTTCTGGCACCCTACCGGAGGGGGAATCCTTCTCCGGTGGCCATCTTCATCATCCCGGTGCTCTCCATGACGAGGAGGGAGTAGTTCTCCCTCAGGGATGAGGGTATGTACCAGTAGCTATGTGTTTGATCTCTCTCTCTCTCCCTCGTGTTCTTGAGGTGGTACGATCTTGATGTATCGCGAGCTTTGCTATTATAGTTGGATCTTATGATATTTCTCCCCCTCTACTCTCTTGCAATGGATTGAGTTTTCCCTTTGAAGTTATCTTATCGGATTGAGTCTTTAAGGATTTGAGAACACTTGATGTATGTCTTGCGTGGGATAACCGTGGTGACAATGGGGTATTCTATTGATCCACTTGATGTATGTTTTGGTGATCAACTTGCGGGTTCCGCCCATGAACCTATGCATAGGGGTTGGCACACATTTTCGTCGTGATTCTACGGTAGAAACTTTAGGGCACTCTTTGAGGTTCTATGTGTTGGTTGAATAGATGAATCTGAGATTGTGTGATGCATATCGTATAATCATACCCACAGATACTTGAGGTGACATTGGAGTATCTAGGTGACATTAGGGTTTTGGTTGATTTGTGTCTTAAGGTGTTATTCTAGTACGAACTCTAGGGCTGTTTGTGACACCTATAGGAATAGCCCAACGGATTGATTGGAAAGAATAACTTTGATGTGGTTTCGTACCCTACCATAATCTCTTCGTTTGGTTGATTTGTGTCTTAAGAGCATCTCCAACAGGCGTCGGTCGCGCCGCGCGCAAAAAACACGTACACCGCGCGCGCATCGCCTGGTTTGGTGCGGCACGCAGCGCTGGCTCCAGCAGCCGCGCTAAAATGCAGCGTGCGCGACTCGCACAAATAACATATGCATTCAAAACAAAAGCAAAAAAATCAAAAACAAACAAAAATAAATAGTTCAATTTCGTTTATTACAACTCAAACAAACAATTTATCGTTCAATACAACAAATAGTGCAATTAAACACAACAAATAGTTCAACAATACAATAACGAACGCACAAATCATGATGCTCTTTGTCGTCCATTCCATGCCCACCACTCCTCAATGAGATCCTTCTGAAGATCATTATGCGCTGCAGGACGTCGAATGGCATGATATGAGGCAACAAAACGGGCCACCCTTTCAGCCCTCCGTCGCACTCGCACGGGATATCCCAAGAGCTCATATTGAGAGTAGTCTACATCTTGGCCACGCTCATTCTCGATGATCATGTTGTGCATGATCACACAAGCGTGCATTATGTACCAAAGCATCTTTTGATCCCAAAATCTAGCCGGTCCTCTCACAATAGCAAATTGGGCTTGCAAAATCCCAAAAGCTCTCTCCACATCTTTTCTAGCCGCCGCCTGAGCATTGTGGAAATCAAGATTTTTCTTACCTTCTGGCTTTTTCAACGGCTTGACAAAGGTTTGCCACTTTGGATAGATGCCATCCGCTAGATAATAGCCATAGTTGTATGTACGGCCATTTGCTACAAACTGCACCGGTGGCAACTCCCCATTTGCAATCTTACTCATCAGTGGTGACCGGTTGACAACATTGATGTCATTCAAAGATCCAGGCATTCCAAAGAATGCATGCCAAATCCAAGTCTCTTGATCGGCCACCGCTTCAAGGATTATAGTGGAACCCTTTTTTTGGCCGTGGAATTGCCCATGCCATGCCTTTGGACAATTCTTCCAAGTCCAATGCATGCAATCTATTGAGCCAAGCATGCCAGGAAAGCCACGAGCTTTGTTCATTGCTAAAAGCCTTGCGACGTCTTCAGCGTTGGGAGATCTCAAATACTCCTCGCCAAACACTTGCACAATTCCGACAGCGAAGCGCTTGACACACATGATGGCTTGGCTCTCACCCATAGCCAAGTGATCATCAACTAGATCAGCCGGTATACCGTATGCCAACATACGCAAAGCGGCTGTCACCTTCTGAAAGGTGCTATGCCCGAGCTCTCCGGCGGCATTCCTCCTTTGCTGAAAAAAGCGGTCATGGCTCGCTAGTTTCTCTGCAATGCGCTTGAACAACTCGGTGCTCATCCTAAACCGGCGACGAAAATACGACTCGGGGTATGTGGGATTCTCCGCAAAATAATGCCTGATCAATCTGTTGTGGGCATCGATCCTATCCCTCCAAATTTTTTGCCAACCCATAACCGAACCACCGTGTTTCGGTTTTTTAATAATATGCATAGCTAGGATCATTGCAAGATCCTCCTCCTCTTCCATATCAAATTCTTCTTCGGAAGAATCATACGAAGAACTCATCTACAATGTTGAATACTATGCTATAAATAAAAAACTACAATCAACATGCACGAAATTCATGGCTTTTGAGCAATACATACCTTCTAGGTGTTTTGTCGAACACCTAGCGGGCGCCGAGCGGCAGCGAGCGCGCGGGCGCTGTTCGTTGGCGGACCAGCACGTGTGTGGGGCGGAGGGCCAGAGGGGGGGGCGGAGAAAGCACGCGCGGGGCAGGGATAGGCCGGGGAAGCGCCGGAACGGTCGCTGGGTGGCGCGGTCGGCGGTGGCGGCGCGGCTGGAGGGGGGGTGTGGGAGGTGCGAGCGAGCGCGCGAGAGTCCAGCGCGCGGGAGCGGGCGCAGCAAATAAGCGGCGCATGATTGCGTTTCGGCCCGCGCGCTGGACTACGTATGCCGCGCGCGCGATTTTCGCGCGCCTGCTGGAGCAGCTATTCCGGTTGCGCGCGCTAAAAGGGGGGATTTTGCGGCGCGGCGCTAGTTTGGCGCGCCTGTTGGAGATGATCTAAGGTCTTATTCTAGTACAAACTCTAAGGCTGTTTGTGACACTTATAGGAATAGCCCAACGGATTGATTGGAAAGAATAACTTTAAGGTGGTTTCGTACCCTACCATAATCTCTTCGTTTGTTCTCCGCTATTAGTGACTTTGGAGTGACTCTTTGTTGCATGTTGAGGGATAGTTATGTGATCCAATTATGTTATTATTGTTGAGAGAACTTGCACTAGTGAAAGTATGAACCCTAGGCCTTATTTCCTAGCATTGCAATACCGTTTGTGCTCATTTTTATCATTAGTTAACTTGCTGTTTTTATATTTTCGGATTACAAAAACCTTTATCTACCATCCATATACCACTTGTATCACCATCTCTTCGCCGAACTAGTGCACCTATACAATTTACCATTGTATTGGGTGTGTTGGGGACACAAGAGACTCTTTGTTATTTGGTTGCAGGGTTGCTTGAGAGAGACCATCTTCATCCTACGCCTCCTACGGATTGATAAACCTTAGGTCATCCACTTGAGGGAAATTTGCTACTGTCCTACAAACCTCTGCACTTGGAGGCCCAGCAACGTCTACAAGAAGAAGGTTGTGTAGTAGACATCAATCTCTTTTCTGGCGCCGTTGCCGAGGAGGTTAGTGCTTGAAGGTATATCTTTAGATCTTGCAATCGAATCTTTTTGTTTCTTGTTTTATCACTAGTTTAGTTTATAAAAGAAAACTACGAAAAAATGGAATTAAGGGTACCTCATATGCTTCATCTTTTTAATGTCTTTCATGAGAATAAGGATTCCGATAATTGTGCTGAAGTGCTAGAAGAAGAATGCATTAGAATGTTTGGCACTAAATATTTAAATGATGAGCATGATTGCAATATTGTTAGTATGAATTCCTTGAATATCCATGATGCGAATGATATGCAAAACAAGCTTGGGGAAGCTATGTTTGATGAAGATGATATTTTTTGTCCCCCAAGTTTTGATGAGCAAATTTATTATGATGAAAGCATGCCTCCTATTTATTATGATTATATTGATGAAAGTGGATTTGGAGAGTTCATGACTTTATTTTGTGATGAATCCACTATTTCGGAAGAGGTTCCAATTGATTATGAAAACAAAGTTGCTATCTATGATGATCATTGTGATGACTTTTATGCTATAAAGAATAATGATATCCATGAAAATTGTCATCATGATTTTAGTTTACAATTGGATTATGCTTCACATGATAGTTATTTTGTTGAGTTTGCTCTCACTACTATTCATGAGAAGAAATTTGCTTATGTGGAGAGTAATAAAAATTCTATGCTTATGCATCATGAAAATAATGCTTTATGTGATATCTATATTGTTGAATTCATTCATGATGCTACTGAAATTTATTATGAGGGAGGAATATATGCTTTTAGGAATTGCAATAATATCAAGTTTCCTCTCTATGTGTTGAAAATCTTGAAGTTATGCTTGTTTTGCCTTCCTATGCTAGTTGATTATTGTTCCCATAAATTGTTTGCTCACAAAATCCCTATGCATAGGAAGTGGGTTAGGCTTAAATGTTCTAGTAATATTCTTCATGATGCTCTCTTTATGTTTCAATTCTTATCCTTTATGTGAGCATCATTGAAATCATCATGCCTAGCTAGGGGCGTTAAACGATAGCGCTTGTTGGGAGGCAACCCAATTTTATTTTTGTTCCTTGCTTTTTGATCCTGTTTAGTAATAAATAATTTATATAGCCTCTGTTATTATTGAGTTTTTATGTTTTAATAAGTTTTTGTGCCAAGTAGAACCGTTGGGAAGACTTGGGGAAAGTCTTTTTGATCTTGCTGTAAAAAACAGAAACTTTAGCGCTCACGAGAATTGCTGCCATTTTTTATTGGAGAGTGATATTTAGTTAATTCTTTTTGAAGATGATTAATAGATAAATTCCTCACGTCCAGAAATCTATTTAGAATTTTTGGGGTTCCAGAAGTTTACGTTAGTTACAGATTACTACAGACCGTTCTGTTTTTGACAGATTCTGTTTTTCGTGTGTTGTTTGCTTATTTCGATGAATCTATGGCTAGTAAAATAGTTTATAAACCATAGAGAAGTTGGAATACAGTAGTTTTAACACCAATATAAATAAATAATGAGTTCATTACAGTACCTTGAAGTGGTGTTTTGTTTTCTTTCGCTAACGGAGCTTATGAGTTTTCTGTTAAGTTTTGTGTTGTGAAGTTTTCAAGTTTTGGGTAAAGATTCAATGGACTATGGAATAAGCAGTGGCAAGAGCCTAAGCTTGGGGATGCCCAAGGCACCCCAAGGCAATATTCAAGGACAACCAAGAGCCTAAGCTTGGGAATGCCCCGGAAGGCGTCCCCTCTTTCGTCTTTGTTCATCGGTAACTTTACTTGGAGCTATATTTTTATTCGCCACATGATATGTGTTTTGCTTGGAGCATCATTTTATTTTCATTTGTTTTGCTTGCTGTTTGAATAAAATACCAAGATCTGAAATTATTAAATGTTAGAGAGTCTTCACATAGTTACATAATTATTTGACTACTCATTGATCTTCACTTATATCTTTCGGAGTAGTTTGTCATTTGCTCTAGTGCTTCACTTATATCCTTTTAGAGCACGGTGGTGGTTTTATTTTATAGAAATGGATGAACTCTCATGCTTCACTTATATTATTTTGAGAGTCCTAAACAACATGGTAATTTGCTTTGGTTATGAATTTAGTCCTAATATGATGGGCATCCAACAGGGATATATATAACACCCACGATGCGACTATATCTCCCACGTGTCAGAGCACGACTTAGAGGCATAACCGCATTGTAGGCATTGTTGCAAGAGGGGTAATCTTTACACATCCCATGTACTGAATAAGAAAGAGATACATAGTTGGCTTACAATCGCCACTTCACACAATACATAAATATAGCATTACAGTCATCCGGATACAATCAAGGTTCGACTACGGAACCAAAATAAAGACAACCCCAAATGCATAAGATCCCCGATCGCCCCAACTGGGCTCCACTACTGATCGTCTGGAAAGGAAACATAGTAACGTCCCGATTCCTTGTTGAACTCCCACTTGAGTTCAGTCGCATCGCCTGGAATAGTATCATCGGCACCTGCATCTGGTTTTTGAAGTAATCTGTGAGTCACGGGGACTTAGCAATCTCACACCGCGATCAAGACTATTTAAGCTTATGGGTAGGTAAAAGGTATGTGAGGTGAAGCTGCAGCAAGCACTTGCATATATGGTGGCTAACATACGCAAACGAGAGCGAGAAGAGAAGGCAACGCACGTTCGAGAATCTATGATCAAGAAGTGATCCTAGAAATACTTACATTCAAGCATAACTCGAGACCGTGTTCTCTTCCCGGACTCCGCCGAAAAGATACCATCATGGCTACACACGCTGTTGCTCCATTTTAATTAAGTTAAGTTTCAGGTTCTCTACAACCGGACATCAACAAATTTCCATCTACCCATAACCGTGGGCATGGCTTTCGAAAGTTCAAATCCCTGCAGGGGTGTCCCAACTTAGCCATCATAATCTCTCACGGTCAACGAAGGATATTCCTTCTCCCAGGATGACCCGATCAGACTCAGAATCCCGGTTATAAGACATCTCGACAATGGTAAAACAAGACCAGCAAAGCCGCCCGATGTGCCGACAAATCCCGATAGGAGTCGCACGTATCTCGTTCTCAGGGCACACCGGATAGGTCAAGCTACGAGTAAAACCAACCCTCGAGTTGCCCCGAGGTGGCCCTGCAGGCTGCCCATTTCGGACCAACACTCAGAGGAGCACTGACCCCCCCGGGGGGGGGGGGGTTAAAATAAAGATGACCCTTCAGTCCGCGGAACCCAAGGGAAAAAGGCTAGGTGGCAAATGGTAAAACCAAGGTTGGGCCTTGCTAGAGGAGTTTTATTCAAGGCGAACTGTCAAGGAGTTCCGATTATAACCCAACCGCATAAGGAACACAAAATCAAGGAACATAACACCGGTATGACGGAAACTAGGGCGGCAAGAGTGGAACAAAACACCATGCATAAGGCCGAGCCTTCCACCCTTTACCAAGTATATATATGCATTAAAGTAAACAAGTTATAATAATGATATCCCAACAATAAACATGTTCCAACAAGGAACAAACTCCAATCTTCACCTGCAACTAGCAACGCTATAAGAGGGGCCGAGCAAAGCGGTAACATAGCCAAACAACGGTTTGCTAGGACAAGGTGGGTTAGAGGTTTGACATGGCAATATGGGAGACATGATAAAGCATGTGGTAGGTATCGTGGCATAGGCATAGCAATTGAGCGAGCAACTATCAAGCAAAGATAGAAGTGATTTCGAGGGTATGGTCATCTTGCCTGCAAAGTTCTCCGAGTTGACGTAAGCTTGATCCTCGTAAGCGTACTCAATGGGTTCCTCGATCACGTACTCGTCTCCCGGCTCTACCCAAAGCAAGAACACAAGCAAAGGGAACCACAATCAACCACGGTGCAATGCGCAAGAAACATGATGCAAAACATGGCATGATATGCGGGAAGTAATATGCAATGCATATGCGTGCTTCGGAAAGGAAAGATTGAACTAGGCCTCAACTTGGCAAAACAAGAGTGCTACTGGAAAGGTGAGTTGATTTCGGTCGAAATCGATATAAAGATCACCGGAGTCGGATGCACGGTTTGCAAATGGCAAGCAAAACAATAATGGCACAAATCTGCGATTAACAGCACGATGCCATCTAGAATGCAACAAGAAACTAAGCTACTGCACTCTAACATAGCAACAAAGCACATGGCAGTAATCCACTCCAGATGCTTGACAAAAGATGAACACTGAGCTACGGCTAAAACACACAATAGCAGGTTCAACCAAGCATGACAAAAGTGCAAAAGATATCAGGTTCACAGACTTAGTGAAAATAACATGTCCGGAATTAACATCAGGAAGCAATGTTTAGACCAAGATAACAACATGCTATAGGAACATATCATGGCAAAGCAAGGCATGACATGAAACTATTCAAAGCATATAACAAAAGTCCCTTACTGACCATAAGCCAAAAGGGATCAAAAAATATGATGGCACCCATGTAAACATAGCAAGTTTCGTTAACAGATTCAGACTTGGCAGAAAACTGGGCATGTCAAAAACAGAGTTACTTGGCATGTTTGCGAGCTCGATGCACTCACCACAAGGCATTGCATGACAAACTAAGCATACACCCAGCAAGAAGACATGTTCAAGAAGCTAAACATGGCAAGAACAATCTCATAGCATGCACGGATCAACTACAACAACCTCGGCAAAATTGATTAACACATAACGAATCTGCCAGGAACATTTTATAGCAAAAGTAGAGCAAGATAGAGTCATGATAGGGTACTCCATAATTGCAAACAAAGACATGGATGGATATAACATAACAATATCTCAAAATCATCCTTACTGAATATGCTCAAAAGAGGCATGGATCACTCTGTAGCAACATGAATACATGGCATAAAAATAACATCAGGGAAATGACTTAGAAGAATTCTAAGTCCCTGAAATCAGCAACATCACGAGAGCTACTTTGCATGCTTGTGCTAGACACCACAAAGATCACAAAAATACATGGCATACACCCCTGTAAAGATGGCATGGCATAGCCCAAAACACATGTAGGGCTCAAGTTCATAGGAGGCACACATTAAATATGGCAAAAATGACAAATGTCCATAATCTGTTAAGAAACAGAAACTAACATTTTATAGCACTCTTGCAACAGCATTTAGGGCATCAAGATGGACCCAAACAAACATGGTGTAATGGAATCAAATGAAGAGCACATCCAGACAAACATTTTGATATCTCATGCACGCAACGGAGCAACGGATGAGGAGTTATGATGCGATGAATATGGCATGAAAACATGACAGATAAAGGACTTAGTGGGAAATATACCTCCTGAAACGAATCTAGGGTTTCGGGGAACGCCATACGAGGTTCGCTGGAAGGTCACCGGAGGAGAGGGAGACGACGCCGGAGTTGGGGAAATGCGGGGACGGCGGAGGAAATGACGGTAGAGGGCGGATCCGGCCACAGGAGGGAGCTCCAATAAGCTGACGATGACGGCACTGGCCGGACTGGACGGAGAAGAGAGGTGAGACAACTCTGGCCAGATCGTGTGCTGTTGCGGTGGTCCGGCGAGAGGGTGCGCAGGGTCAGCCGAAGGCGGCACGGGGCAGCGGTTGGCAGAGCAGGCGAGTTCCGGCGACGAGGCGGCGGGGTCGCGGCCTCCGGCGAGGTCCGGGTGGCCGACGGGAGGCACGGCGGCGGGCCGCGGTGGGTGAGCGGCTGCGGCGCCGGGCTCACGCGGGCCGGATCTGGGCCCCGCGGGCCGCGCGGTGGTGGGAGGCGGCACGGACAGGTGTCGGTCTATGAGTGGCTCGGGGTGGCGGCGCATTTTGTCCGGCCGGACCGGACGTGTCCGGCGGCGGGAGGAGGAAGAGGCTAGGGTTTTGGACTGCGGGAATTTTGGAGGGGGCACCTATTTATAGATTCTGGGAGTTAGGAGAGTCCAAATGAGGTGCGGTTTTCGGCCACGCGATCATGATCGAACGACCGAGAGGAAGGAGGGGTTTTAGCTGGGTTTTGGGCCACTTTGGAGGGGTGTTGGGCTGCAACACACACGAGGCCTTTACGGTTCCTCGGTTAGCCGTTGGAGTATCAAACGAAGTCCAAATGACACGAAACTTGACATGTGGTCTACCGGTAGTATACCAAGGCCGCTTGGCAAGTCTCGGTCCAATCCGAGAACGTTTAACACCCACACACGAAAAGAGGCAAAAGGGGACGCCGGAGGACATAGGAGTGCCGGAATGCAAAACGGACAATGGGGAAAATGCTCGGATGCATGTGAGAACACGTATGCAAATGCGATGCACATGATGACATGATATGAGATGCATGACATGGACAAAATGCAAAACGAAGACAAAATCCAACCACGAGGAAAATATCATAACTTAGTGCCGAAAATGGCAAGAGTTGGAATACAAATATGGCGAGTTACATACGGGGCGTTACAACACTCCACCTCTACGAAAGGATCTCGTCCTGAGATCTAGGACTGGAAAAACTTCGGATATTCAGAACGGAGGTGGTCCTCGCGTTCCCAGGTGGCTTCATGGTCGAATGATGTGACCACTTCACTTTCAGGAATTTGATAGACTTGTTGCGAGTCTTGCGCTCAGTTTCTTCCAGAATAGCAACGGGATGCTCATGATAAGACAGGTCTTCTTGGAGATCAATCTCTTCAAAGTTGATGGTGCGGTCAGGAGTCTTGAAACACTTGCGAAGCTGAGAGAGATGAAACACGTGGTGCACATTTGCAAAGTTGGATGGAAGCTCAAGTTGATAGGCGAGATCGCCTCTTTTGCCAATGATCTTGAAAGGACCCACGCATCTAGGGGCAAGCTCCCCTTTGATACCGAAGTGACGAGTACCTTTGATTAGAGAGACGCGAAGGTAGACATGGTCTCCGATCTTGAAAGCCAAGTCACGATGCTTGCTATCATAGTAACTCTTCTGGTGTGATTGCGCGGCTTTGATATTTTCACGAATGACTTTGCACATTTCTTCAGCCTCTGTGATCAAGTCATTGCCAAGAAGTTGGCATTCACCAGTCTCTGACCAGTTAAGAGGAGTACGACACTTTCCGCCATAGTGAATCTCGAATGGGGCCTTGCCCGAACTCGCTTGGAAGCTGTTGCTGTAGGAGAACTCATCATATGGAAGACAATCTTCCCACTTCATACCGAAAGAAATGACACAAGCCCTGAGCATATCTTCAAGAATTTGATTGACTCGCTCGACTTGGCCACTAGTTTGAGGATGAAAGGCTGTGCTGAAGCGAATGTTGGTGCCCATGGCCTTCTGAAAGGAATCCCAAAACTTAGAGGTAAAGATGCTTCCATGATCTGAAGATATCAACCGTGGAATGCCATGCAGGGAGACAATCCTGGAGGTATATAGCTCTGCCAACTGAGCTGCTGCGATAGATTATTTGATAGGAAGAAAATGAGCCACTTTAGCAAGCTTGTCGATGACAACGAAGATAGCATCATTGCCATGCTTGGACTTGGGAAATCCAGTCACGAAGTCCATCTCAATATGGTCAAACTTCCATTCTGGAATGGCAAGAGGTTGGAGGAGACCAGCTAGCCGTTGGTGTTCTGCTTTCACTCTTCTGCAGACATCACATTCATTCATGAACTGAGCAATCTCGCGCTTCATTCGAGTCCACCAATACGACTAGTTGAGGTCATGGTACATCTTTGTACTTCCAGGATGAATAGACATGAGTGAATTGTGAGCCTCGTTCATAATGACTTTACGAAGGTCACCCTTAGGAACAACAATGCGATCCTCGAAGAATAGAGTATCCTTGTCATCAAGGCGATAGCACTTGTACTTGGGTTGGCTCTTGGCAATCCCAATCTTCACCTTCTTCACCATAGCATCAAGAAGTTGAGCCTCACGAATCTGATCTTCCAAAGTAGGAGAGACTTGGAGGTTGGCAAGGAATCCTTGAGGAACAACTTGGAGATTAAGTTTGCAGAAAGCTTCACAAAGATCCGGTTGATAGGGCTTGAGAATCAAACTGTTGCAGTAAGCCTTCCTGCTCAAAGCGTCAGCAATGACATTGGCCTCGCCTGGAGTATATTCAATACTTGGATTATACTCTTGAATCATTTCGACCCAACGAGTCTGCCTGAGGTTGAGGTTGGGCTGAGTGAAGATGTACTTGAGACTCTTATGGTCAGTGAAGATGTCCACTTTTCTTCCCAACAAGAGATGTCTCCATGTTAAAAGAGCATGAACAACTGCCGCCAACTCGAGGTCATGAGTGGGGTAGTTCTTTTCGTTGGGCTTCAACCGGCGAGAGGTATAGGCCACAACTTTCTTCTCTTGCATTAACACAGCACCGAGACCTTGCAGGGAAGCATCACAGAAAACCTCAAATGGTTTGGATTCATCAGGAGGAGTCAGAACTGGAGCTGTGACTAACTTCTCTTTGAGGGTGTTAAAGGCAATGTCACATTCAGGCGTCCAGACATACTTCACATGCTTCTGGAGGAGGTTGTAAAGAGGCTTCACGATCTTAGAGAAATTCTCAACGAACCTTCGACAATAGCTTGCGAGCCCAAGGAAGCTATGGAGTTGCTTCACATTCTGAGGTGGTTCCCAATTCACAATTGCAGACACCTTCTCAGGATTAACAGCTATGCCCTTGGCGGAGATGATATGCCCAAGGTAGAGAACCTCATCGAGCCAAAACTCGCACTTTGAAAACTTAGCATAGAACTAATGTTCTCTGAGTTTGTCCAGCACCAATCTCAAGTGCTTGGCATGATCCTCTTTGTTCTTGGAAAAGACCAAAATGTCATCGAGATAGACCAAGACAAAGTCATTTGTGTAGGGGTTGAAGATGAAGTTCATCATGCGAGAGAATGTTGGAGGAGCGTTGACAAGGCCGAAAGACATGACAGTGTATTCATATGAACCATAGCTTGTTCTGAATGTTGTCTTGGGGATATCTTGTTCACGAATGCGAATCTGATGATAGCCCATACGAAGGTCAATCTTGGAGAATACTTGAGCACCCTTGAGTTGTTTGAGAAGCTCATTGATGTTGGGAAGTGGGTACTTGTTCTTTATGGTCTTTTTGTTCAATGGACGGTAGTCGACACAAAGTCGGTCTATTCCATCCTTCTTCTTGACAAAAAGAACACCACAACCCCATGGAGAAGAACTTGGTCAGATGAGACCCATACGCTCTTGTATATCGAGTTGTTTCTTCATCTCCTTCAACTCTTCTGGTCCAAGCTTGTAAGGACGTTTGCAAACAGGTTCCGTGCCAGGCTCGAGATCAATGACGAATTCAACTGGCTGGTGAGGAGGCATTCCTGGAAGCTCTTTTGGAAAGACGTCTTGATATTCACAAACGACTGGGATCTAAGAGATGGCATCCAACTCGCCCTTCTCGTTGAGAGAAAACAGTCGAATGGTATCATCACGAGCGGTAAAGACTATCACATCCTCAGATGAGTGTGTCAATTGAATTTGCCTGGTAGCATAATCAAGTTGAGCCTTGTGCTTAGAAAGCCAGTCCATGCCGAGAATTAGATCAATATCTGAGTTACCAAGGACCATTGGAGAAGACAGAAACTTATAGTCGCCCATCTTAATAGAAACATCTTGAACCACCAAACTGGCACTCAACCGTTTACCCGGAGAAACGATATCCATGGATTTGCCCAAATGAGAAGAAGTGAATTAGTTCTTGGCAAAAAATGGTCTTGACATGAAACAATGCGATGCACCAGTATCAAAAAGAACTTCTGCAGGAATATCATTAACAGGAAGGTTACCCATGATCACTTCTGACGAGTCCTCTGCCTGAGCTGCATTCATCATGTTGACCTTGGCATGCTTGGGATTATGCTTGACCACTGCATTGCTGGCAGATCTCACAGGAGGAGGAGGAGGAAGACACCTTTGGTTGAAGCATTTGTTTGCATAGTGACCCTTCTGCTGACACTTGTTGCACATGACCTCTGAGAGCGGACGGTGATACGGAGCACTTGACCTTGGAGCATGAGACGAAGCCTTGTTCTGAAAGCCTGGGTTGGGTGGGTGGAAAGATCCATTGCCTCCTTTGCTCTTCTGCTGATAAGCCTGATGGAACGGAGGAGGAGGAGGAGGCAACCAGTACTTTTGCTGCTTAGCTGCCACTTGAGTTGAAGAAGGAGTTGCATCCCTGACTCTCTTCTTGGAAGCATCGCACTTGAGCTGAGCGGCCTCTTTCTTTAATGCCATGTTGTAGAATTCATCATACTTTTTCGGCTCAAAAATCACAAGAGCTAGCTGCAGATCTTCTCTGAGGCCACCTCTAAACTGATAAATCATGCTCTTCTCGCCAGGGACGTCTTGCTTGGCGAAGCGAGCGAGCTTCTGGAACATGATGTTGTATTGGTAAACAGACAAGCTGCCTTGCTTCAGATTGGGGAACTCCTCATGCTTGCTCTCAAAAACACTCTGAGGAATGTGGTGAGCTCTGAAGTCTTGGCGGAAATCATCCTTGGTAATCACACGACCTCCTATGGAATCTTTGTATTGTTGATACCACTCTGTAGCTTGGTCTTTGAGTTGGAACGAAGCAAACTTGACAAAGTCCTCAGGCATGACGTTGCTGCACTCAAAATGTTTGCAGATATCCACGAGCCAATCATCAACGTCTGTGGCCTCAACACAGTTACTGAAGGTCTTTGGCTGGTTTGCGAGGAACTGGTTGAGGGTATAAAACTAAGGTTGATTGTTGCCATGGCCTTGATTTCCTTGGTCGCGCTCTTGCAAGAGTTGCATAATCAGCTGCGTGTTGGCGTTGGTAGCGGCCATCACAGCTTGCCATGCCTCCGGAGGTGGAGGTGGTGGCGGAGGTTCCGGATTCTGACGCGTTGGAGGAGCCATCCTGAAGAGGGTGACATCCGTTAGCATCTTGACAGACATATATTCAAGCTGAATCAAATGGATCGAAATTGCAACATATAGCCTTAACATTCGAACAAGAATGAATGAATTCCAAATTAAATGATCACACTTCCATAAATTGAGAAGCCACTTAGATAGAGGTAGATGAATAAAACAACAAGGTACGAATATGAACAAATACTCGGTAAGGATTACCCAATCACAAACCAAATATCCGCGGGAAGAAATACTAGAGCTACATGAATTCCCACCTCCCGAAATTTTCCGGTTACGCAATCAGGTGTTGGGGATACAGGGGAAGCATAATATCTTACCCAAAACTAGCAAATCCTACATCCAGCTATATCCATCCTTCAATACATAACCAAGAAACCTTCAGAAATCATTTACCTCAATCTTCGAAAAGCATTCGTTATACGAGTTATGGCAATACTCCCGAACTCCCGCCTCAGTACTGGGTGGCGTTGAGGTTATCTCACCAACAACTGCATAAAAGAGATTTTTGATGTCGGCGAAACTCAAGTATTCCAGAACAGCAACGATAAAATTGTGACGACAACACCTCGGAGCTCAACTCCCCAGGACACTGCCACAACCCCTAAATGTCAGGAGGCACCAAGAACAATGTTCTCGTCACAAAACTATAGGAACAATTCCAAGATACCCACGTTATCCTAATTTTTTTAGTGAAATTTGAGAAGAGAAGAGTCAGAAACTCTACGTCAGGATGCCTCACCAGAGTGACGAAGGGACTGAGGAGTAAAAAGAATCCTACTCTCCGATATATATAATCCTATAAGACTCAAAACATTTTTCTAGACTCAACAACGCCAACGATTCGATCAAGCAGGGGGCTCCTAAGTCGGGGAAGGCTCTGATTACCAACTTATAACACCCACGATGCGACTATATCTCCCACGTGTCGGAGCACGACTTAGAGGCATAACCGCATTGTAGGCATGTCGCAAGAGGGGTAATCTTTACCCATCCCATGTACTGAACAAGAAAGAGATACATAGTTGGCTTACAATCGCCACTTCACACAATACATAAATATAGCATTACAATCATCCGGATACAATCAAGGTCCGACTACGGAACCAAAATAAAGACAACCCCAAATGCATAAGATCCTTGATCGCCCCAACATGGCTCCACTACTGATCGTCTGGAAAGGAAATGTAGTAACGTCCCGAGTCCTCGTTGAACTCCCACTTGAGTTCAGTCGTATCACCTGGAATAGTATCATCGGCACCTTCATCTGGTTTTGGAAGTAATCTGTGAGTCACGGGGACCCAACAATCTCACACCCTCGCGATCAAGACTATTTAAGCTTATGGGTAGGTAAAAGGTACATGAGGTGAAGCTGCAGCAAGCACTAGCATATATGGTGGCTAACATACGCAAAAGAGAGCGAGAAGAGAAGGCAAAGCACGTTCGAGAATCTATGATCAAGAAGTGATCCTAGAAATACTTACGTTCAAGCATAACTCGAGACCGTGTTCTCTTCCCGGACTCCACCAAAAAGAGACCATCACGGCTACACACGCTGTTGAGCCATTTTAATTAAGTTAAGTTTCAGGTTCTCTACAACCGGACATTAACAAATTTCCATCTGCCCATAACCGCGGGCACGGCTTTCGAAAGTTCAAATCCCTGCAGGGGTGTCCCAACTTAGCCCATCACAAGCTCTCACGGTCAAAAAAGAATATTCCTTCTCCCAGGATGACCTGATCAGACTCGGAATCCCGGTTACAAGACATCTCGACAATGGTAAAACAAGACCAGCAAAGCCGCCCGATGTGCCGACAAATCCCGATAGGAGTCGCACGTATCTTGTTCTCAGGGCACACCGGATAGGTAAAGCTACGAGTAAAACCAACCCTCGAGTTGCCCTGAGGTGGCCCCGCAGGCTGCCCGTTTCGGACCAACACTCAGAGGAGCACTTGCCGGGGGGGGGGGTTAAAATAAAGATGACCCTTGAGTCCGCGGAACCCAAGGGAAAAAGGCTAGGTGGCAAATGGTAAAACCAAGGTTGGGCCTTGCTGGAGGAGTTTTATTCAAGGCGAACTGTCAAGGGGTTCCCATTATAACCCAACCGCGTAAGGAACGCAAAATCAAGGAACATAACACCGGTATGACGGAAACTAGGGCGGCAAGAGTGGAACAAAACACCAGGCATAAGGCCGAGCCTTCCATCCTTTACCAAGTATATATATGCATTAAAGTAAACAAGTTATAATAATGATATCCCAACAATAAACATGTTCCAACAAGGAACAAACTCCAATCTTCACCTGCAACTAGCAACGCTATAAGAGGGGCTGAGCAAAGCGGTAACATAGCCAAACAACGGTTTGCTAGGACAAGGTGGGTTAGAGGTTTGACATGGCAATATGGGAGGCATGATAAAGCATGTGGTAGGTATCGCGGCATAGGCATAGCAATAGAGCGAGCAACTAGCAAGCAAAGATAGAAGTGATTTCGAGGGTATGGTCATCTTGCCTGCAAAGTTCTCCGAGTTGATGTAAGCTTGATCCTCGTAAGCGTACTCAACGGGTTCCTCGATCATGTACTCGTCTCCCGGCTCTACCCAAAGCAAGAACACAAGCAAAGGGAACCACAATCAACCACGGTGCAATGCGCAAGAAACATGATGCAAAACATGGCATGATATGCGGGAAGTAATATGCAATGCATATGCGTGCTTCGAAAAGGAAAGATTGAACTAGGCCTCAACTTGGCAAACCAAGAGTGCCGCTAGAAAGGTGAGTTGATTTCGGTCGAAACCGATATAAAGATCACCGGAATCGGATGCACGATTTGCAAATGGCAAGCAAAACAATAATGGCACAAATCTACGATTAACAGCACAATGCCATCTAGAATGCAACAAGAAACTAAGCTACTGCACTCTAACATAGGAACAAAGCACATGGAAGTAATCCACTCCAGATGATTGACAAAAGATGAACACTGAGCTACGGCTAAAACACACAATAGCAGGTTCAAACAAGCATGGCAAAAGTGCAAAAGATATCAGGTTCATAGACTTAGTGAAAATAACATGTCATGAATTAACATCAGGAAGCAATGTTTAGAGCAAGATAACAACATGCTACAGGAACATATCATGGCAAATCAAGGCATGGCATGAAACTACTCAAAGCATATAATAAAAGTCCCTTACTGACGATAAGCCAAAAGGGATCAGAAAATATGATGGCACCCATGTAAACATAGCAAGTTTCGTTAACAGATTCAGACTTAGCAGAAAACCGGGCATGTCAAAAATAGAGTAACGTAGGCATGTTTGCGAGCTCGATGCACTCACCACAAGGCATTGCATGACAAACTAAGCATACACCCAGCAAGAAGACATGTTCAAGAAGCTAAACATGGCAAGAACAATCTCATAGCATGCACGGATCAACTACAACAACCTCGGCAAAATTGATTAACACGTAACCAATCTGCCAGGAACATTTTATAGCAAAATTAGAGCAAGATAGAGTCATGCTAGGGTACTCCATAATTGCAAACAAAGACATGGATGGATAGAACATAACAATATCTCAAAATCATCCTTACTGAACATGCTCAAAAGAGGCATGGATCACTCTATAGCAACATGAATACATGACATAAAAATAACATCAGGGAAATGACTTAGAAGAATTCTAAGTTCCTGAAATCAGCAACATCACGAGAGCTACTTTGCATGCTTGTGCTAGACACCACAAAGATCACAAAAATACATGGCATACACCCCTGTAAAGATGGCATGGCATAGCCCAAAACACATGTAGGGCTCAAGTTCATAGGAGGCACACATTAAACATGGCAAAAATGACAAATGTCCATAATCTGTTAAGAAACAGAAACTAACATTTTATAGCACTCTTGCAACAACATTTATGGCATCAAGATGGACTCAAACAAACATGGTGCAATGGAATGAAATGAAGAGCACATCCAGAAGAACAATTAGATATCTCATGCACGCAAAACGGAGCAACGGATGAGGACTTATGATGCGATGAACATGGCCTGAAAACATGATAGAAAAAGGACTTAGTGGGAAATATACCTCCCGAAACGAATCTAGGGTTTCGGGGCACGCCGTACGAGATTTGCCGGAAGGTCACCGGAGGAGAGGGAGACGACGCCGGAGTTGGGGAAGTGCGGGGACGGCGGAGGAAACGACGGCCGAGGGCGGATCCGGCCATAGGAGGGAGCTCCAACGAGCTAACGACGGCGGCGCTGGCCAGACTGGACGGAGAGGAGAGGTGAGGTCCTCGCTGGATCTGACAACTCCGGCCAGATCGGGTGTTGCTACGGCGGTCCAGCGAGAGGTCGCGCAGGGTCAGCCGAAGGCGGCATGGGGCAGCGGTTGGCGGAGCAGGCGAGTTCCGGCGACAAGGCGGCATGGTCGCGGCCTCCGGCGAGGTCCGGGTGGCCGGCGGGAGGCGCGGTGGTGGCAGTGAGGCTGCGGGCCAAGGCGGGTGAGCGGCGGCGGCGCGCAGGCCGGATCTGGGCCGCGCGGGCCGCGCGGTGGTGGGAGGCGGCGCGGAAAGGTGTCGTCCTGTGAGTGACTCGGGGTGGCGGCATGTTTTGTCCGGCCGGACCGGACGTGTCCGGCAGCGGGAGGAGGAAGAGGCTAGGGTTTTGGACTGCGGGAATTTCGGAGGGGGCACCTATTTATAGATTCTGGGAGTTAAGGAGAGTCCAAATGAGGTGCGGTTTTCGGCCACGCGATCGTGATCGAACGACCAAGAGGAAGGAGGGGGTTTAGCTGGGTTTTGGGCCACTTTGGAGGGGTGTTGGGCTGCAACACACATGAGGCCTTTATGGTTCCTCGGTTAACCGTTGGAGTATCAAACGAAGTCCAAATGGCATGAAACTTGACAGGCGGTCTACCGGTAGTATATCAAGGCCGCTTGGCAAGTCTCGGTCCAATCCGAGAACGTTTAAGACCCACACACGAAAAGAGGCAAAAGGGGACGCCGGAGGACATAGGAGTGCCAGAATGCAAAACGGACAACGGGGAAAATGCTCGGATGCATGAGACGAACACGTATGCAAATGCGATGCACATAATGACATGATATGAGATGCATGACATGGAGAAAATGCAAAATGAAGACAAAACCCAACCACGAGGAAAATATCATAACTTAGTGCCGAAAATGGCAAGAGTTGGAATACAAATATGGCGAGTTACATACGGGGCGTTACAATATAATAAAAACTTTCATATAAAGTGCATTGAATACTATGAGAAGTTTGATACTTGATGATTGTTTTGAGATATGGAGATAGTGATATTAAAGTTGTGCTAGTTGAGTAGTTGTGAATTTGAGAAATACTTGTGTTGAAGTTTGCAAGTCCCGTAGCATGCACGTATGGTAAATGTTGTGTAACAAATTTGAAACATGAGGTGCTATTTGATTGTCTTCCTTGTGAGTGGCGGTCGGGGACGAGCGATGGTATTTTCCTACCAATCTATCCCCCTAGGAGCACGCGCATGGTGCTTGGTTTTTGACGACTTGTAGATTTTTGCAATAAGTATGTGAGTTCTTTATGACTAATGTTGTGTCCATGGATTATACGCACTCTTACCCTTCCATCATTGCTAGCCTCTTCGGTACCGTGCATTGCCCTTTCTCACATTGAGAGTTGGTGCAAACTTCGCCGGTATTGGTTATTGACCGGAGATGTGTCTCATTCAGATCCATATGTATCTTTGCAAATCTCTATGTCTCTCTCCTTGACTTGATCGCAGATGGAATTGAAGTGTCTCTTGATGTGCTTGGTTCTCTTGTGAAATCTGGATTCCTTTGCCAAGGCAATTGCACCAGTATTGTCACAAAAGATTTTCATTGGACCCGATGCACTAGGTATGACACCTAGATCGGATATGAACTCCTTCATCTAGACTCCTTCATTTGCTGCTTCCGAAGCAGCTATCTATTCCGCTGCACACGTAGATCCCGCCACGATGCTTTGCTTGGAACTGCACCAACTGACAGCTCCACTATTTAATAAAAACACGTATCCGGTTTGTGACTTATAGTCATCCGGATGAGTGTCAAAGCTTGCATCGACATAACCATTTACGACGAGCTCTTTGTCACCTCATATATGAGAAACATATCCTTAGTCCTTTTCAGGTATTTCAGGATGTTCTTGACCGCGGTCCAGTGATCCACTCCTGGATTACTTTGGTACCTCCCTGCTAAACTGATAGCAAGGCACACATCAGGTCTGGTACACAGCATTGCATACATGATAGAGCCTATGGCTGAATCATAGGGAACACCTTGTAACACAGGCAAGAACCCTTTTTTGCAGTGGTCGGGCATTGAGTTTGACTCAACTTCACACCTTGTAACACAGGCAAGAACCCTTTCTTTGCTTGATCCATTTTGAACTTCTTCAAAACTTTATCAAGGTGTGTGCTTTGTGAAAGTCCAATTAAGCGTCTTGATCTATCTCTATAGATCTTGATGCCTAATATATAAGCAACTTCACCGATGTCTTTCAACTCTTGTTCAAGTATCCTTTTATGCTATTCAGAAATTCTATACCATTTCCAATCAATAATATGTCATCCACATATAATATTAGAAATGCTACAGAGCTCCCACTCACTTTCTTGTAAATACAAGCTTCTCCAAAAGTCTGTATAAAACCATATGCTTTGATCACACTATCTGTTGGGGATATTGCTACCAGTATGACCGGCCTAGGAGGGGCTGGGTCAGCCCTAATGGTGGGTTACATAAGAAGCCCGATAAACATTCAAGATGATAGTTTACTAAATGTATAGAAGGCCCAAAGGCCCGGGGCCGGCTTAAGGCCTGATACTGTAAACCACCGTATGTAAGGAAAGACTTGTAAAGAAAGGCATGTAAAGGAAGTCATCGAGCCGGACACGATTATGAGCCGGCCGGGACTCTGTAGGCCACCAGGCGTCAACCCGTGTATATAAGGGGACGACCCGGTGGCAGTTTAGGGAGAGAGACAACCAAGTTGATAACCAAGCCGGCGAGTTAAGCCTCTTGGAGATCGAAACTTCAGCAATACCAATCCCAACTAGACGTAGGCTTTTACCTTCATCGTAAGGGGCCGAACTAGTATAAAAACTCTCTCGTGTGTCCTTTGTCCCGACCAACCCCTTTAAGCTTCCTAGTGCGATGGCCCTACGACTAAGTCCTTGCTCTAGGACATTTGCCGTGTCAACTCCACGACAGTTGGCGCCAACCGTGGGGCCAGCGCACGGTGGATTAGAGTTCTTGAATGGCAACTTTGAAGGGCTCAAGGGATACGCTGTGGGCCGGATGACCAAGAGTTGTCGCGGCAAACTCTACATCGACGACGAAGGCTGGGGCTCCGAGGCCAGCTCGATTGAGTACGGGTACCGGGTCCCCTTCGGCGGAATTCACGTATTCATCGGCCGGATCGGCGAGTTAGGCCCTGAGCCGGACGTCCACATCAACCTCATCGAAACGACTCAGCGCGCCGGGACCGCCCGTGTTCAATCTGTCATGAAACATGCCTTCGTAGGCTGCATCCATGGGGGTGAATACTCCGAAGGATCGATGGAAGGCGGGGAGACGACCATCTGCTCTGATACTGCATCATCAACAGGTGAGATGGACTCGTTGTACCAACTGCAAGACGACATGCTCGGGGGCTGTTCCGATGGCAGCAGTATTCCGGACCCCCTTGAGCCGCTGAATTCGGCCGGAGTCTTCATGGCGGGGACGCAGCCCGGGCAGAACTCCACCACAGTGGCAGCAGCTACCGGGTCGGCAGCAGCCGGGTCAGGAGACCCTGCGCGCCCCCGGCTCAGTTTCTAATGGACCTCATGGATAAGCTGACGACTCTGTTAACCGCTGTGGTAGAACCGGCGGATAAAGCCCAGCACGACGCAGAAGTGGCACGCGTGCGGGAGGAGATGGTGCAAGCTAAAGAAAATCTAGCCACAGAGGAAACCCGGATGGCAGCAGAACGAGCAGCTCTGGATGCTCGTGCTCAGCAGCTTCAAGCAGAAACTTTCCGGCTCTCGGTGGATCTTAATGCATCAAATGAGGTCATGAGGAGGAGGCATCAGAAAATTCAGTCGCGTCTGCCTCTAATGCTAGATCCGAGGAACCTGTTCCATACACCCGGAGCTGGGGGGAGCAACCCGCCAGAGGCAAACCGGGTCACGACACCCGATGCACCAGTTCAGCCATGCACCATGGAGCCGCCTCGCATGAATACAACTCCTCCTCGTTATGTATCAACACCTCCGGGTCACTTCTCTAACCCTATGGAAAATTTCATCGCAGCGTCGGCTCGTTTGGCAGCTCTCCCAATGCAAGGCGACTCGCCAAAAGCAATTGAAACCCGGAGGGTAAGAGAACTACTTCAGACAGCTTTGGCCCAGTAGGATGCATACTCCTACAGTCGAGACATGATTCATTCAACTCCTCGCCCAAGCCAGAGCCCGAGTTACAGTAGGCACATGGAGTCTGCAGAGATGTCAAGTAATGCTCAACGCCACAACCGGCCATATAGGCATGAGCTGGTACGGGCTGGAGCCCTTAACTTGGCGGATCAGGAGAGGATTCATCAAGAGGCGGAATGGGCCGCTCAGATAGCAGCAGAGCAGGCGGCTCACCAAACCTTTCCAGCTTATCCAGTAACCTCGGTTGAGGCAGGAGTGTCCACAAGAACCGGAGGCGTACCTTGCCTGGTCCCAGCCATACGCATTGAGCGGTTGCCCAAGGATTTCAAGGGGCCTCGTAAGGTGCCTAATTACACGGCTGACCTACAGCCGGGGGCTTGGATTGAGAGTTATGAGATGGCTATGGAACTGTTGGAGGTCAGCGATGCTGCAATGGCCAAGTATTTTACCATGATGTTGGATGGAACGGCTCGGACCTTGTTGAAGGGATTGCCACCCAATTCTATCGGCTCATGGGCAGAGTTGAAAGCACGGTTCATCCAGAACTTTAAGGACATGTGTAAGCAGCCAATGTCGATTATGGACCTGACCAATTGCAAGCAAGAGGATGGAGAATCTACAACCCATTGGGTGCGCCGGGTCAAGGAGATAATACATTCATCTGATAAGATGGATGCCGGCTCAGCAGTTTTGATGTTGGAGAAAAATTGCCGCTTTGAACATATGAAGCAGAAGTTGGGGCGGCTTAAATGTGACTGTAATGACATGGGGACGTTGATGGCAGCTCTTGTCAAGTATGCCGATTCTGATACCACCAAGGACCCGGTGTCTGATGAAGAAAAGGCAACGAAGGGAAAGAAGAATGGCAATGGCAAGGGTCACCAGCATAACCCGGCGAATCAGGGAGGTAATAAACGTAAGGCTGATGAGTTTGTTGCTAATACTAATGCGCAGGGTGCTAATCAGCGGCGCAAGGGCAGGCAACCCCCTCGATCGGGCGGGTCAGGCCCCGCCCTTGAGCAGTTGTTGAATGAACCTTGTCCAAAACACAGCACCTGGGAGAAACCAGCCACCCACTTGTGGAAAGATTGCACGATCATGAAGGCATTTAAAAATTCAAACGCATTTGATGGGGGTCACAACCCAGGTGGCGGCTCAGGTGGAGGCGGCTTTCAGGGCCCGGGCGCCGGTTCAAACGGAGGAAGTTTTCACGGTCAGGGTTATCCTGATCACCAGGGAGGATATAATCAGCAACACGGCCAAGGGAATCAACAACAACAACAATCCGGCTATCAGAGCAACCCGAAGCAGTTGAGTAGCGGACAATATCATGTCTTTACTACCAGTTTATGTAAGAGGGACCAGAAACTCCACAAGAGGGCCGTCAATGCCGTTGAACCGATAATTCCACGTTATCTACGTTGGTCAGAGCAGCCTATTGTGTGGAGCAGAGAGGATCACCGGCCCCGGGTTGATAATCCGGGTCACTTGGCTTTTGTGGTGGCACCTCAAGTTGGTGGGTACAAGTTTACTAAGGTGCTCATGGATGGAGGCAGCAGCATCAACATCCTGTACTATGAGACGTTCCGCCGGATGGGATTAACGGATAAAAATCTTAAACAATCCAACACTGTTTTTCATGGTGTGGTACCTGGTAAATCGGCATACCCAGTTGGTAATATTGAGCTGGAAGTAACCTTTGGGGATGAGTATGACTCCAGAGCAGAAAAATTAACCTTTGAAGTGGTTAAGATCAAAAGCCCATATCATGCTCTGTTTGGGCGGCCGGCTTATGCCAAGTTCATGGCTCGGCCGTGTTATGTATATTTGCAGCTCAAGATGCCGGGTCACAAGGGCACCATTAGAGTACATGGGAGCCGGAAGATAGCCTTGGAATGTGAAGAAGGTGATGCTGCCTATGTTGAATCTGTTTGTGCAACAGAGGAGTTGAAATTCTACAAGGATCATGTTGACCCGGCGGACATGACATCATTAAAGAAACCAACAACAGAGCATGAGCCGGAGTTGAAATTCAAATCAGCTAATGACACTAAGATGGTTGACTTTGTGCCTGGTGATTCATCCAAACAGTTCATCATCAACACAAACTTGGATCCGAAATAGGAAAGCGCGCTCATCGAGTTCATCCGTGAGAACTGGGACATCTTTGCATGGAAACCTTCAGACATGCCGGGTGTCCCGAGGGAACTCGCTGAGCACACTCTTAATATCGATCCAAAGTTCAAACCTGCCAGACAGTTTCTCTGACGGTTCAATGAAGAAAAGCGCAAGGCCATCGGAGAAGAGGTGGCCTGGCTCTTGGCAGCTGGGTTCATTGTGGGGGTCTTTCACCCCGAATGGTTAGCTAACCCGGTGCTGGTACTCAAGAGGAATGGCACCTAGCGTAGTGTGTGGATTACACAGATT
The DNA here is from genome assembly GCF_003073215.2 of Triticum urartu. Lineage (NCBI taxonomy): Eukaryota > Viridiplantae > Streptophyta > Magnoliopsida > Poales > Poaceae > Triticum > Triticum urartu. Next base: position 197,650,012 of record NC_053023.1, read on the forward strand.
TGAACAAGGCTTGTCTGGCTGATCCTTTTGCTCTCCCCCGTATTGATCGGATCATTGATGCTACGGCGGGTTGCGCACGGTTGAGTTTCTTAGATGCTTATTCCGGTTATCATCATATTAAGATGGCAGTCAAGGATCAAGAAAAAATAGCTTTTATAACTCCTTTTGGAGCTTTCTGCTATGTGTCTATGCCTTTTGGGCTTAAGAGTGCCCAGGCGACTTACCAGCAGTGTGTGTAGAATTGTCTTCACGATCAAATTGGGCGCAATGTTCATGCTTATGTGGATGATATAGTGGTGAAATCCAGGGAAGAAGAAACCTTGGTCACAGACCTGAAAGAGACTTTTGATAATCTTCGGGTTTACAAGATGATGCTTAACCCGGCCAAGTGTGTTTTTGGAGTGCCAGCCGGCAAGCTCTTGGGTTTTTTGGTGTCTAACCGAGGTATTGAAGCTAACCCGGAGAAAATCAAGGCAATTACATCTCTAGCCAAATCAACCTGCGTCAATGATGTTCAGCGACTGGTGGGTCGTGTGGCTGCTTTGAGCCGGTTCATAAGACGGTTAGGGGAAAAGGCTATGCCTCTGTATCAGTTGATGAAGAAAACAGATGTTTTTGTTTGGAGCGATGCTGCGAACGCTGCTTTTGAGGATCTGAAGGCACAACTGGCTGAGCCACCGGTCCTAGCTGCTCCAATTGAGAAAGAGCCGCTATTGTTATACGTGGCTGCCAACTCATGGGCTATTAGTGTGGCTATGGTGATAGAGCGCAAGGAGGCTGTCAAAGAGCATCCAGTTCAGCGGCCGGTTTATTATGTCAGTGAAGTGCTAATTGAGTCTAAGCAACGATATCCACATTGGCAGAAGCTTGTTTATGGGGTATTCATGGCAAGCCGGAAGCTTAAGCATTACTTTCAGGGACATCCAATCACTATGGTTAGCTCTGCTCCTTTGGGAGACATTATTCAAAACAGAGAAGCCACGGGGCGAGTCGCCAAGTGGGCAATTGAGCTTGGGTCTCATGGGTTGAAGTATGTTCCACGTACTTCAATTAAGTCTCAAGCCCTGGTTAACTTCATCAATGAGTGGACAGAGATGCAGATGCTGGAAGAGAAGCCGGACAACACATATTGGACTATTCATTTTGATGGATCCAGTCAATTGGAAGGCTCGGGGGCTGGAGTCGTGTTAACTTCGCCATGAAGTGATAAATTTTGTTATGTGTTGTGGTTGATGTTTCCATGCACTAACAACGTAGCAGAGTATGAAGCCTTGCTCCATGGTCTTCGAGTGGCAAAGGAGATGAGCTTGAGCCGGGTCAGATGTCTTGGTGACTCAGATTTAGTGGCTCAACAGGTAGCTGGCAAGTGGGATTCCAAAGACCCTCTCATGGCGGCTTATCGCCGAGAGGTCGATGCCGTTGTAGGATATTTTGAAGGTTATCAAGTGGAACACATTGACCGTCGAAAGAATGAAGCAGCTGATGCTTTAAGCCGGCTGGGGTCTCAGCGTAAGCCGGTGCCACCCAACACCTTTTGGGATGTTTTGCATAACCCCTCTGTTAAGTTGCCCACAGAAGAAGATTTAGCTGTTCCTGACCCGGAGGCGCAGTTGGTAGCGGCTCTTCATGTCATCCCAAATTGGACGGTGCCGTTCTTGGCTTACATGACCCGAGGAGAGTTGCCAGTAGATGAGACCCTGGCTCGGCAGATAACCCGGTGATCCAAGTCCATGACGATTTCAGATGGAGAGTTGTTTCATCGCAGTGTTTCCGGAGCGTTTCAACAGTGTGTTTCCCCCGAAGAAGGTCAAGAAATCATTCGTGAGATCCATGAAGGCGACTGCGGTCATCACGCCAGGTCAAAATCTTTAGTGGCCAAAGCGTTTCGTCACGGTTTTTACTGGTTGACGGCTCACGCTGATGCAGAAGATCTGGTCAGTAGATGTGATGGATGTCAAAAATTTGCACGACAAGCGCATGTGCCGGCTCAAGAGCTCCGGATGATTCCAATCACTTGGCCGTTTGCGGTCTGGGGGCTTGACATGGTGGGACCTTTCAAAAGGTCTAAGGATAAGAAGACACATCTCTTGGTGGCAATTGATAAGTTCACCAAATGGGTTGAGGCGGAGCCTGTGAGTAAGTGTGATGCAGCCACGACAGTTCAGTTCATGAAAAAAGTAATCTTTCGTTTCGGTTTTACACACAGTATTATCACAGATAATGGCACTAATCTGTCCTAAGGGGCTATGGAAGAGTTTTGTCAGCGAGAGCACATCCGGCTTGCTGTTTCTTCTGTAGCTCATCCTCAATCCAATGGTCAAGCTGAGAGAGCCAATTAGGAAATTCTGAAAGGGCTAAAACCCTGGCTTATGGTTCCTTTGCAGCGAACGTCGGGTTGTTGGGTAGAGGAATTACCCTCAGTGTTATGGAGCATCAATACTACGCCCAACAGGTCTACGGGTTACACACCCTTCTTCATGGTTTACGGAGCAAAAGCAGTGTTGCCTAGTGACATCCGTCATGACTCGCCCCGTGTGGCAGCTTATGTTGAAGCTAACAATGAAAAAGCCAGACAGGATGCGCTTGACTTGCTGGATGAAGAAAGGGGCTTAGCAGCGGCACAGTCAACAATTTACCAACAAGACCTGCGTCGTTATCACAGCCGCCGGGTGAAGTCCAGGACTTTTCAGGAAGGCGACTTGGTGCTCCAGCTCATCCAGGATCTTTCAGATGCACACAAGTTATCCCCACCTTGGGAGGGACCCTTTGTGGTCAGTAAAAATTTAACCAATGGGTCATATTACCTCACTGACGTCCGAGAGCATGCAAACTCACGTAAGTCGGAAGAGGAGACCCGCCAGCCATGGAACATTGCTCAACTTCGGCCATATTACACCTGAGCCACCGGTTCTCAACATGTACATACGTTCATGTTGTATATACTATGATAAGCAATAAAGTAAGACCATCGGTCTCTTTTCTTTTTCATAGACCATACATCTTTATTATTTCTTACTTACAAATGACTATTAAGGAGCTGATCATATTTGAATCAAGTTTAACCTTTTTGGTCCGGCTTATGATCGTATCCGAATCTAGCTGCAAATCTCAAGGTCACTTGGGGGCTTCCTATTCAAACATAGGTCGTATTCGAACCAAAGAGAACATAGCTGTCGTAACCCTCTTGATCGGCTCAAGGCCAAACTCACTTGGGGGCTTCTTGATCGTATCCGAATCATAGCTTAACCCCTTTTGAGTCCGACTTGGATCATATTCGAATCAGGGTCGTTAAAAACCTCTCAAGGTCATTTGGGGGCTTCCTGTTCAAACATAGGTCGTATTCGAACCAAAGAGAACATAGCTGTCGGTACCCTCTTGATCGGCGCAACGCCAAAGCCACTGGGGGCTATATGATCGTATTCGAACCTTAGCGTAAACCCTTTGGTCCGGTTTACTGATCGTATTCGAATCAGAAACCCCCAGCTTTTTGAATACAAAGTTAAAATTATGTTTATTATCTGTTGCTTGCCTTTTAGCTTTGATTGTTTCAATATTACAAATAAGATAGCCTGGTTTTCTTCACCGGCTCAATTATTGAACAACTCAGTCGCTCGGGTTATTCAAGCCGGTGGCTCAAGGATCCAAAGTTCACCACCCGGATTATTAAACCCGGCGATCTAAGGATCAACAAGGACAAGGAACAGAGTTCAAATATCGCAGAGACAAACATTAAAAGATGCACACATTGACATCTGGAAGCAGATTCACATAGAAGTATTTTATGCACGAGGGCATAAGAAAACATGCGGTGTTTTAGCAACTAAGTTATTACAAGGCTTTATAAGCCTATGAAGATGATCATCGTCCCTCCCTCGCCGGTTCACCACCTTCTATTTGCTAGAAGTTGGATTTTGACCAATCAAAGCCGTTCATGGCGACAAATTCGGCTTCGTCGTCAATCAGGCCGACCGGGTCAATTTCCGGGGCAAAGGTATCTTCTCTCACAGGTGGGATCAGATCTGCTACTTTGTATGAAGGAGTGGCCATCTTCTTATTTTCACTATCAAAACCCGGCTGGTACTTGTCAACATTGGTGTCATCTCCAAGGCTAGTCACCTGAGGCCGGACTTCGCGTACACACGCTATGAAATCATCCTGATCAAACAGAGATCCGTCCTCTTTCGCAGTAGGGTAACCTCTTGCTACGTCCGCCGGGTCTAGGTCTGGCACCCAAGCCTTGGAGCGGCTTAGAGCAATCAAAGCTCTGGCTCGCGCGTAGGAGCGTTTTACTTCTTGGAATCTAGCCGGAAGTATGGACAGCTTCTTCAAGACATCGCTAAGCCGGTTGGGTCCTTGATTTGCAGGAGAGATAGCGGCCAGAGCCCGTTGTGCACCAATATACAATTGTTCAACCAAGGTGTATACTGCTTTCAGTTTAATCAACGGGTCTTGGCTCAGATTTTTACTTCGCGGACCTGCATATTTTTTTTAACAGAGTAAGTTGGCGGATCATATTCTGGTTTGGAAAAAATTAGACGAGAGGTCAAATCAGGCAGCTTACCAAAGATAGCAGTGTCCATCTGAGACACCCGGCCCTTCAAACTGTTCAGCTCTGTTGAAATTTCTTTCAGAGCTGTTTCGGCTGTCTCAGCTCGTCGGGTCAGGAGTGTTTTCTCATTTTCCCAAGCCTTCTCCTTGGTAGCAAAGCTGGTCTTCAAATTTTCCGTTGCAGAAAGGCTCATTTGCAGTTTGGAAGTGGAAGATTTGATTTCAGACTCTTGACTTGCTAGCCGGGTCTTTGTGTCCGACAATTGAGAGTTCAGTTCAGACAAGGCATTCTGTGAAACGTTCAGACAAGTCAGGACTTGGTTTCAAATTCAAATATTCAAATTCAAGATTCAAGTCTCAAAGTACTTTACGAGTAAGCCACTTGACACTTGGTGGCTAATGTATGCCAAATCAAATTTTTACGACTCTACAAACATATTTAAAGTCCCAAGTCCCTTACAAAGTAATAGCACTTGGCACTTGGGGGCTAATGTACGCAGTTTAGCAAGTTTATCAAGGTTACACCGGAGCGTTAAGTACTTGGAAGACGGTCTTAAATTCTAAAGTACCGATTCATTGATGATCAAAATAAACCGGTCCTTGGGGACTATAGGTGAAGTTTTTTGTTTCTATCAATATCAGGCAAAGATTTAGAGGTAAAAGTCTCGGACTATACTTTAAGTCTACAGGTTATTCTGTTTCTCTCATAATCTGAAGACTTGGGGGATGAAGGAATATTAGTAAACCGGAAACAACGTACCTCATACTTCAACTAAAGCTGCTTGACCATCTCGATCTCAGACTCACGACTGGAGTGTACATGACTGAGATAGCCAGATAAGATATCACTGGCATTGAGACGATCATAATTGGCAACATCAAAGTGAACCCTCCGCCTCTCCAATGCTTCTTGCTTTGCTGTGCACTGAGCCAACACCGTTGGGTTCCCCGGCTCAACAAAGCGGCTCCCAGTAATTTGAACATCTTGAACACGTGGAGACGGCGGGTCGGTTGAGCTTGACGGTCCAGCTGTAGAAGGATTCATAGTGGCTTTGTCAAGGGACGGCTCCAGAGGATTTGCTTCATTGACAATAGGCGGGTCTTCTTGGCCATCAGTTAATGGAGAAGGCGGCTTAGCCGGGTCAGATGCTAGTACTGGCGGGTCTTCTGCCGGTTTTGCTGCCTTCGTCTTCTTGGATTTAGCCTGGCCACTAAGAAAAAAAATATATTGCAGGGGAGTCAGCATCAAGATACAATTGATCAACCCGGAAGAAAAGAGGATTTCTGATTACCCAGGAGCAGTCTTGAAAGCCGGAAATTGTGTTTGTGATGAGTCGCCTGAGGAACGAGACACCTCCTTAAAAGGTAAAAGAAAGAGTTAAAAGAAATACAAGGAGCAGGATTCATTAAAACAAGTTAAGGACATTAATAAGTAAACCTCGTTCGGGCGTTTACGAGGGGTCTGTTGAAGGACGACAGCCGGTTCATCTTCAATCTCAACTTCACGGCGGCTTTCATGTTGCTGCTTTTTCAAATGAAAGTGGGGATCCAAGTGAGCTAAGGGGTTAGAAAACCTTACTTTACAGTTCACTCGTCAAACTTTGTGTCTTGGTAAGGGCTCTGAGTCGAAGGAAATGATAGTTACCTCTACTTCCCTGGCCTGACTGGCCCCAGTGTCATCCGGGTAAGGATCAGTGTCAATAAGATTGTTAAAAAGTTGGCCAAGGGAATCAAGGGCTACCTCCAAGTCAGACGTGTCATCAAGTTTCATTAAATCTTCAACAATGGCTTTCTTCTTCTTCTTCTTCGTTCTCCGGGTCGATTTCTTGGTGTTCATGGCAGCAAGTTTCACCTTCTTGGCAGCTTCGTGATCATATTTTACTTTCCAAAAGTCCGAGTTGGCCTACAAAGACAAGAGGAAGGATCAGTGATAAACAATACGGCTGGACAAAATACAAAGGAAAAAAGATCAGAATGTCCTTACTTCTGGTACCGGGTTAAATTTACAGAAGGGATTTAACCCAACAACACTGCAATCTTCATACTTCGCATTTACCAGAACATTGGACATTGCGAAAACGTCCTCCTCGGTTAGTTGAACCGGGGTATGACGGAGAGAGTCGTCCAGGTCTCCACCATATTCATACATCAACTTTGAACGACGGCTTAATGGAATAATCCGCCAGGAGATCCAGTAGCGGGTTAGATCGACTCCGGTTAAACCATTCACCAACAAACCGTTGATTCTTCTGATAGATGGAAGCAACTTCTTGCATTCAGCAACGGTAAGTTTATCTGGCAGGGCGAACTTGGTGTCAAGACGATCGAGGCGGTAACCCGGCAGCGGCTTCTCATTGGCGGGTGAGATGTCCTGACAGTAAAACCAAGTTTGGTTCCAGTCCTTTGGGTGACTTGGTAAAACTATGAGAGGGAAAACCGCACCCTGCCGGCGCTGAATTGAGATGCCTCCAAGTTCTAAGCTAAGGCCATTGGTGCACTCATTCTGTTGGTTCAGATAGAAGTACTCTCTAAATAGTTCCACAGTTGGCTCTTTCTGAAGATATACCTCACAGAGCACTTGGAAGTTACAGATGTTGGATATGGAATTGGTCCCAATATCCTGAGGATGGAGTTTGAAAAAGTGAAGAACTTCTCTGAAAAATTTTGAGCCGGGCGGTGAGAAGCCCCGGTTCATGTGATTAGTAGATACGATCACTTCGCCGTCTTTTGGATTGGGTCGTTCTTCTTCCAGGTCAGGAGCACGATAGGACATGATGTTTCTTGAGGGCGGAAATCCAATGAGGAAGAACTCTTTCAGACGCTCCTCAGTTATGGTTGAGGGGACCCAATTGCAGATAGTGGGTGTCTTTGATGGCATGATGTGCAAGGGACTGGAAAAGGAAAAAAACATGCCGGTTCAATTTATGGCAAAAGGTTGAAGTTATAAAACAAGTAACGGTGGCTTAAACTAAGGCTAATGACATATAAGGAAAAGAAAGCGGGAGTCGTAAGCCGCCATGACTACAGACTTTCTCAGAAAGCAGATTCAGCTAAGTGTTGGCATAAACAAGTTTCACCAAGCTATCATCATTATTTTGGATCAAATGGTTGTCCCAAAAATAAAATATTCTAGACCTAGAACTCCAGTACAGATGAGTTTATCAGCTAACAAAGCATCTATACAGGAGAAAGAGATCTACCGCTATCAAAAATGAATGCCAAATAGCTACCGCGGCAGTTCTACACTATCGGACGATCATGAAAGAGCATCGGAGGAGAAGTCTACCAAGAGTCTGTGACGAACACCGACGAACACCGACGAACTCGAGAAGCCATAATGCAGATCTAAGGCAGAGAAGGAAAGGGACTTACAGATGTAGGGCTACTGCAGAGGTTCGTCGCGTTTCTCTGGTCAAATTAGTTCGATGCAGCGGCCTGAGGTGAAGAAGACGAGGAGATCTGCGGTGGCGGCGGCGGCAGAGCTCGAGCGGCAGCAAACGGTGAGAGGAGGAAGACGACCGAAGGAGGAGAATGAAAAAGACCTAAGTTGTACCTATTTATAAGGGAGTGCACGAACAGGCGGGCACAAGAATCAAGGAGACCCGAATAATGATTATCCAACTAAACGGACGCCTCCATTCTCGAAAGGCACTAAAAAATGAAAGATCCGTTGGAAGATGACATGATGAAAGTTTTTTGTGTTTTCAGAAGATGATGTCACGGCGGGTTACAGAAGCTTTCAGACAAAGGATGGATTCCACCTAAGTATTGAAGATTGACAAAGAACAAAGTTCAAAGTCAACCTGGGGCCTAATGTTGGGGATGTTACTACCAGTATGACCCGCCCAGGAGGGGCCGGGTCAGCCCTAATGGCGGGTTACATAAGAAGCCCAATAAACATTCAAGATGATAGTTTACTAAATGTATAGAAGGCCCAAAGGCCTGGGCCGGCTTAAGGCCTGATACTGTAAACCGCCGGAAAGACTTGTAAAGAAAGGCATGCAAAGGAAGTCATCGAGCCGGACACGATTATGAGCCGGCCAGGACTCTATAGGCCACCAGGCGTCAACCCGTGTATATAAGGGGATGACCCGGTGGCGGTTTAGGGAGAGAGACAACCAAGTCAATAACCAAGCCAGCGAGTTAAGCCTCTTGGAGAGCGAAACTTCAGCAATACTAATCCCAACTAGACGTAGGCTTTTACCTTCATCGTAAGGGGCCGAACTAGTATTAAAACTCTCTCATGTGTCCTTTGTCCCGATCAACCCCTTTAAGCTTCCTAGTGCGATGGCCCTATGACTAAGTCCTTTCTCTAGGACATCTGCCGCGTCAACTCCATGACACTATCAAAACGTTTATTCCAACTCCGAGATGCTTGCACCAGTCCATAAATGGATCGCTGGAGCTTGTACACTTTGTTAGCATCCTTTGGATCGGTAAAACCTTCAGGTTGCATCATATACAACTCTTCTTCTAGAAATCCATTCAGGAATGCAGTCTTTACATCCATTTGCCAAATTTCATAATCATAAAGTGCAACAATTGCTAACATGATTCAGACGGACTTAAGCATCGCTACGGGTGAGAATGTCTCATCGTAGTCAACTCCTTGAACTTGTCGAAAACCTTCCGCAACAAGTCGAGCTTTGTAGACAGTAACTTTACCGTCAGCGTGAATCTTCTTCTTTTAGATCCATTTATTCTCGATGGCTTGCCGATCATCAGGCGAGTCAACCTAAGTCCATACTTTGTTCTCATACATGGATCCCATCTCAGATTTCATGGCCTCAAGCCATTTCGTGGATTCTGGGCTCATCATCGCTTCCTCATAGTTCGTAGGTTCGTTATGGTCAAGTAACATGACTTCGAGAACAGGATTACCATACCACTCTGGTGCGGATCTTACTCTGGTTGACCTACGAGGTTCGGTAGGAACTTGATCTGAAGTTACATGATCATCATCATTAGCTTCCTCACTAATTGGCGTCGGAGTCACTGGAACTGATTTCAGTGATGAACTACTTTCCAATAAGGGAGCAAGTACAATTACCTCATCAAGTTCTACTTTCCTCCCACTCACTTCTTTCGAGAGAAACTCCTTCTCTAGAAATGATACATTCTTAGGAACGAATATCTTGCCTTCAGATCTGTGATAGAAGGTTTACCCAATAGTTTCCTTTGGGTATCCTATGAAGACACATTTCTCTGATTTGGGTTAGAGCTTATTAGGTTGAAGCTTCTTCTCATAAGCATCGCAGCCCCAAACTTTAAGAAACGACAACTTAGGTTTCTTGCCAAACCACAGTCCATAAGTTATCGTCTCAACGGATTTAGATGGTGCCCTATTTAACGTGAATGCAACTATCTCTAAAGCATAACCCCAAAACGATAGCGGCAAATCAGTGAGTGACATCATAGATCGCACCATATCTAATAAAGTGCGGTTACGAAATTCGGACACACCATTACGTTGTGGTGTTCCAGGTGGTGTGAGTTGCGAAACTATTCCACATTGTTTCAAATGAAGTCCAAACTCAAATATTCTCCTCCACGATCAGATCGTAGAAACTTTATTTTCTTGTTACGATGATTTTCCACTTCACTCTGAAATTCTTTGAACTTTTCAAATGTTTCAGACTTATGTTTCATTAAGTAGATATACCCATATCTGCTCAAATCATCTGTCAAGGTGAGAAAATAACGATATCCGCCGCGAGCCTCAATGTTCTTTGGACAACATACATCAGTGCATATGATTTCCAATAACTCTGTTGCTCGCTCCATTGTTCCAGAGAACGGTGTTTTAGTCATCTTTCCCATGAGGCATGGTTCGCAAGTACCAAGTGATTTATAGTCAAGTGATTCCAGAAGTCCATCAGAATGGAGTTTCTTCATGCGCTTTACACCAATATGACCCAAAAGGCAGTGACACAAATAAGTTTCACTATCATTATCAACTCTGCATCTTTTGGCTTCAATACTATGAACATGTGTATCACTACTATCAAGATTTAGTAAAAATAGACCACTCATCAAGGGTGCATGACCATAAAAGATATTACTCATATAAATAGAACAACCATTATTCTCTGATTTAAATGAATAACCGTCTCACATCAAACAAGATCCAGATATAATGTTCATGCTCAACGCTGGCACCAAATAACAATTATTTAGGTCTAAAACTAATCCCGAAGGTAGATGTAGAGGTAGCGTGCCGACGGCGATCACATCGACTTTGGAACCATTTCCCACACGCATCGTTACCTCGTCCTTAGCCAATCTTCGCTTAATCCATAGCCCCTGTTTCCAGTTGCAAATGTTAGCAACTGAACCAGTATCAAATACCCAGGCACTACTGCGAGCATTAGTAAGGTACACATCAATAACATGTATATCAAATATACTTTTCACTTTGCCATCCTTCTTCTCCAGCAAATACTTGGGCAGTTCCGCTTCCAGTGACCAGTCCCTTTGCAGTAAAACACTCAGTCTCAGGTTTAGGTCCAGACTTGGGTTTCTTCACTTGAGCAGCAACTGGCTTGCTGTTCTTCTTGAAGTTACCCTTCTTCCCTTTACCATTTTTATTGAAACTGGTGGTCTTATTGACCATCAACACTTGATGCTCTTTCTTGATTTCTACCTCCGCAGCCTTTAGCATTGCGAAGAGCTCAGGAATCGTCTTATCCATCCCTTGCATATTATAGTTCATCACGAAGCTCTTGTAGCTTGGTGGCAGTGATTGAAGAACTCTATCAATGACACTAAAATCAGGAAGATTAACTTCCCAGTTGAGTCAAGTGGTTGTGGTACTGAAAGTGCGTTATATCGACTAGAGGGGGGGGGTGAATAGGCGATTTTTATGAAAGTCTTCAAAACGTGGAAGTTTCGAAGACAAACGATAGAAATAAACCTATTACCATGCAGCGGAAGGTAGACGACACTAGGTAAACCATAGTCAAGTATTCAATGAAGTGAAAGCACAATGACTAATAGCAGCTAGGTAGTAAGGATCAGGTAGGAAGATATTATGAAGCCAAACAGAACACGCAGTTACTCAGTGAAGACAAAAGATAGTGCAATCATACAATGACTTCACAAGGACCAACAGTAAGTAAAGGGAAGGGAAGGATGAAACCAGTGACTCATTGAAGACAATGATTTGTTGGACCAGTTCCAGTTGCTGTGACAACTGTACGTCTGGTTAGGGAGGCTAGGTATTTAAACCTGAGGACACACAGTCCCGGACACCTAGTCCTGAACACGCAGCTCAGGACACCCAGTCCTCACCGTATTCCCCTTGAGCTAAGGTCACATAGACCTCGCCCAATCACTCTGGTAAGTCTTCAAGGTAGAGTCCCAAACCTTCACAGACTTCGTTCACCGGCGATCCACAATGTCTCTTGGACGCTCAGAACGCGACGCCTAACCGGCTGGAGGATTCACAGTCCTCAAGTGTAATAAGTCTTCAGATCACACAGACAAGAAGACTTAAGTGATGCCTAACACTCTTAGGCTCTGGGTGGTTAGGGCTTTATCCTCGCAAGGAATTCTCTCTCAAAGTCTTCAAGGTGGGTTGCTCTCAAACGACAAAAGCCGTACACTAACTCTGAGCAGCCAACCGTTTATGGTTGTAGGGGGTGGGCTATTTATAGCCACTAGGCAACCCAACCTGATTTGTCTAAAATGACCCTGGGTCACTAAGGAACTGACACGTGTTCCAACGGTCAGATTTCAAACTCACACGGCAACTTTACTTGGGCTACAAGAAAAGCTGACTTGTCCGACTCTGGACAAGATTCACTCTCATAGTCTTCACTCGAAGACATAGGTTTTGGTTAAGCATCACTTCAGTCATTCTGACTGGTTCTCTTGGACCCCACTTAATAGTACGGTGGTTCCTATGACTCAACAAAGAAGAAAAAGAACTACGAAGGATCTAAGTCTTCGAGCTCCATATGCTTCATGCGATGTCTTCTCTTGTCATAGTCTTCAATGTGAATATCTTCATATACCACCTTTGACATCAATGTCTTCATACATTTTTAGGGGTCATCTCTGGTAGGAAAACCGAATCAATGAGGGACTTCTACCTGTGTTGTCCTGCAATTCTCACAAACACATTAGTCCCTCAACTAAGTTTGTCGTCAATACTCCAAAACCAACTAGGGGTGGCACTAGATGCACTTACAATCTCCCCCTTTTTGGTGATTGATGACAAACTAGTTGAAGGTTTCAACGGGGAATATAATATGTGAAATTGTAAGAGGATAGGGAATTGTCTTCATAAGCTGTGAGGGCTCCCCCTGAAGATGTGCATATAAGTAATTTGCTTTTGGAATGCAAATGCACATGGCAGGTTGTGCTTGTGGAGATCCTCTTCAACTTATGATGACAATCCATTATGCATGAGAAGGTATGTGAAAATAATGGCATGCATAATGGAAAATGGACGTCTGCAAGATGATCTAAGTGCGTAATTTATCATCGCACATGCGGAATTTATCGTCGCATCACGAAGTAGCAAATAAGTAGCAGACGACCATCGAGTTTAAGTGTTACAACTCAAAGAACCAAATGTATCAAAATGAGAGTTGTAAACACGAAGCAAAATATAAAGCAACCGCCCATATGGACCCGCTTGAAGACTATCAAACTCATATGCTTCTCCCCCTTTTGTCAGTAAGGACCAAAAAGGTTTGAAGACATAGAGCATCTACTCGTTCCCATGAAGAGTAGGTGAAGCAGCAGGGTGGTCGGTGGTGTTCGGCGGTGCAGAAGAACTTGGAGCACTGTCGAAGCGTGCTGAAGGAGGTGGTGGTGAAGTAGCATCGTCTTCATCCTCGATCACTCTGGCATTCACAGTTGCAGCAGAGGAAGAGAACTCAGAGTCTTCAAGACATGGAGTTCGTCGCAGCACTGCCCTTCAAGGAGGTGTGGAGTCAAACTTGAAGCGTTCAGAGAAGCCATCATCTTGAAGATCATCTTCAGAGCACATCAGCGTCAGCCCTTTCCATGTGCGTCGAGAGGTTTCATGGGCAACAAAGGCATTCTTGGTGGCAAGATTGCGAATGCGGTTGACATCCACCAAGAGGCTTTGCATTTGGCGCTTCAGCCAGTCATGATTCCTATCCCGTTTCTGATGAAGAGCCACCAGAAGTTCTCGGTCATTGAGAACACGAGTGCGCTTCTTGGGTCGTTGGGCAATTGTGCTATCGGTGGCTTCAGTAAGGGCAGGATGTGGTGCACGTGTAGTTCCAGCCAAAGGATACACACGAGTGACAGCTTCAACTCCTTCAATGTTCTGAGAAAAACTTTGATGCTCCGCATTCTGAAGACTTAGAGGTTCCTTGGCAGGCTCAGGATAAATGGCTTCAACAGACATATCCACATCAGGCAGAAAGATCTGATGATTGCGAGCAGATGGCTGATATGAGATAGTGGAGTGGAGTTTTATCAGCCGCATTATCCATGGAGCATAGAAATTCAAGCCAAAGAGATCAGAGCCTGATGCAGCAAGTTGGCGGATGAAGAAGTCCTGTGCATTGAATCATTTTCCATGAAGAATATAGAAGACCAAAGTCTTCATTGCACCTTCCAGCTTGGCATGTGGAGAATGTCCTTTTATGGGCCAAAGAGTTCGCCTTATGATGTGATAAATAGTCCTTGGCAGATACTCAAGGTCTTCAACGAAGAACTCCTTGGGATATGCAACATCTTGGGGCAATGGCTTCATCATACTGAGCATCTGACTCATGTTAGGTTCAGGCTTCTGAAAGATGCTCTCCACAACTTCACTGTGAAGTTGACAACCAGATTCGTAGAGATCGCCAAGAGTGGGTAGACCAGTGAGCTCAATGATATCAAAGGCTTTGGCTTCGTGATGAACATTTCCTGTCATCCACTCCAGGACCCAAGTCTTCGGATCTCTGTTGTACCCACGGATGTGAAGTGTGGCATAGAATTGGAGCAGCAACTCTTCATTCCAATGCTCTTGGTCGGTAACGAACGACAGCAATCCAACCTCTTTGAAGCAATCCAGAGCTTCTTCCAGACAGGGCAGACCATCTATTGCTTCAATGCCAAGACATTTATGTGGGAATATGCGACCTTGATTGTATAGAATGCAGGAGTAATAGCTTCGCTGCGGATAGCTCCAGAACCGATCAGATGATATTCTTTCCCTTGAGTAGGGGTTCCTGGAGCTATTGAAGAAAGTGTCGTCTGCTTTGAAACCATTGACATTGAAGGATCCAGGTGCTGATGCAGGACCTGGAAACCTGGGCAATCTTGGGATTGGCTTCTGTACCTGAGGCCTGTGCTCAACATGATAGTCAAACTGAAGACCAGCAGTAGGAGCAGGAACAGAGGCAGTAGGATCAGTGGCTTCACTGACTTCTGGTGCTTGGGTTGGTGAAGGCTCCACATTGGCTTCAGTCATGACAGCGTCAGTGGCGTCAGTGGCAGCCTTAAGATTCTCAACCTCCACTTGATGAGCTGGAGGGTCGGTCACAGTCACGTTCTCCTCGAGAACAGCTTCTTCGTGAGACGGGGGTGTAGCAGCGCTTGGGGTTTCTTCTTCATCGGCTGATGCAGCCGGAATGTCTTCAGCATCTTTAGCTTCAGACTCATAGA
Source organism: Triticum urartu (assembly GCF_003073215.2). Lineage (NCBI taxonomy): Eukaryota > Viridiplantae > Streptophyta > Magnoliopsida > Poales > Poaceae > Triticum > Triticum urartu. The sequence goes on from NC_053023.1 coordinate 197,665,195, forward strand.
CTGGAGGCCTTGGTCCTTTGCGAAGCCTGCGTAACGCTGGCGACGCCTGTGGAGTTGGAGTTGGAGTTGGCTGGGCCTCAAAGTCATCTTCGTCTTGTGCTTGTGGGCGATCAGCCCATGATGCATCCTGAGCAATTGGCGTCAGAGGACGACCAATGCCGATGAGTTCGCTGTGCGTTAGCACAGGCGATGATACCTGTTGGTGCTCGAGCTGAGGAAGAACTGCATCATCTTCAACATGATCATGATGACCAATGTCTTCAGCAGCGGTGGGATCAGCTGCCGGAAAGTCTTCAGCTTCATGAGCCTCTGTGAAAGCAGGCTCATGGACAGTCAGTTGGCGCTCTTGATGTTCAGCGTCAGGGCAAACCATGGAGATGGGTTCAACAATTAAGGGCTCTGTGGGAGCAACCCGTTCCTTCTTGGTCTTCCGCTTCTTCTTGGAGGGAGCAGCATTAGAGGCTTCAGGATATTTTCTCTTTCTGGCTTTAGCCTCAGCAGTCCTCGTCTTCTTCAGTTCTGAAGCGGTAGACCTTGGTGCGTCGGGTTCGGCCACAATGGGCTTCTTCTTCTTCTTAGTAGCCATCCTGGGATCAATGCCCGGACGCCCAAGGGCCTTGCGCTTCTCAGCCTCGTTGTAGCCTTGCACACACTTGTCAGCCATGCTCTTCATGCGCTTATGAGAACCCTGAGCTTCTGCATGTTTCTTGAGAAAAGCTTCCTTGAGCTCGTGCAGCATAATCTTGAAGTTCTTCACCTCTTGCACGCTGAGCTTGGCCATATGCTTCTTGAACTGAGTTTTCTCAAAGTCAATCTTCTGCTTCAGTTCAACAATGCACTGGGCGACAGCTAACTCTGAAGCAATGGCGCCATGGAAGGCGACACTGAGGCCAATTGGAAGTTGCAGATCGTCGAAGCTGAGGTTGGGCGTGTCAAACCACTCATCAATGAAGTTGTGGATGATTGCCACGTCGAAGAGAGGCAAATCATTGAAGATTTCTGCTTCTTCTTTGCTCTTGATCAGTTGCTCAAGAGCATCATCTGCCAGATCTTCATCACTGGACAGATCAATGGCATCATTGCGCAGAATGGCAGCAGCAGTCAGTTCTTGGCTGGTGTGTGGCAGAGGCATCTTGACTCTCTGGGCTTGGAGATGCATGACAGATCTTCAGACTGCACACTGTCTTCAGGAGGTGCAGTAGCCAGAGGCTTCGCCCGTGAAATTTTCGGTGGAGCAGCTGATTTTGAAGCCTTAGCCTTCTTTGGCTTCTGTGGCTTTGGAGTAGGGGCTGGGGCTTCATCAGTGTCAGCATCATCATCAGAATGATCCACTTTGGCACCTAGAACAGAAATGTGAGTAATGAGGCCATCCAGGTTGTAGAACGGACCGATGACATTGGATTCTGCATCACGTGTGCCGTCAGCACAGGGAGCAGAGGGACCAGGGTTGAAGTCTAGTCCCAAAGACTTCTTGTTCTGCTTCGCTGAGTTCTTGGCAAACTGGAAGTTTTGCTTGAACAGATTGTCATCACAACACCATAGTAGTGACAATGGGTGTGCATCTGCAGGCTGTGGTCCACGGACCATGCAGGGATAGAAGCCTTGTTCAATGGCTTCATCTTTGGACTTGGGTTGAAGATTTTTGTATAGGATGTCTCCCCAAGGTCGCTTGATGGCATTTTTCTCAGCATATTCCTGGGTCACAAACCGGTATTTGAACCATTGTTCTGCCCAATATCTTCGAATCCATTGGATTCGGGTCTTACGCTGATTGTAATCCTCTTCAGGATCTGTCTTGTAAAGCTCTGAGAGGTCATCAGGCAAATCTCTTAATGTTCCCCCACGACGCTGTCTGCCTCCCTTACTTGCAGATTTCTCTGTAGCCATGAACTTTAAACTGAATGGCTTCAACACGTTCAATGGCTTCAGATGCTTTCGCTTGCTGGACAAACAGGAACTGGCTTCGGGAGAATTTATATGATGCTGTAAGAATTCTGCAAATGAATGCAGACTATGAGAACCAAGGGATTCTCCCACGGACATGTACCTGTGACAGCATTAAGGTGCGAGGGAAGGGGAAGAGGTCATATGCATTCTCAGAAGATTTTGAAGATAAATCAGTTTAGAAGACATTGACCTCATCGTGCGATGACATTCACTCATAGATAAGGAGTTGGTTCCAGATTTGTACGAATCCATGGATCAGTACAAGTGAGGAATCTAACTACTTTGTGAAGTACAAGTGAATATACTAGGCATATTATGAGATGCAGTATGAAAGAGATCCAACTTGTGTGAATAGAAACTGCTTGTGGTAGAAAGTGACGAAGCTATAGGATCAAAGGGGCCGTAAAAAGGAAGTTTTATTTACCACACAAGGAACTACTAGACGGAGTGGAAGAGGAGGCCGAGCAGTTCGATCGTCCGTGCCCTAACTTGGCGACGGAAGACACCTATGGTGATGGCGGAGAGGACAATGTCCGCGGTCGGCGTGAAGACGGCGTCGGAGAGGTTGCGCCAGCGAAGCGCTTCGTCGCCGGCATCGTCGAGAGCTAGCGGTGGCGCTAGGGTTCGTGCGAGAGTGGAAGAAGAGATAATGATTGTGGTGAGGCGTGTATTTATAGGGACAGGGGCGGCACAGCGTTATTACACAGGTGCCCATGGCGATTCACATCTGAGGAACACGTGGTCATCATGCAGCATATCGGAGGTTGTTCCACGTCCCACGCACGCTTGGATTGTCGGGTGGTCATTCCCACTTCTCCGGGTTTCAGGTGAAGGAATGAGCATTGAAAACAGACTTAATGTTTGTCTCTGTATCTTCTGCTGACAAGGACGCAGAGAAGACATTCGACAGTTTCAATAGAATGCATATGATTTGGAGAGATAGAGTTTGAGATAGAAAGCATAGAGAGGTTTAGGGTCCGATCACATTCACTTAGTTCAAAAGATTCAATCAAGAAGACATAGCTATAAGTGAATGCTGTAGAGGACAGAACACTAGTATATTTATATATAATCAACATAGTGAAGATAATCATGAAGACATATTGAAGTTGACGACCAACATACAAGTGATCGTCCCAGAAAAGGACATGTGCCTGATGTAGACTTGCGATCCACCTTGTCACCAGCATAATCAGCATCCGAGAATCCAACCAGATCAAACTCTGAGCCCTTTGGATACCATAATCCTAGAGTTGGGGTGTGAGCCAAATATCGAAGAATTCGCTCCACAGCTAAGTGATGCGACTCCTTTGGTGCCGCTTGGAATCGAGCACACATGCAAACACTAAGCATAATATCTGGCCTAGATGCACATAGATAAAGTAAAGAACCAATCATGGAGCGGTATACCTTTTGATCGAACTCTTTACCATTGTCGTCGGGACCCAGATGATGTTTGGCTGGCATTGGTGTCGTGAAGCCTTTGCAGTCTTGCATACCGAACTTCTTCAGGCAATCTTTGAGATACTTCTCTTGAGATATGGAAGTATGTTATGATGATTTGCATAGGCCAGCATTATGCGTATGGCTTCAAGTCGAGCCACAGGAGCAAATGTTTCATCGAAGTCAATGCCTTCCACTTGAGTATATCCTTGAGCAAAGAGACGAGCTTTGTTTCTGACAACTTGACCATGCTCATCTTGCTTGTTGCGGTATATCCATTTGGTGCCAATTATGTTGTGCTTCCGAGGATCAGGACACTTAACCAGTTCCCATACATTATTCAGCTCAAACTGTTGAAGCTCTTCTTGCATAGCTTGAATCCATTCAGGTTGCATGAAGGCTTCTTCAACTTTCTTGGGTTCTGTTATTGAGACGAATGCAAAGTGCCCATAGAAATTTGCCAGCTGAGTAGCCCTTGAATGAGTAAGCGGACGAGGTGCATTGATGCTATCAATTATTCTCTCAATCTGCACTTCATTGGCAACACGAGGATGTACATGGCGAAGATTTTGCTCTTGCTGATCATTGTCATTGTTAGTGGGATTGTCTTCAGGCTGAGCATTGTCTTCAGGTTGATCAGGTGCGGTGATGATAAGTTCCTCTTCAGGTTGAGCTTCAGAGGGTATGATTTCTCCAGTTCCCATTGGCTTGATTGATTCGCTGGATGGAACTTCATTTAGCACATTTGGCAGGTGCTCTCTTTGTGAACCATTAGTCTCATCAAATCGCACATCCACTGTTTCAACCACTTTATAATGAAAGAGATTGAAGACTCTGTAGGAGTGCGAATCCTTTCCATATCCAAGCATAAAACCCTCATGTGCTTTTGGTGCAAATTTTTAAGTGTGATGTGGATCCTTGATCCAGCACCTGGCGCCAAATACTCTGAAGTAACTGACATTTGGCTTCTTGCCAGTAAGGAGCTCATAAGATGTCTTGTTCAGAAGCTTGTGAAGATAAACACGATTGATTGTATGGCATGCAGTATCAATGGCTTCAGGCCAGAATTTTCTTGGAGTCTGGTATTCATCAAGCATCGTTCGGGCCATCTCAATGAGTGTTCTATTCTTGCGTTCGACGATGCCATTCTGCTGTGGCGTGTACGGAGCTGAGAATTCATGTGTGATGCCCAAAGTATCAAGATATGTATCAAGGCCAGTGTTCTTGAATTCAGTGCCATTGTCACTTTTGATGTGCTTTATCTTGGCGCCATAGTTGTTCATTGCTCGATTGGCGAAGCGTCTGAAGACATCCTGCACTTCAGTCTTGTAGAGGATTATGTGCACCCAAGTATATCTAGAATAATCATCAACAATGACAAAGCCATAGAGACAAGCAGTAGTAGTAAGAGTTGAGTAATGAGTGGGACCGAAAAGATCCATGTGGAGTAGTTCAAAGGGTTGAGTAGTAGTCATGATTGTCTTCGAGGGATGTTTGGCCCTCGTCATCTTTCCTGCTTTACAGGCACCGCATAAGTGATCTTTCTTGAACTTGACGCCCTCGATGCCTATGACATGCTTCTTCTTTGCAAGGGTGTGGAGGTTCCTCATGCCAGCATGCCCTAGCCTCCGATGCCAGAGCCAGCATTCTGAAGCTTTTGCTAGAAGACATACGACAAGCTGTGGTCCTGCTGAGAAATCTACCACGTACACATCATCTTTCTGATACCCTTCAAACACTAGAGACTTGTCAGATTCCATTAGTACAAGGCAACGATATTTTCCAAATATTACGATCATGTTCAAATCGCAAAGCATTGAGACAGACATTAAGTTGAAGCCAAGGGATTCAACAAGCATGACTTTATCCATGTGTTGATCCTTTGAGATTGCAACTCTACCTAGACCCAATACCTTACTTTTACCAGTGTCAGGAAATGTGATGTGACTCTTGTCAGATGGATGTAAGGTTGAGTCCATAAGAAGGCTTCTTTTGCCAGTCATGTGATTGGTACACCCACTATCAATAATCCATTCTGAAGACGCTGGTGTCGTACCCTACAGTGCAGTTAGGGGGATAGGCTTCACGAAGAGAATTGTGAAGCAAAAACATTTGACGAACCAGTGGGTTATGAAAGCTTAGATCCAGATTAGGACTAATAGGGAGAGTAGCAAGCGATTCAGGAATGTAGTACATAGTAAGACCATTCGGGCATTTGATCTTGCGCCCTACAAGATGTTTAAGGTCCCCAGCAATAGCGTCAGACGATTTTGGTTTTCTGCTGGAGACCTTTCCCTGCAAAAGAGAGTTAAGCTTTCTTAGCCACCCACATCTTCAAGGGTGGCTTAGAAGCAATAAGTCTAAGTGCAGCGTCTGAGAACTTTGGCTTTGGAGCCCTAGCAAAAAGTCTTGCAGGCGGACAATAGTACTCATAAGAATAAGCAGAATAGTTCTTGGTCTTATGAACATGGCGGTTCGATGAACCGCGCTCATATTCATAGGCCTGAGTATGGTTTCCCTGCAAAATATTTGTGTTAGTGCGACTCAGGTGAGTCCTCTGTCTGTATGAAACCTTTGGACCGTATGAAGCCCGTGGTCTGGGGTTTGTCTTCTTCACCTATGGTGTCATGATGACATTCATAGGAAGATTTTCCAAACACTTTTTCGGCACCCAGATCTTCTTCATAGGCGGCCCATTCCTGCAGTTAGTGACAATATACCTAGCAAACACTTCACCATTCTGATTCTTAAACAGTTTATAGTTTGCATCAAAGGATTCATCAATGACAATGGGGTTAGCACAAGTGAAGCCAGATAGATTGGATGGATCTCCTGAAGGTTCCTTTGCAGCAACCCATGTGGTTTTGGGGTACTGCTCAGGTTTCCAGTAAGAGCCATCAGCATTCATTTTCCTTACGAACCCAACACCCTCTTTCCTCGGGTTTCGGTTCAGAATCTGCCTTTTGAGGACATCACATAGTGTCTGATGCCCTTTAAGACTTTTGTACATCCCTGTTTCAAGCAATGTCTTCAACCTAGCATTCTCATCAGCAATAGCAGTGGTATCCTCAGTAGAGGGGTTAGTTCCCACATCAATAGTTGAAGATATTGCAACAGTAGCAGCAGTAGAACATTCAGCAACAGAAGTAGCATTATCACGCTCAATGCATTTAAGACATGGTGGTTCAAATCCTTCCTGAGCGGAACTGATCTGTTCGGTGCGAAGTGACTCATTTTCCTTTTGAAGATCTTCATGAGCCGCTCTCAATTTCTCAAGATCTTGCTTCCTTTGAAGATAATCATAGGAAATCTTTTCGTGAGTTGTTGAGAGCGTTTCATGACGACTTTCAAGTTCCTCATACTTAACGTGAATATTTTTTATGTCTTCAATTAAGGACTCGGATCGAGTCATTTCAGCGCCTAACAGATCATCGCTTTTGTCTAACAGTTTTTGAATATGTTCCATAGCTTTCTGTTGTTCAGTTGCAATTTTAGCAAGTGTTTTGTAGCTGGGTCTTGAACCACAATCAGAGTCATCTTCACTAGATGTTTGATAGTGAGTAGTGCGTGTGTTTACCTTGGCACCGCGTGCCATGAAGCAATAGGTAGGAGCGGAGTAGTCCTTGTCATTTGCATCGGTGTCGGTGATGAAGTCATTGTCTTCAGTGTTGAAGATGGACTTGGCAACGTATGCTGTAGCCAGAATTGCAACGCCAGAATCGGACTCCTCCTCAGACTCCACCTCCGCCTCCTCAGAAGCGGACTCCTCCTCTGAATCCATTTCCTTGCCAACAAACGCACGTGCCTTGCCAGATGAGCTCTTCTTGTGTGATGAAGACTTTGAGGAAGACTGGGAAGAAGACTTTGAGTATTTCTTCTTCTTCTTGTCGTCAGAGTCATATTCCTTGCTCTTCTTCTTCTTTTTGTTCTCATTGTCCCACTGCGGACACTCAGAGATGAAGTGGCCAGTTTTCTTGCACTTGTGGCATGTTTTCTTCTTGTAGTCATGAGCAGAAGCTTCATCATTCCTTGAGGTTGATCGTGAAGACTTTCTGAAGCCTTTCTTCTTGGTGAATTTTTGGAACTTCTTCACAAGCATAGCAAGTTCCTTTCCAATGTCTTCAGGGTCATCAGAACTGTTGTCAGATTCTTCTTCAGATGAGGAGATAGCTTTTGCCTTCAAGGCATGAGTTCGCCCATAGTTTGGACCATAGATATCTCTTTTCTTAGAAAGCTGAAACTCATGTGTGTTGAGCCTCTCAAGTATGTCGGACGGATCGAGTGTCTTGAAATCAGGACGTTGTTGAATCATCGGGGCTAGGGTGTCAAATGAACTGTCAAGTGATCTCAGTAGTGTCTTGACGACTTCATGCTTGGTGATCTCAGTAGCGCCGAGGGCTTGAAGCTCATTTGTGATGTCAGTGAGTCGATCAAACGTGAGCTGGACATTCTCATTGTCATTTCGCTTGAAGCGGTTGTGAAGGACACTGATTCTCTGATCTCTCTGGGTTGAGACGCCTTCGTTGACCTTGGAGAGCCAGTCCCAGACTAGCTTAGATGTTTCCAAAGCACTCACACGGCCATACTGTCCTTTGGTCAGATGACCACATATGATATTCTTAGCAGTAGAGTCCAGTTGAATGAATTTCTTGACATCAGCAGCAGTGACACCTTCTCCAGCCTTGGGAACGCCGTTCTTGACGACATACCATAGGTCGACGTCAATGGCTTCAAGATGCATGCGCATCTTATTCTTCTAGTAGGGATATTCAGTTCCATCGAAGACGAGGCACGCAGCGGAGACTTTAATTATCCCTGCAATCGACATAGCTAAAACTCCAGGTGGTTAAACCGAATCACACAGAACAAGGGAGTACCTTGCTCTGATACCAACTGAAAGTGCATTATATCGACTAGAGGGGGGTGAATAGGCGATTTTTATGAAAGTCTTCAAAACGTGGAAGTTTCGAAGACAAACGATAGAAATAAACCTATTACCATGCAGCGGAAGGTAGACTACACTAGGTAAACCATAGTCAAGTATTCAATGAAGTGAAAGCATAATGACTAATAGCAGCTAGGTAGTAAGGATCAGGTAGGAAGATATTATGAAGCCAAACAGAACACACAGTTACTCAGTGAAGACAAAAGATAGTGCAATCATACAATTACTTCACAAGGACCAACAGTAAGTAAAGGGAAGGGAAGGATGAAACCAGTGACTCGTTGAAGATAATGATTTGTTGGACCAGTTCTAGTTGCTGTGACAACTGTACGTCTAGTTAGGGCGGCTAGGTATTTAAACCTGAGGACACACAGTCCCGGACACCCAGTCCTGAACACGCAGCTCAGGACACCCAGTCCTCACCGTATTCCCCTTGAGCTAAGGTCACACAGACCTCGCCCAATCACTCTGGTAATTCTTCAAGGTAGAGTCCCAAACCTTCACAGACTTCGTTCACCGGCGATCCACAATGTCTCTTGGACGCTCAGAACGCGACGCCTAACCGGCTGGAGGATTCATAGTCCTCAAGTGTAATAAGTCTTCAGATCACATAGACAAGAAGACTTAAGTGATGCCTAACACTCTTAGGCTCTGGGTGGTTAGGGCTTTATCCTCGCAAGGAATTCTCTCTCAAAGGCTTCGAGGTGGGTTGCTCTCAAACGATAAAAGCCGTACACTAACTCCGAGCAGCCAACCGTTTATGGTTGTAGGGGGTGGGCTATTTATAGCCACTAGGCAACCCGACCTGATTTGTCCGAAATGACCCTGGGTCACTAAGGAACTGACACGTGTTCCAACGGTCAGATTTCAAACTCAGACGGCAACTTTACTTGGGCTACAAGCAAAGCTGACTTGTCCGACTCTAGACAAGATTCGCTCTCATAGTCTTCACTTGAAGACATAGGTTTTGGTTAAGCATCACTTCAGTCATTCTGACTGGTTCTCTTGGACCCCACTTAATAGTACGGTGGTTCCTATGACTCAACAAAGAAGAAAAAGAACTATGAAGGATCTAAGTCTTCGAGCTCCATAGGCTTCATGCGATGTCTTCTCTTGTCATAGTCTTCAATGTGAATATCTTCATATACCACCTTTGACATCAATGTCTTCATACATTTTTAGGGGTCATCTCTGGTTGGAAAACCGAATCAATGAGGGACTTCTACCTGTGTTTTCCTGCAATTCTCACAAACACATTAGTCCCTCAACTAAGTTTGTCATCAATACTCCAAAACCAACTAGGGGTGGCACTAGATGCACTTATAGGTACCCAGACATTCTAAGTATATGTTCACTGACAGAACTGTTCTCCCCCATCTTGCAGCTGTAGAACTTATTGGAGACTTCATATCTCTCAATCCGGGCATTTGCTTGAAATATTAACTTCAACTCCTGAAACATCTCATGTGCTCCATGACGTTCAAAACGTCATTGAAGTCCTGGTTGTAAGCCGTAAAGCATAGCATACTAAACTATCGAGTAGTCATCAGCTTTGCTCTGCCAGGTGTTCATAACATCCGGTGTTGCTACTGCAACGGGTTTGTCACCTAGTGGTGCTTCCAGGACGTATTTCTTCTGTGCAGCAATGAGGATAATCTTCAAGTTATGGACCCAGTCTGTGTAGTTGCTACCATCATCTTTCAACATAGCTTTCTCTAAGAACACATTAAAATTCAACGGAATAACAACACAGGCCATCTATCTACAACAACATAGACATGCAAAATACTATCAGGTACTAAGTTCATGATAAATTAAAGTTCAATTAATCAAATTACTTAAGAACTCCCACTTAGATAGACATCTCTCTAATCTTCTAAGTGATCACGTGATCCATATAAACTAAACCATGTCCGATCATCACGTGAGATGGAGTAGTTTTCAATGGTGAACATCACTATGTTGATCATATCTACTATATGATTCATGCTCGACCTTTCGCTCTTAGTGTTCCGAGGCCATATCTGCATACGCTAGGCTCGTTAAGTTTATCCTGAGTATTCTGCGTGTGCAAAACTGGCTTGCACCCGTTGTATGTGAATGTAGAGCTTATCACACCCGATCATCACGTGGTGTCTCGGCACGAGGAACTGTAGCAACGATGCATACTCAGGGAGAACACTTATACCTTGAAATTTAGTGAGAGATCATCTTATAATGCTACTGCCGAACTAAGAAAAATAAGATGCATAAAGGATAAACATCACATGCAATCACTATAAGTGATATGATATGGCCATCATCATCTTGTGCCTTTGATCTCCATCTCCAAAGCACCGTCATGATCACCATCGTCACCGGCTTGACACCTTGATCTCCATCGAAGCATCGTTGTCGTCTTGCCAACTATTGCTTCTACGACTATCGCTACCGCTTAGTGATAAATTAAAGCAATTACATGTCGATTGCATTTCAGACAATAAAGCGACAACCATATGGCTCCTGCCAGTTGCCGATAACCGTGTTACAAAACATGATCATCTCATATAAAAAAATCAGCATCATGTCTTGACCATATCACATCACAACATGCCCTGCCAAAACTAGTTAGACGTCCTCTACTTTGTTGTTGCAAGTTTTACATGGCTGCTACGGGCTGATCAAGAACCGTTCTTACCTACGCATCAAAAACCACAACGCGGCATAGTGATTGCTTTTTGATCTTCAGAAAGAACCCTGTTCATTGAATCTGATTCAACTAAAGTTGGAGAAACTGACATGCACCAGCCACCCGTGTGCGAAGCACGTCGGCAGAACCAGTCTCATGAATGCGGTCATGTAATGTCGGTCTGGGCCGCTTCATCCAACAATACTGCCGAATCAAGAATCAACTAGTGACGACAAGCAATATGTATATACCTACATCCACAGCTCGTTTGTGTTCTACTCATGCATATAACATCTACACATAAACCTGGCTCGGATGCCACTGTTGGGGAACGCAGTAATTTCAAAAAAATTCCTACGCACACGCAAGATCATGGTGATGCATAGCAACGAGAGGTGAGAGTGTTGTCCACGTATCCTCATAGACCGTAAGCGGAAGCGTTATGACAACGCGGTTGATGTTGTCGTACGTCTTCATGATCGACCGATCCTAGTACCGAAAGTACAACACCTCCATGCACACGTTCAGCTCGGTGACGTCCCACGAACTCACGATCCAGCAGAGTGTCGAGGGAGAGCTCCGTCAGCACAACAGCGTGATGACAGTGATGATGATGCTACAGGAACAGGGCTTCGCCTAAGCACCGCTATGATATGACCGAGGTGGATTATGGTGGAGGGAGGCACCGCAGATGGCTGGAAACAATCAACTTGTGTGTTCTAGGGTGCCTCTACCCCCGTATATAAAGGAGCAAGGGGGGAGGCCAGACGGCCCTAGTGGCGCGCCAAGGGAGGAGGAATCCTCTGTCGGCGTTCTGGGAACGGGGGTCCCCAGACTTGCCTGCCTGCGGCCTGTTTCATCAACACAAACCCAAGACCCTCGCGAGGGGCCAAGCCTCGCGGGGCGGATGACACGGAGCTTCCTCAGGCACGGCCTCGTCAGGCTGGCTCACGAGGAGGCGGACAGATCAAGGCGGGGTACCTCGCGAGGTGCCCGTGATGCAAGCCATGACGACTCAGGGCGCCAGGCGGGCGCCAGCCCGCGCAGCGTCCTCCTTTCCTCTTTGGTGCAAAGGGGGCAAGCGCAGCCGCGGAGTACCGAGGCATCAGGCAAAGGTTGCCATTTCGGTGCAACGAGACCAAGACCAGGAGGACTACGAGACGGAGGTCACCGTGGAGCCCAAGACGGCGTCATCACCAGAGCTTTGCGCAGGCGAAGACTACTTTTGTCAGGATAGCTGATACTTGCTGTCCCCCTTCAAATTAGCCCGCCATTGTTGGCTCCCTTCCCGCTCAATATTTGGGAAGAGGACCAGGGCCTCTATAAATAGGACCAACCATCTACAGAGCAAGGGGGTTGGAAAGTACGAAGGAAGAGGCTCGATAGAGAGGTTGGAAGCATAGAGAGAGAGAGAAAGGTGCCTGAACTCCTCCCAGCAGTTCATCGCCCCAGCCAAGAATAGACCCTCGCGAGGCTGTTCTTCCTTGTATTGTTCATCATCATCACCCAAGAGGCAATCCACCACACCACACACTGGAGTAGGGCATTACACCACAACGGTGGCCCGAACCAGTATAAACCCCATGTCTCTTGTGCTGTTCTTTTCGTAGTTTGGATCCTAGCATGGCAGGGGGGTGCAGGTAGGTAGGAGGCGAAATCTCCACGCGCACCCCAGTGTTCGAACCTCAAGGGTCTGCCGGAACCCAAAATCCGACATTTGGCGCGCCAAGTAGGGGTGCGCCAGAATTCGTCTTCCACCGCTCCGTGCCCCGTCACGTCGTCATCACCATGCCCAGCGACCAGGAGGGCAACCCAGACCCATGGGCGGCGTGGCCCGCCCGCGCAAAGCCACTCGCCTCGGGTGACCCCGTGCCCCAGGCAGCTCGCGGTCCGCAGGGCGCTGCGGGCCGCGGGCGACGCGGACAGGCTTCGATAGCTCTCACACCGCGACAGGCGCGGTCAGCAGCAAGGGCCTCCAATCACGCCGCGACCACGACACCGTACACCCGCCGGGAGCAGGCGAACTCGAGGGCTGCGCTCACGGTGGCCCAAGAGCTGCTGCAGTGCTGACTGCTGGAGGGCGGCCACGACGTGCTGCTGGAGCGAGTGGCAGAGCTCCTGGGCTTCGCCGCCTCGGGGGCTCACCCCTTCTCCACCCAGCTCCCATCTCAAGCCCAGGGCGACCCGCGCGGGGGCTCCGCGCGCGCTCGCAGGCTCCAAGGCTACTCCGACGCCAGCAAAGCTGTCAGCGCCGGACCGGCGGCGGCGCTGCCCCCGCCCCCGGTCCGTGAAGAAGGACTCAACGCGACCCGTGGCCCCAGTGGGCGGCCGCGCTACCACCCCACGGTGGGCGCGTCAGGTAGGACCACGTGGCATGCAGGGCATTACGGCGTGGCATTCGGGATGACGGCGCCGGAGGAATACGTGCCCCTCATGATGGACCAAGGAGACCCTCACGAGAACGGACAAGGCTTGCTCCTCAGCCCAAGCTGGGGGGACGAGGCACTAGAAGCTGAGCCTTTCCAGGAGCCCCAGGATGGTCCCATTGGCCACGCTGGAGGCAACGATTATCTGGTACCGGTAATTCTTCAGGAGCATGTATACGCTAACCATGGATCGCAGGAGGTGCAGGTTGCCACAACGAGCAGCTGCCCCGCTCCTACAGTCTCCTACCCCTCGGAAGGAGGGCACAGGGGGCTGCAGGAGAGGGGCAGGGATCCGACATCACCACCGCGGCATTCGGAGCAAGGCGGTCTCAGGAGGTAGGCCCTCCGCTAGGGAGGTGCCCCAGGGCCTGCCCCCGGTGGAGGACCCATGGTCGTCGGGGGAACCGCTGGCGACCGCTCTACCCCATCGGGCGGCGTCCTGGTTTCCGGTCGTTGCTAATGGCACTAGAGTGTGGCGCAAGGCGGGGCCCTCATCTGGCGATATGAAGCAAGGCCAGTACCTGTGAAGAAGGCCTAGTGCCTGTGAAGCTCGCTGCACCGTGACACTCTCACGTAATAATGAGTGGGGCTGTACACGCCCCGGAGTCTCAGGGGTGCCGGCCTCAGGCCCTGGGGCTCCCTCTCACGCCGAGTGGCAGCACTTAGCTCAACGCTGGTGAGAAGACGTCCAAGACTAGACTAGGTGCCGGACGCGGCCTTTTGTTTGCTTTCGTTGCTCTTCCCTTTGGTTGTCGCTTTCCCCCGCTGGATTTAAGTTGGATTCGAATTTGAGATTTGCGTGTGTTCGGGGAAGGGGTGCATAGTCTCGTTCGAGCAATTTCTCGCGTTTTGGTTGTCACTTTGCCTCAGCTGCCTCCCCTCGTGAGCCCCTCGCGAGCCGGGTCAGGCCTAGCTTGCGCGCAGCCCAGACTGCCGCCGCCGCATCCTCTCAGGAGGGCTCCACAGCCTCCTACGGGCCGCCCCAGGGCCAGCACGGACAAAGGTAAACTAGCCGGCCAGAGTGTCGCTTAAGCTGACCACTTGGCGCAGGCGCATGGGCAATGTAGCTCCTACTGATACGATAAACACAAGTTTTACATGAGGGGCTCCCCCTCCAAAATGCTCTCATAGCTATCAGGCCAAAACCCGAGTCCTATTCATGCAGGGTAAGCAGGAACGATGCACAATCAGTCGGATGAATCTCCCAATGCGTCCTCAGGAGCACCACCGGGGCCGTTGCTGGCATCGCTGAACTCGCCATCGCTGTCCGCATTGCCACCAGCGGCGTCAGGGCCGCCCATCACGCCGCCCTCGTCGGCCGCCACGATTGCGTCGTCGTTGTTCGAGGCGAAGGCCCTGATAAGAGCCTCCACATTGTCTTCCACCCAGTGCGCCAACTCGCCTCAGACGGCCTAGGGGACTGGGGCGATAGCGGCGTCGAAATCGAAGTGGGGATCCATGCTCTGGAGATGGCTGAAGACGCGAGAAAAGGCGCGCTTGAGCAGGGCGCGGCTCCTATCCTCCACCAACCTGTCAGCCCTGATCGATCGTGCCTCCAGCTGCGTTACCACGTCAGTGAAGAATTGAAGATTGCCCGCGTAGTTGACCGCGTGCTGCTCGCCAACAGTCTCCTCGCAGATGTTGCCCAAGGCCGCGTTGGCCCTCTCCCGGAGCGTGGTGAGCATAGGGCCGTGCTCATGCTCCAGGAGCTGCCGCTGACATATCTCGTCTACATTCTGGCGCGCGACGGCCGCAGCCTCCTCCACCCGTTGGCGAATAAGGAGCACCTCGGCCTGGGAGGTGGTTAGCTCACCTTGCGCCACCTCAAGGGCGGCCTGGGAAGCATCGGCCCGCCGCGTCACCTCCTCCAGCTTGGCCCTCAGGGCAGCAGTCCTACCTTCGGCTTCGGCCCGGATCAACCCCAGCTTCTCCTCGAACTCGTGCTCGAGGTTCAAATGCGCCATCGCCACCCGACGTCCGACTTCCTCCAGGAGACGGGCTTCCTGTGCAGCGACATCGTCCTCCGCCTGCGTCACCAAGCGCTCCCTCGTCTCCAGATGCTCGTACTCGCGGGTACGTTCGGCGGCTTCCAGCGTCAACGCCTCCTCACGCTTCTGGAGCTTCGCCGAGTCACCTGAGGCCACCTTCATCGACGCGAGGGCTGCCTCGCGCAGCTCCACCTGCTCCTCCAGCGAGTGGCACCAGGCCAGGAGCTCCCGAGCCCGCTCCTCCGCAGCCGTTCGCCGCCAGTCGGCCTCCCGAGCTTCCTCGGCAGCCCGAGACCAGGCCTCCCGAGAGGCCACCAACGACGCCTTGGCCTCTGCTTCATCAAGGTCGCGCTGACGGCGCGCAAGGGCGATGGCGCCCTTCAGCTCGCGCCTCTCTGCAGCCAGGCGCAGGACCTCGGACTCAAGGCGCGCGTCTTCATCAGCAAGCTCCTCACCAAGCAGGCTCACTGCGTCAGTCACCCTTCGAAGGAATCCTTGGCGGAGAGCGCGACGCTCCCGAGCACGCTCAAGCACGTCTTCCACACCATCATCTGCCCCAAGCAAGCGCCGGGGGCTGCAAGTCAGTGCTCCCCCTCCGGGCTGGGGGCTGGCACCCTCGCGACGGCCGGGCACGCCACGTTAGAAGCACGGCCTGGGGCCAGCCCGACCTCAGGAGAAGAGCGCAGGAGGCGCCTCAGCCGATCGCAGTCCACGACCAGGTGAGAAGCCCATGGTAGGTTGGCTATGCCACGAGAAGGCTCGCGAAGGAGGATCGCGAGGTGCGGGGGGTCGCGATACGCCTCGGGATGGTTCGCCTCTTTGATCGCTCTCACTACAAGGGCTCCGCTACTCGGAGCGCTCGAGGACGGTGGAGGGGGCGAAGCCAAAGGGGACGGCTCCTCAGCCGTCTCAGCAAGCTCGGCTGGAAGGGGCCTGCAGAGCAAGGGTCAGTAAGAGCAACAGGAGGATCAGGAGCTGGGAAAGGAGAAGGCTTACTCATCAGTGGCGAAGTACTTTCTGCGCTTCAGCAGGCGACAAGGGTAACCGTCGCCCAGGGCCTCCCTTCTCTTCTGAAGGGCGCCAAAGTCCACGCGGAAGCGGCCTAAGAGTCGGGTGTAGGGATCGACCTGCGGCGAAGATGGAGCATCAAGACGATCAGCGTCAGGGGCGCCTGCCTGATGTGCGCCGCCAATCGCCTCCCCAAGAGAAGCAGCTGGAACCTCAGGGGCCCCATTCGGAGGCGCAGAGGGCAGCTATTTGTCACCCTCAGCCTCAGCGGCACGGGCTCCGATAACTGCTTCCTCATGAGCCTTGCCCGGCGCTGTCACCCCGCCGGGAGCCCCCTCGGCCTCTGGCGCCTCGTACCTCCCTGCTCCGCCACTCGAGGACGAGTCGCCTTGGCCAGCTGGAAGGGCAGTCACCACCACTGGATTCTCGCGAGACCCCTGAAGGCCGGCGGGGCGCAGCCCCCACTCATCAAAGGCAGGCATCTGCTTCACAAAGTCGACCCTTCTCTGGCAGAGGTACAGCAAGGCCCCTCCCTGCCGGACGCTGCCGGGGTTGGGGTCCCCAGCCAGGGTCAAGAGCGCCGTCTTCAGCACCTCAGGAGCCAGGTCCTCTTCCTGGAGCCTCATACTATCCTCGCGCCTACGGAAGGCCCACATCCGCCGAGAGTGGCGTTGAAGAGGAGCAACGCGGCATAGCAGGAACTCCTTCAGCACCTTGGGCGCTGTCACGCCAAGCGACCTCAAGAGCGTGAAGCGGCGCCAGACGAAGACGAGCCGAGGGCTCTCAAGCGCCACCTGGCCCCAGCCCGAATTGGGGACAGCAGGCGAGGTCGGCTCCGTTAGCAGGGGGCTGGGCACCCCTGCGTCCACATATAGCCACCGCTTGCGGAACCCAACCGCGGGCAGGGGGAGCTTGAAGTCAATCCCAGAGGCGGCAGTCTTTGGCGCGGCAACGAAGCTTACACACGCCCAACATTGGGTAGGGTCGACAAGATGCAGCAAGAAGAAGTGGCGCAGCAAGGCAACCGAAGGAGGGATGCCCACCATGGCTTCACAGACGAAGGCGAAGACCGAAAGGAGGGTGATGGATTCAGGACTCAGATGCAGCATGTGGATCTGATAGTGGGAGAGCACGGCATTGAAGAAATCAGAAAATGGGGGAACCAGACCCGCCCACAGGGCGTCGGCAAAATATGGGACCTCGGTAGCTATCCTGCGATGGAGAAGTGGGGCGCAGGCCAGGCCGTCGTCCTCCCGCATTCATTGAAGATGGTGGCCAGAGCCAAGCTGACCTTGCCCAGGCCCTCGGCGGGGGCCGCCAACGGCGGCGGGCAAGGCGGAGACATGGGTTTCCTCCCTCTTCCCTTCCTCGTCGAGGCCATGGCGATAGGAAGGGGATGGGAAGGATTCGAGATTGAATTGAAAACAGAAACCAGGGTTCGAGCGGAGGAAGGACAGGGGGTGCTCGAGCGATAAAAGGGGAACGGCTGTGTATGACTACGGGTCCGCCTAGCAAGGCGCAAAATAAGGAGGGCGTGGGGGAACAGTGCCGCCCACGTCCAATCAACTGCCGCGCGGCGCTTCGCTCTTGCCCTTCCGCCTCCCTGCACGGCCAAGTCCGGGCGCACCTTGGGCCCGGGAGCTACTGTCGGCGTTCTAGGAACGGGGGTCCCCAGACTTGCCTGCCTGCGGCCTGCGGCGTGGCTCAAAGGGGGGCCCAGCACGGCCCATCTTCATCAACACAAACCCAAGACCCTCGCGAGGGGCCAAGCCTCACGGGGTGGACGACACGGAGCTTCCTCAGGCACGGTCTCATCAGGCTGGCTCACGAGGAGGCGGAGAGATCAAGGCGGGGTACCTCGCGAGGTGCCCGTGACGCAAGCCATGACGACTTAGGGCGCCAGGCGGGCGCCAGCCCGCGCAGCGTCCTCCTTTCCTCTTTGGTGCAAAGGGGGCAAGCGCAGCCGCGGAGTACCGAGGCATCAGGCAAAGGTTGCCATTTCGGTGCAACGAGACCAAGACCAGGAGGACTACGAGACGGAGGTCACCATGGAGCCCAAGACGGCGTCATCACCAGAGCTTTGCGCAGGCGAAGACTACTTTTGTCAGGATAGCTGATACTTGCTGTCCCCCTTCAAATTAGCCCGCCATTGTTGGCTCCCTTCCCGCTCAATATTTGGGAAGAGGACCAGGGCCTCTATAAATAGGACCAGCCACCCACAGAGCAAGGGGGTTGGAAAGTAGGAAGGAAGAGGCTCGATAGAGAGGTTGGAAGCATAGAGAGAGAGAGAGAGAAGGTGGCTGAACTCCTCCCAGCAGTTCATCGCCCCAGCCAAGAACAGACCCTCGCGAGGCTGTTCTTCCTTGTATTGTTCATCATCATCAGCCCAAGAGGCAATCCACCACACCACACACTGGAGTAGGGTATTACACCACAACGGTGGCCCGAACCAGTATAAACCCCGTGTCTCTTGTGCTATTCTTTTCGTAGTTTAGATCCTAGCATGTCGGGGGGGGGGGGGGGGGGCGGGGGGGGGGGGGTGCAGGTAGGTAGGAGGCGAAATCTCCGCGCGCACCCCAGTGTTCGAACCTCAAGGGTCTGCCGAAACCCGAAATCCGACATCCTCCTCCTAGTAGGAGTAGAATTCCTCCTTTACTAGTCCTACTAGGAGGAGAAGGGGAAGGAAGGGAGAGGAAGAGGAGAAGGAAAGGGGGGCACGCCCCCTGATACGTCTCCGTCGTATCTACTTTTCCAAACACTTTTGCCCTTGTTTTGGACACTAACTTGCATGGTTTGAATGGAACAAACCCGGACTGACACTGTTTTCAGCAGAATTGCCATGGTGTTATTTATTTGTAGAAATAAAAGTTCTCGGAATGACCTGAAACTTCATGGAGCATCTTTTTGGAAATAATAAAAAATACTAGCAAAAGATCAAGTCCAAGGGTCCCACACCCTAGCCACGAGGGTGGGGGCCCGCCCCCTACCTTGTGGGCCCCCTGGAGCTCCTCCGACATCAACTCCAACTCTATATATTTGCTTTCGGGGAGAAAAAAATAGAGGAGAAGGATTCATCGCGTTTTACGATACGGAGCCGCCGCCAAGCCCTAAAACCTCTCGGGAGGGCTGATCTGGAGTCCGTTCGGGGCTTCGGAGAGGGGAATCTGTCGCCATCATCATCGTCAACCTTCTTCCATCACCAATTTCATGATGCTCACCGCCGTGCGTGAGTAATTCCATCGTAGGCTTGCTGGACGGTGATGGGTTGGATGAGATTTATCATGTAATCGAGGTAGTTTTGTTAGGGTTTGATCCCTAGTATCCACTATGTTCTGAGATTGATGTTGCTATGACTTTGCTATGCTTAATGCTTGTCACTAGGGCCCGAGTGCCATGATTTCAGATCTGAACATATTATGTTTTCAATAATATATGAGAGTTCTTGATCCTATATTGCAAGTCTATAGTCACCTACTATGTGTTATGATCCAGCAACCCCGAAGTGACAATAATCGGGACCACTCCTGGTGATGACCGTAGTTTGAGGAGTTCATGTATTCACTATGTGATAATTCTTTGGTCCGGTACTCTATTAATGGAGGCCTTAATATCCCTTAGTTTCCGCTAGGACCCCGCTGCCACGGGAGGGTAGGACAAAAGATGTCATGCAAGTTCTTTTCCATAAGCACGTATGACTATATACGGAATACATGCCTACATTACATGGATGAATTGGAGCTAGTTCTGTGTCACCCTAGGTTATGACTGTTACATGATGAACCGCATCCGGCATAATTCTCTATCACTGATCCATTTCCTATGAGCTTTTCATATATTATTCTCCGCTTATTTACTTTTCCGTTGCTATTGTTACAATCACTACAAAATACAAAAATATTACTTTTGCTACCTTTAGCTTTTGCTATCGTTACCAGTACTATCATATTACTTTGCTACTAAACACTTTGCTGCAGATATTAAGTTTCTAGGTGTGGTTGAATTGACAACTCAGCTGCTAATAGTTGAGAATATTCTTTGGCTCCCCTTGTGTCGAATCAATAACTTGGGTTGAATACTCTACCCTCGAAAACTGTTGCGATCCCCTATACTTTTGGGTTATCAAGACTATTTTCTGGCGTCGTTGCCGGGGAGCATAGCTCTATTCTTTGAGTCACTTGGGATTTATATCTGCTTATCATTATGAAGAACTTGAGAGATCCCAAAACAAAGATTTATCCCTCAACTACGAGGGGAGGTAAGGAACTGCCATCTAGCTCTGCACTTGATTCACCTTCTGTTTTGAGTAAGCTTGCGACACCTAAACCTGCTTCTGCTATTTGTTCTGATATGTCGCATGTTATTGATGATGCCACTTCTACTATGCATGATACTTATGATGAAAGTACTTCTATTCTTGATACTACTATGCTACCTGGTGAATTTCTTGATGAACAACTTGCTAGGGTTAGAGAGAATGAAATTATTGAAACTGATAATATTGATGAAAATGATGAGGAAGACTCTTCCCCTAATAAATATGAATTGCCTATTGTTCCTGAGGGTTATGTTATGGATGAAGAAGCTACTGGAGCTATTTTATCTTGCAATGATAGATATGATCTAAAGAGGTTATTAGCTAAATGGAAGCAGTAGTCCCTTAATGCTAGAATGAAACCTGACCCTGCTTTTGCTACTTCACCTATCTGTGTTACGGATAAGGATTATGAATTCTCTGTTGATCCTGATAAAATTACTTTGGTTGAATCTGATCCTTTTTATGGCTATGAATCTGAAACTGTTGTGGCACATCTTACTAAATTAAATGATATAGCCACCCTGTTCACTAATGATGAGAGAACTCGCTACTTTTATATCCTTAAAATATTTCTATTCTCATAACAGGGTGATGCTAAGATATGGTTTAATTCTCTTGATCCTAGTTGTGTGCGTAGTCCCCAGGATATGATTTATTACTTCTTTGCTAAATATTTCCCTGCTCATAAGAAACAAGCTGCTTTAAGGGATATATATAATTTTGTGCAATTTGAAGAAGAGAGTCTCCCAAAAGCTTGGGGGAGGCTTCTCCAATAACTTAATGCTTTGCCTGATCATCCTCTTAAGAAAAATGAAATACTTGATATCTTTTATAATGGACTAATCGATGCTTCCAGAGATTACCTGGATAGTTGTGCTGGTTCTGTTTTCAGGGAAAGAACACCGGATGAAGCTGAAATTCTATTGAATAATATGTTGACTAATGAAAATAATTGGACACTTCCAGAGCCTATTCCTAAACCAACTCCAAAGAAGAGAGGTGTTCTATTTCTCAGTCCTGAAGATATGCAAGAGGCAAAGAAATCCATGAAAGAAAAGGGTATTAAAGCTGAAGATGTTAAGAATTTACCTCCTATTGAAGAAATACCTGGTCTTAATTTACCGCCTGTCGAAGAAATGCATAATTTTAATCCATCTCCTATTGAAGAAATACATGTTCTTGATTACCCGACACAGGTAGCAAAGGTAAATTCTCTCTATAGATATGATAATGTTGAAATCCCATTTACTAAGTTTGCTAGGCCATGTTTAGATAAGTTTGATAAGTTTATGGTTAAGCTAGAAGACTTCAATGCCTATTTGGTAGATAATTAAAATGCAGTGCTGATATGCTTGAACAGTTGGGCGATTGTATGGCTAATGTTAATGGTGAACTTAAACTTATTAGTAAACACGCTTCTATGGTTACCACTCAAGTAAAACAACTACTTAAAGCTCAAAATGATTTGCTCAATGAATTGAATAGTAAGAATAATGATTATGCTGTTAGAGTATCTACTAGAACTGGTAAAATGACTCAGGAACCTTTGTATCCCGAAGGCCACCCTAAGAGAATTGTTCAAGATTCTCAGAGAAATAATATAGATGCACCTAGTCCTTCTAAAAGGAAGAAAAAGAAAAATGATAGGACTTTGCATGCTTCTAGTGAACCTATTGCTGAAACACCTGAGAATCCAAATGATATTTCTATTTCTGATGCTGAGACACAATCTGGTAATGAACCTGAAACTAGTAATAATGTTGATGCTCAACCTAGCAATGACAATGATATAGAAATTGAACCTACTGTTGATCTTGATAACCCACAATCAAAGAATCAACGTTATGATAAGAGAGACTTTGTTGCTAGGAAACACGGTAAAGAAAGGGAACCATGGGGTCAGAAACCCATGCCTTTTCCTCCCAAACCATCCAAGAAAAAGGATGATGAGGATTTTGAGCGCTTTGCTGAAATGATTAGACCTATCTTTTTGCGTATGCGATTAACTGATATGCTTAAAATGAATCCTTATGCTAAGTACATGAAAGAAATTGTTACTAATAAAAGAAAGATACCGGAAGCTGAAATTTCCACAATGCTTGGTAATTATACTTTTAAGGGTGGAATACCAAAGAAACTTGGAGATCCAGGAGTACCCACTATACCATGCTCCATTAAAAGAAACTATGTTAAAACTGCTTTATGTGATCTTGGAGCCGGTGTTAGTGTTATGCCTCTCTCTTTATATCATAGAATTGATTTGAATAAGTTGATACCTACTGAAATATCTTTGTAAATGGCTGATAAATCAACTGCTATACATGTCGGTATTTGTGAGGATGTGCCTGTTGTGGTTGCAAACGTTACTATTTTAACGGACTTTGTTATTCTTGATATTCCTGAGGACGATAGTATGTCCAGTATTCTTGGAAGACCCTTTTTGAATACTGCAGGGGCTGTTATTGATTGCAACAAAGGCAATGTCACTTTTCTTGTTAATGGTAATGAGCATACGGTACACTTTCCGAGGAAACAACCTCAAGTCCATAGTATCAATTCTATTGGAAAAATTCCATCCATTATTTTTGGAGGTTTTGAATTTCCTCTTCCTACTGTCAAGAACAAATATGATATTCTTATTGTTGGGGATGTGCATATCCCCGTTGAGGTAACCTAGTGTTATTGGAAAATTCTCCGGTTCCATGTTCTTCGGAATGAGTTTATTAACAAGACTTGATCAACCTTGTTAATGGATTCCTTTTGATGATCATGAGATGGATGAATTTAGAAAACACAACTCTCTGTACCCTCCTTTTACTTTCTGTTGTTTATAATAAATAAATTAAAAATAAGTATTTTCCGTCTGTTATCTGAATTATTCGTGCAATATAAAAATACCCCGAAAATAAAAGTTCTCCAAATGCCCTAAAATTTAAATATGATTTTTTTCTGGAATATTTGAGAATAGTTGGCACTGAGAACACAACAGGGAGGGCATCCACCTGGCAACGTGTTCGTCTCTTGCATTCGAGCATTTTCCCCGTTGTCCGTTTTGCATTCCGGCGCTTCGTTCTCCTCCAGTGGTCATTTCTAGCTTTCTTTCATGTGTGGGGATTAAACATTTCCAGATTGGATCGAGACTTGCCAAGCGGCCTTGGTTTACTACCGGTAGACCGCCTGTCAAGTTTCGTACCATTTGGACTTCGTTTGATACTCCAACGGTTAACCGAGGGACCGAAAAGGCCTCGTGTGTGTTGCAGCCCAACACCCCTCCAATTTGGCCCAAAACCCACCTAACTCTGCTCCATCATCTAGAGCGTTCGATCACGATCGCGTGGCCGAAAACCGCACCTCATTTGGACTCTCCTAGCTCCCTCTATGCCTATTTAAAGCCCCCCCCCCCGATTTTCGGATCTCCTCCTACCTCCGAAACCCTAAAAATCCACCTCGCGCGCCGGACATGTCCGTTTCTCGCCGGACAAGCGCCGCCGCCGCCCGCAGCCACTGAGGGGCCGCCACGTGGCCTCGCTGCCGCCTCCCACCGCGCGGCCCGGGAGGCCCAGGGAGGGCCCCCGCGGCCCGAAGCCGCCGCCGCCGCCCGGCTCCCTCTCTATACATTATTTTGCTCTCTTCATAGGTAGATGCATTAACGGTAAAGATGAAGCATGTCACATGTGTGTCCCTGAACTCAGTATTCTTAGGAGTGCTGTGTTAGGAGATAAACCTTATAATTTGGGAGCCATTGTTGCACGTAGGTTGCATCTTAATAGATTTAATGGAGATTTCTTTGGTGGGATATATGCAACCCGCATAGCTAATTTTCTTGGTATAACCATACATGAGGATGATATCGAGTTGCCTCCTGCTTATTTGGATTATGAGGGTATGGTTCATCATCAGTATGTTGAGAGGAATGACCAGTTCCTCCAGTACCGACTAATCTTTGACAGATGACACACCTATCACGTTGCTCTCCCTGCTTCTACTTTCTTTGACTTTCATGCAAAAGGGAGATATTCTATAACCAGAGAGGAGGCGCAAGAGTATAAGAGGAGAGCTGAGATAGCTCGCCTCCAAGCTGCAGCCCATGATGCAATGACTGCTACATCACAGTATGACCCCAGTTACAATTTTGGATATCCGCCAGGCCATCCCTGGCATTAGACCAACTTAGGCCAAAAGCCTAAGCTTGGGGGAGTACGTATTTCTCACCAACATTACATTCATGTTCACGCACTCATTGCTACATGTCGGTGCTCATACTTTTTCATTGTATCATCCATGCTAGTTTATTTCCTTTTTATGCTTTCTTCTTGTGCGCTTAATAAACCTTATGAAAAACCAAAAAAATTAGTTGTAGCTTTTAGCTAGCTTTAATTTCTATGCTTGTAGTAGTAATTAAAAAGAAAACACAAAAAGATTTCCTGTTCTTCTTTTGCTTGTTGGGAGCTTTCCCGTATAAATAGTTTTATTTCTTTTCTTTTCTTTGGGGGTCGATAGGAGAAGACCATGATTAAACTATTGAAGTGGCTATTATATGCATTATTATTGATCTGACAAAAGAGCCCATATTGCCTTGTCTCCTCTTGTTTATTGAATGCTTGCAGATTCCAGCTTAGTCCAATGCACGCGCACTATTATTATTATCCACATCGTTCGGTCGTGCAAGTGAAAGGTAATTATGATGATATATGATGGACTGACTGAGATGAGAAAAGCTGGTATGAACTCGACCTCTCTTGTTTTTGTAAATATGATTAGTTCATCGTTCCTGATTCAGCCTATTATGAATAAACATGTTTGGAATGACAACTAGAGATCATAGTTTCTTATGCCATGCTTAATTAGCTAGGAGCTTATAATGGTTTACCTTGCGTGCCAACATGCTACTAAAACGGTTCTGATGTGGTATGATAGGGTGGTATCCTCTTTTGAACAATTCGAGTGGCTTGACTTGGCACATGTCCAGGCATGTAGTTGAAACAAAATCAACATAGCCTCTACGATATTTATGTTCATGGTGCATTATATCCTACTCATGCTTGCATTCGGTGTTGATTAATTTTTATGCATGTTCATGACTGTTGTCGCTCTCTATCTGGTCGCTTCCCAGTCTTTTTTTAGCCTTCACCTGTACTAAGCGGGAATACTGCTTGTGTGTCCAATCCCATAAACCCCAAAGTTATTCCATATGAGTCCACCATACCTACCTATATACGGTATCTACCTGCCGTTCCAAGTAAATTTATATGTGCCAAACTCTAAACCTTCAAATAAATATCCTGTTTTGTATGCTCGAATAGCTCATGTATCAAGTAGGGTCGTCCGTATCTTCCATGTTAGGCGGGTTATTCTCAAGAGGAGTGGACTCCGCTCCTCACTCACGAGAAAATGGCTGGTCACCGGGATGCCCAGTCCCATGCTTTATGCAAACTAAATCAAAATAATTGCAAACAAAACTCCCCCCGGGACTCTTGTTAGTTGGAGGCACTCGTTGTTTCGAGGAAGCCATGGATTGATGCTTGTTGGTGGAGGGGGAGTATAAACTTTACCATTCTATTTGGGAACCGCCTATAATGTGTGTATCATGAAAGATATAGCCATGTAACACCCCAGATGTAACTTTCCCAATTTGTACTCCAACTCTTGTCGTTTCCGGCGTTAAGTTAATTTATTTCCTCGGGTTCGGTTTCTTTGTCTCCGTGTGTTGTTGTCGTTGTCATGCATCTCTTATCATGTCATCATGTGCATTGCATTTGCATACGTGTTCGTCTCTTGCATTCGAGCATTTTCCCCGTTGTCCGTTTTGTACGTGTTCGTCTCTTGCATTCGAGCATTTTCCCGTTGGTCCGTTTTTGCATTCCGCGCTTCGTTCTCCTCCAGTGGTCATTCAGCTTTTCTTTTCATGTTGTGGGGATTAAACATTTCCAGATTGGATCGAGACTTGCCAAGCGGCCTTGGGTTTACTACGGTAGACCGCCTGGTCAAGTTTCGTACCATTTGACCTTCGTTGATACTCCAACGGTTAACCGAGGGACGAAAGGCCTCGTGTGTGTTGCAGCCAACAACCCCTCCAATTTGGCCCAAAACCCCACCTAAACTCTCGCTCCATCATCTAGAGCGTTCGATCACGATCGCGGTGGCCGAAAACCGCACCTCATTGGAACTCTCTAGCTCCCTCTATGCCTATTTAAAGGCCCCCCGATTTTCGGATCTCCTCCTACCTCCGAAACCCTAAAAATCCACCTCGCGCGCCGGACATGTCCGTTTCTCGCTGGACAAGCGCCGCCGCCGCCCACAACCACTGAGGGGCCGCCACGTGGCCTCGCCGCCGCCTCCCACCGCGCGGCCCGGGAGGCCCAGGGAGGGCCCCCGCGGCCCGAAGCCGCCGCCGCCGCCCGGCTCCCTCTCCCGCCTGCCCGCGCCGCTCCCCGGCCGCCCCGCCGCCGCGCGCCATCTCCGGTGGCCCCGCGCCGCCCTGCGCCATCACCGGCGGCCGCCGCTGGCCCGCACCACGCCGCGCCGCGCCGCCGCCGCCGCCCGGCCCGGATCCGGCGAGATTCGGCCGCCTCCTCCTCCCCTCGCCAAGATCCGGCCGCCACCGCGCCATTTCCGGCCAACTATAGTGCTCCCTCCGGCGAACTTCGAAATCTGTGCAAACCCTAGATCGGAGGTCAAAAATCTACTAAGTCCCTGATATTTTCAGTCCATATGCCCCTGTTCGTGGCTCCGTAACTTTGCATCCGTAGCTCCGATTCATGCATATAGCATATCAAAATGTTCATCTCTGATAGTACATCATTTCATTCCATTGCATAATTTTCATTTGAGCTCATCTTGATGCCCGAAATGCTGATAGAAGGAGGCTACTTGAGTTAATTGTCAGATATGCTGCTCCGTTTAGGTTTTTGTCATTTTTGCCATGATTAATGTGTGCATGATATGCCCTGATGCTCTACATGTGTTTTGGTAAGGGTTTTGTCATCTCTCCAGAGGTGCAGCCCATGTATTTTTGTGATGTGTGTGGTGAGTCTAGTGCAAGCTTGCAAAGTGGTGCACTTGTAATTCTGTTTTCAGGGACTTAGCAATTTCACTAAGTCCTGAGCTGTTTATCTCATGATGCCATATGTTCATGTTGTTTCCTAGTGATCCTGCCTCTTTTGAGGATGATCAGTAAGGATGTTTTGTTAATATTGTAGTGCTCTATCCATCCATGTCTTTGTTTGCAATTATGGAGCACCCTAGCTTGAGTCAATCGAGCTCTACTTTTGCTACTTTGTGAATCTGGGCAGATTGTCAACTTGTTTGCAATTTTGCGATGATGTTGTAGTTGATCCGTGCATGCTATGCTATTGTTCTTGCCATGTCTAGCTTGAATTTTGTGCCTTCTTGATGGGTGTATGCTTGTCTTGCCATGACTTGCACCGTAGTGAGTGCATCGAGCTCGTAAACATGCCTACTTGAGTTATATTTCAGCATGTGTCAGTTTTCACTAAGTCTGAAAACTGATTATGTTTTTGCTATGTTCACATGCTTGCAATTGTATTTTCTGATCCCTTTTGGCTCAAGGTCACTAAGGGACTTTTGTTAAGCTCTTTGAGTAGCTCCATGCCATGCTTTACTTTGCCATGTTCAGATCCTGTAGCATGTAGTTTTGTTGCTCCGAAGAGGGCTACCTGATCTGAAATTCCAGACAAGTGTTAATTTCACTAAGTCTGAGATCTGTTTGCATATGCATTTTTGCCATGCTTGTTTGAACCTGTTAATGGATGAATTGGCCGTAGCTCAGTGCTAGACTTTTGTTAAGCATCTTGTGTGCATCCCTGCCATGTATTTTGTTGTCATGTTTGGGTGCTGTAGCATGTTCATCTCATTGCATTTAGATGCCTACTTGCTGTAAATCGCAGACCGGTGTCATTTTTATCGCTTGCCATTTCCAAACCGTAACTCCGATTCCGGCGTTCTTTATATCGTTTTCAAGCGATTTCATCTCATCTTTCCAGTGGAACACTTGGATTCCAAGTTGAGGCCAGGTTCATGCATTTCCTGTCATATCTTGCATTTTGCATCCCGCATAGCATATCATCATTGCATCATATTGCTTGATCCTTGCACGTGGTTGATTGTATCCTTGTTGCTTGTTTGTCTTGTTTGGGTAGAGCCGGGAGACGAGTTCGCTAACGAGGAGCCCGTTGAGTTTGCTTTTGAGGATCCAGTCAACTCTGACAACTGTGCAGGCAAGATGATCATACCCTCGAAATCACTACTATCTTTGCTATGCTAGTTTGCTCGCTCTTTTGCTATGCCAATGCTACGATGCCTACCATTTGCTTTCAAGCCTCCCAAATTGCCATGTCAAACCTCTAACCCACCATGTCCTAGCAAACCGTTGATTGGCTATGTTACCGCTTTGCTCAGCCCCTCTTATAGCGTTGCTAGTTGCAGGTGAAGATTGGAGCCGTTCCTTGTTGGAACATTTATTTACTTGTTGGGATATCATTATATTGCTATGTTATCTTAATGCATCTATATACTTGGTAAAGGGTGGAAGGCTCGGCCTCTCGCCTAGTGTTTTGTTCCACTCTTGCCGCCCTAGTTTCCGTCATATCGGTGTTATGTTCCCGGATTTTGCGTTCCTTACGCGGTTGGGTTATAATGGGAACCCCTTGATAGTTCGCCTTGATTAAAGCTTTTCCAGCAATGCCCAACCTTGGTTTTACCATTTGCCACCTAGCCTTTTTCTTTCCCTTGGGTTCTGCAGACTCAAGGGTCATCTTATTTTAACCCCCCGGGCCAGTGCTCCTCTGAGTGTTGGTCCAAATAGAGCCTTGCAGCGCCACCTCGGGGCAACTTGAGGGTTGGTTTTAGTTGTACGTAGTGTTCATCTGAGTGTGCCCTGAGAAAGAGATATGTGCAGCTCCTATCGGGATTTGTCGGCACATTCGGGCGGTGTTGCTGGTCTTGTTTTAACCTGTCGAAGTGTCTTGAATTACCGAGATACCGAGTCGGATCGGAACGTCTTGGGAGGAGGTCTATTCCTTCGTTGACCGTAAGAGCTTGTCATGGGCTAAGTTGGGACTCCCCTGCAGGGATTTGAACTTTCGAAAGCCGTGCCCGCGGTTATGGGCAGATGGGAATTTTTTAATGTCCGGTTGTAGATAACTTGAACCTTAATTAAATTAAAATGAATCAACCGAGTGTGTTACCGTGATGGCCTCTTCTCGGCGGAGTCCGGGAAGTGGACACGGTGTTGGAGTAATGTTTGCGCAGGTTGTCTCTAGTTTCTCGCTCGCGCTTTGCCTCCTCTTCTCGCTCTCTTTGCGAACAATATAGCCACCATACTTGCTAGTCGCTTGCTGCAGCTCCACATATTTTACCTTGCCTTACCTATAAGCTTAAATAGTCTTGATCGCGAGGGTGCGAGTTGCTGAGTCCCTGTGGCTCACAGATTACTATTACACCAGATGCAGGGCCTGATGATTCCGCTCCAGGAGACGCGTATGAGCTCAAGTGGGAGTTCGACGAGACTCTCAATCGTTACTATGTTTCCTTTCCCTGATGATCAGTAGTGGTGCCCAGTTGGGGGTGATTGGGACCGTTGTCGCATGTTGGGTTATCTTTTATTTTGGCGCCTGTAGTCGGGCCATGAGTGTTTGGAATGATGTAATGTTATTTATGTACTTGATTGACGTGGCGAGTGTAAGCCAACTATGTTATCTCCCCTTTATTATTATATTACATGGGATGTTGTGAAGATTGCCTAACTTGCGACATATGCCTTCAATGCGATTATGTCTCTAAGTCGTGCCTCGACACGTGGGAGCTATAGTCGCATCGAGGGTGTTACAAGGGAGCTATAGTCGCATCGAGGGTGTTACAAGTTGGTAATCAGAGCCTTCCCCGACCTTAGGAGCCCCATTGCTTAATCGTTTTTAGCGGCTGAGTTGTGTCTAGAAAAAATGTTTTGAGTCTTTTAGGAACTATATATCGGAGAGTTTAGGAATTCTTTTTACTTCCCAGTCTCCTCATCACTCTGGTAAGGCATCCTGACGTAGAGTTTTGACCCTTCTCTTCTCAAATTTCACTAAATTTTTTTTAGGATCACGCGGGTATCTTGGAATCGTTCCGATGGTTTTATGATGAGAACATTGTCTTGGTGCCTCCTGTCAGGGGTTTAGTGGAAGTGTCCCGGGGAGTTGAGCTCTGAGGTGTTGTCATCATAATTTTATCGTTGCAGTTCTGGAATACCTGAGTTTAGTACGCCGACATCAAAAATCTCTTTTATGCAGTTCGTTGGTGAGATAACCTCGACGCCACCCAGTACTGGGGTGGGAATTCGGGAGTATCGCCATAACTTGTATAACGGATGCTTTTCAAAGGTTGAGGTAGATGGTTTCCGAAGGTTTCTTGGTTATGTGTTGAAGGATGGATACAGCTGGATGTAGGATTTGCTAGTTTGGGTGAGATACTATGCTTCCCCTGTATCCCCAACACCTGCTTGCATAACCAGAAAGGTTCGGGAGTTTCATAGGTGGGAATTCTTGTAGCTCTAGTTCTTCTTCCACGGATATTGGTTTGAGATTGGGATTTCTTACCGATTATTCGTTCTTGATCCATACCTTGTTGATTTATTTCTCTACCTTAATTCTACGTGGCTTCTCAATTTATGGATATGTGACCATTTCAAGAGGAATGCATTCGTTCATTTTGTTCGGATGTGAAGACTATATGTTGCAATTTTCATTCCATTGGATTCAGCTTCAATATTTTTCTGTCAATGTGCTAATGGTGGTCAACCTCTTCAAGATGGCTCCTCCAACACGCACGACTCCGAATCTTGATCCGCCACCACCTCCACCTCCTCCAGAGGCATGGCAAGCTGTGATGGCCGCAACCAATGCAAACACACAGCTAATCATGCAAATTCTCCAAGAGCGAAATCAAGGCAACCAAGGGAATCAAGGCAGCAATCATAATCACTTTGCTACACTCAACCAGTTCCTTGCTAACGGGCCAAAGACTTTGAGCAATTGTGTTGAGGCAACCGATGCTGACGATTGGCTTGTGGATCTGTGCAAGCATTTCGAGTGCAGTAACGTCAGGCCTGAGGACTTTGTCAAGTTCGCTTCCTTCCAACTCAAAGATCAAGCTGCAGAATGGTTCCAGCAATACAAGGACTCCAGAGGTGGACGTGTTATCACTTGGGATGATTTCCGTCGAGATTTCCGAGCTCATCATATTCCCCAAAGCATGGTTGAAAGCAAGCGTGAGGAATTCCGCAATCTGAAGCAAGGCTCTTTGTCTGTCTATGACTACAACAAGTTGTTCCAGAAGCTCGCCCGCTTTGCCTAGCAGGACGTCCCTGATGAGAAGAGCATGATATACCAATTCAGGGGTGGTCTCAGAGAAGAAATTCAGCTAGCTCTTGTTCTCTTTGAGCCCTTGAGGTACGATGAGTTCTACAACATGGCACTGAAGCAAGAGGCTGCTCAGTTGAGGTGTGATGCTTCCAAGAAGCGAGTCACAGATGTTACTCCTTCTTCCTCTACTCAAGTGGCCAAGCAGCAGAAGTATTGGCTTCCTCCTGCTCCGTTCCGTCAGCCGTATCAGTAGAAGAGCAAAGGTGGCAGTGGTTCTTCCCACCCACCCAACCCTGGCTTTCAGAACAAGACTTCGTCTCAACCTCCAAGATCGAGTGCTCCGTATCACCATCCGCTTTTAGAGGTCACGTGCAACAAGTGCCAACAGAAGGGTCACTATGCCAACAAGTGTTTCAACCAGAGGCGTCTTCCTCCTCCTCCTCCTGTCAGATCGGTGAGTACAGCTGTGGTCAAGCATAACCCCAAGTCCGCCAAGGTCAACTTGCTGAATGCAGCTCAGGCAGAGGAATCACCAGATGTGATCATGGGTAACCTTCCTGTTAATGATATTCCTGCAAAAGTTCTTTTTGACACGGGTGCATCGCATTGTTTCATCTCGAGGCCATTTGTTTCTAAGCATGAGTTGCCTTTACAAGATTTGCCTAGACAGTTATCTGTTGTTTCTCAGGGTA
Organism: Triticum urartu; assembly: GCF_003073215.2. NCBI lineage: Eukaryota > Viridiplantae > Streptophyta > Magnoliopsida > Poales > Poaceae > Triticum > Triticum urartu. The sequence goes on from NC_053023.1 coordinate 197,697,987, forward strand.
AAATCATGAATGCAAGCGCTATTGCCCCAGATGTTTCTATCACTTTGGGCGATTACAAGTTTCTCTCTTCTCTGGTGGTTCTTGGTAACTCGGATATTGATCTTATTCTCGGGATGGATTGGCTTTCTAAGAATAAGGCACATCTCGATTGTGCAGCCAGGCAGATTCAATTGACTCATTCGTCTGAGGATGTAATTGTCTTTGCCGCTCGGGATAATAGCATCCGTCTGTTTTCTCTCAATGAGAAGGGTGAATTGGACGCTATCTCGCAAATTCCATTCGTTTGCGAATATCAAGACATCTTTCCAGAAGAGCTTCCAGGAATGCCTTCGCACCGGCCAGTTGAATTCGTTATTGATCTTGAGCCTGGCACAGAACCTGTGTGCAAACGTCCTTACAAGCTCGGACCTGAAGAGTTGAAGGAGCTGAAGAAGCAACTCGATATTCAAGAGAAAATGGGTCTCATCCGGCCTAGTTCTTCTCCATGGGGTTGTGGTGTTCTTTTTGTGAAGAAGAAGGATGGAACGGACCGACTTTGTGTTGATTACCGTCCAGTGAACAGGAAGACCATCAAGAACAAATATCCACTTCCCAACATCAATGAGCTCTTCGAACAACTCAAAGGTGCCCAAGTATTCTCCAAGCTTGATCTCCGCATGGGTTATCACCAGATTCGCATTCGTGAGCAAGATATTCCCAAGACGGCTTTCAGGACAAGCTTTGGTTCATATGAATACACTGTCATGTCTTTTGGCCTCGTCAACGCTCCTCCGACGTTCTCTCGCATGATGAATTTCATCTTCAACGCCTACACCAGTGACTTTGTTTTGGTCTATCTCGACGACATTCTGGTTTTCTCGAAGAACAAGGAAGATCATGCCAAGCACTTGCGTTTGGTTCTTGATAAGCTCAGGGAACATCAGTTCTACGCCAAGTTCTCCAAGTGTGAGTTTTGGCTCGATGAGGTTCTTTATCTTGGTCATATCATCTCTGCCAAGGGTATTGCCGTGAATCCTGAGAAGGTGTCTGCAATTGTGAATTGGGAACCTCCTCAGAACGTGAAGCAACTCCGTAGTTTTCTCGGTCTCGCAAGCTATTGCCGAAGATTCGTTGAAAAATTTTCTAAGATCGCGAAGCCTCTCTCAAATCTTCTCCAGAAGCACATCAAGTACGTTTGGTCTCCGGAGTGTGATATTGCTTTCAACACTTTGAAAGAGAAATTGATCACTGCTCCAGTTCTGACTCCGCCTGATGAATCCAAGCCGTAGGAGGTCTTTTGTGATGCCTCTCTCCAAGGTCTTGGCGCAGTTTTGATGCAAGAGAAGAAAGTTGTTGCTTATACATCTCGCCAGTTGAAGCCTAATGAGAAGAACTACCCCACTCATGATCTCGAGTTGGCGGCAGTTGTGCATGCTCTTTTGACTTGGAGACATCTTCTATTGGGAAGAAAAGTGGACATTTTCACTGATCACAAGAGTCTCAAGTACATCTTCACTCAGCCTAATCTCAACCTCAGGCAAACTCGATAGGTCGAAATGATTCAAGAGTATAATCCGAGTATTGAGTATACTCCAGGCAAGGCCAATGTGATTGCTGACGCATTGAGCAGGAAAGCTTACTGCAATAGTCTGATTCTCAAGCCTTATCAACCCGAGCTTTGTGAAGTTTTCCGCAAACTTAATCTGCAAGTTGTTCCTTAAGGTTTCCTCGCCAACCTTCAAGTCTCTCCTACCTTGGAAGACCAGATTCGCCAAGCTCAGCTTCTTGATGCTATGGTGAAAAAGGTGAAGATTGGGATTGCCAAGAGCCAACCCAAGTACAAGTGCTACCGCCTTGATGACAAGGACACTGTTTTCTTCGAGGATCGTATTGTGGTACCCAAAGGTGACCTCCGTAAAGTGATCATGAACGAGGCTCACAATTCTCTCCTCTCCATCCACCCTGGGAGCACGAAGATGTATCAGGACCTCAAGCAAGCTTATTGGTGGACTCGAATGAAGCGAGAAATTGCTCAATTCGTGAATGAATGTGATGTCTGCAGAAGAGTGAAGGCAGAACACCAAAGGCCAGCAGGTCTCCTCCAACCTCTTGCCATTCCAGAATGGAAGTTTGACCACATTGAAATGGACTTCGTGACTGGGTTTCCAAAGTCCAAGCGTGGCAATGATGCTATATTCGTTGTCATCGATAAACTCACCAAAGTGGCCCACTTTCTGCCTATCAAAGAGTCAATCACTGCAGCTCAGTTGGCGGAACTCTATACCTATCGTATTGTCTCTCTGCACGGTATTCCTCAAGTGATCTCTCCAGACCATGTCAGCATCTTTACATCGAAGTTTTGGGATTCTTTTCAGAAGGCCATGGGCACCAACATCCGCTTCAGCACAGCTTTCCATCCTCAAACTAGCGGTCAAGTCGAGCGTGTCAACCAGATTCTTGAAGATATGCTCAGGGCTTGCGAGATCTCCTTCGGCATGAAGTGGGAGGATTGTCTTCCTTATGCTGAATTCTCCTACAACAACAGTTTTCAAGCAAGTTCGGGCAAAGCCCCATTTGAAATTCTGTATGGCAGGAAGTGTCGTACCCCTCTCAACTGGTCCGAAACCGGTGAACGTCAGCTTTTGGGTAATGACTTAATCATAGAGGCAGAGGAAATGTGCAAAGTCATTCGTGATAACCTCAAAGCAGCCCAATCCCGCCAGAAGAGCTACTATGATAGTAAGCACCGTGATTTGGCTTTCGAGATCGGAGATCATGTTTACCTCCGTGTCTCTCCTATGAAAGGTACTCGTTTCTTCGGTATCAAAGGGAAGCTTGCTCCTAGATACGTGGGAGCTTTCAAGATTGTCAGCAAGAGAGGCGACCTCGCCTATCAACTCGAGCTTCCTTCAAACTTTGCAAATGTTCATGACGTGTTCCATGTCTCTCAGCTTCGAAAGTGCTTCAAGACTCCTGACTGCACCGTCAACTTCGAGGACATTGAGCTCCAAGAAGATCTCTCTTATCGTGAGTACCCAGTTGCTATTCTCGAAGAGACTGAACGCAAGACTCGCAACAAGTCAATCAAATTTCTCAAAGTCAAGTGGTCACACTATTCCGACCGTGAAGCTACCTGGGAACGCGAGGATCACCTCCGTTCTGAGTACCCGGCGTTCTTTCAGTCCTAGATCTCGGGACGAGATCCTTTCGTAGTGGTGGAGTGTTGTAACACCCCAGATGTAACTTTCCCAATTTGTACTCCAACTCTTGCCGTTTCCGGCGTTAAGTTAATTTATTTCCTCGGTTTCGGTTTCTTTGTCTCCGTGTGTTGCTGTCATTGTCATGCATCTCTTATCATGTCATCATGTGCATTGCATTTGCATACGTGTTCGTCTCTTGCATTCGAGCATTTTCCCCGTTGTCCGTTTTGCATTCCGGCGCTTCGTTCTCCTCCGGTGGTCATTTCTAGCTTTCTTTCGTATGTGGGGATTAAACATTTCTGGATTGGACCGAGACTTGCCAAGCGGCCTTGGTTTACTACCGGTAGACCGCCTGTCAAGTTTCATACCATTTGGACTTCGTTTGATACTCCAACGGTTAACCAAGGGACCGAAAAGGCCTCGTGTGTGTTGCAGCCCAACACCCCTCCAATTTGGCCCAAAACCCACCTAACTCTGCTCCATCATCTACAACGTTCGATCACAATCGCGTGGCCGAAAACCGCACCTCATTTGGACTCTCCTAGCTCCCTCTATGCCTATTTAAAGCCCCCCCCCCCCGATTTTCGGATCTCCTCCTACCTCTGAAACCCTAAAAATCCACCTCGCGCGCCGGACATGTCCGTTTCTCGCCGGACAAGAGCCGCCGCCGCCCGCAGCCACTGAGGGGCCGCCACGTGGCCTCGCTGCCACCTCCCACCGCGCGGCCCGGGAGGCCCAGGGAGGGCCCCCGCGGCCCGAAGCCGCCGCCGCCGCCCGGCTCCCTCTTCCGCCTGCCCGCGCCGCCTCCCACCTGCCGGCGCAGCTCCACGGCCACCCCGCGCCATCTCCGGTGGCCCCGCGCCGCCCTGCGCCATCGCCGGCGGCCGCCGCTCGCCCGCACCGCGCCGCGCTGCCGCCGCCGGCTCGCCGCGCGCCGCCGCCCGGCCCGGATCCGGCGAGATCCGGCCGCCTCCTCCTCCCCTCGCCAAGATCCGGCCGCCACCGCGCCATTTCCGGCCTACTACAGTGCTCCCTCCGGCGAACTTCGAAATCCGTGCAAACCCTATATCGGAGGTCGAAAATCTACTAAGTCCTTGATATTTTCAGTCCATATGCCCCTGTTCGTGGCTCCGTAACTTTGCATCCGTAGCTCCGATTCATGCATATAGCATATCAAAATGTTCATCTCTGAGAATACATCATTTCATTCCATTGCATCATTTTCATTTGAGCTCATATTGATGCCCGAAGTGCTGTTAGAAGGAGGCTACTTGAGTTAATTGTCAGATCTGCTGCTCCGTTTAGGTTTTTGTCATTTTTGCCATGATTAATGTGTGCATGATATGCCCTGATGCTCTACATGTGTTTTGTTAAGGGTTTTGTCATCTTTCCATAGGCGCAACTCATTTATTTTTGTGATGTGTGTGGTGTCTTATGCAAGCTTGCAAAGTGGTGCACTTAGTAATTCTGTTTTCAGGGACTTAGCAATTTCACGAAGTCCTGGAGCTGTTTATCTCATGATGCCATATGTTCATGTTCTTTCCTAGTGATCCGTGCCTCTTTTGAGGATGATCAGTAAGGATGTTTTGTTAATATTGTAGTGCTCTATCCATCCATGTCTTTGTTTGCAATTATGGAGCACCCTAGCTTGAGTCAATCGAGCTCTACTTTTGCTACTTTGTGAATCTGGGCAGATTGTCAACTTGTTTGCAATTTTGCCGATGATGTTGTAGTTGATCCGTGCATGCTATGCTATTGTTCTTGCCATGTCTAGCTTGAATTCGGTGCCTTCTTGATGGGTGTATGCTTGTCTTGCCATGACTTGCACCGTAGTGAGCGCATCGAGCCCGTAAACATGCGTACTTGAGTTATATTTTAGCATGTGTCAGTTTTCACCAAGTCTGAAAACTGATTATGTTTTTGCTATGTTCACGTGCTTGCAATTGTATTTTATGTTCCCTTTTGGCTCAAGGTCACTAAGGGACTTTTGTTACTTTGAGTAGCTCTATGCCATGCTTTACTTTGCCATGTTCAGATCCTGTAGCATGTAGTTTTATTGCTCCGAAGAGGGCTACCTGATCTGAAATTCCAGACAAGTGTTAATTTCACTAAGTCTGAGATCTGTTTGCCATATGCATTTTTGCCATGCTTTTTTGAACCTGTTAATGGATGAATTGGCCGTCGCTCAATGCTAGACTTTTGTTAAGAATCTTGTGTGAACCCCTGCCATGTATTTTGTT